>NC_062266.1:35185484-35522359 GCF_916048215.2 Malus sylvestris | reverse complement strand
CTTGTCTGATATATTGTGAGATACAACCATATTGAAAAAGAAGAGAATGAGAAACTCGGTGTTCAGTTTTTAATGCTACACCTTAATCTAACTGGGCTTTGTTGAGAATAACAACAATTGGACTCTTTCCGAAGAGTGAGGCTGAAGAACTGTATGGAATTGCGTTATGTTTGGATTGATGCTAGTTGAGTTCCATTTGAATTGCGTTATGTTTGTTGCAATTTATTTGCAGTTCACCCTTATTGCTTGATGAGCAATAGCGTGACATATTATTTGACAGCCCATTATAATAATCCGGTTGTGTCATATATGTAATGGGTTTGAAATAGGAACTGAGGGCATGATGGAGACGAAGTGCCTGCCCAATGACCAGATGCTGACTGAATCTTATGGTGCCCTGCCTTTAGTCATGGTTCCAGCCCCTGAATTTAACAAGGAGAATGGCATTGTCTGGGCATCTTCTCCAGATCGCCTTGAGTTGCCTCCAAAGTCATTCCTCCACCATTCAAACTGCTCAGATTCTCCATGTGTTTCAGAATCTGGGTCTGACATCTTCAGTAAGTGGGAAGTCATAAAAAAACTGAGGTAACAACTGAAGAGAAGAGATGACATGATATTAGAGATGCAGGATCAGATTGTAGAGCTGCAGAGTTCACTGAATGCGCAGCTGGCACATCTACCAATCTACAGTCACAACTTGATTCAGCAAACAGGGACTTCTTTTATTCGGAGAGAGAAATCCAAAGGCTTAGGAAAGCAATCGCTGATCACTGTGTGGGACATGTGAGCCCCATTGACAGATCACCCCAGGTCACTATTTGGCAACCTGAAGAAAGAAATGGTCATGTGGATGGATTTCCTGATGGGGAAAGCAACTTTGATGCAACCGAAAGAGGGAGAGGGGATGGAGAGAGGGTTGAGATGCTCAAGAGGGAAGTAGGAGAATTGAAGGAGGTGATAGAAGGAAAGGAATACTTGCTACAAAGCTACAAGGAGCAAAAAGCAGAGTTCTCACTGAAAATCAAAGAGTTGCAGCAGAGACTGGATTCTCAACTCCCCAATATTTTGTAGGAAACATTTTGTTTTTGTGTATTCTTTTGCTTGTTCTGCTACTCGTAAGCTTCATTTTCCTCCGTCTCCTTACCATACCTAGTTTAGATTAATTTATTTATGATGTACTTTGTGCGTGTATGCGACCTGGATGAATGAGATTTTGGTGTTTGGAGTAGCAAAAGCTTGCATAGTGGTGGGAGGGTCATTTTCTCAGCATGTACCGGAAGTTGCATTTTTTGGAGAAATGCCTCCTACCTTCCAGAAATGCATTTCCCATAAATGTTTTGGTCCTTCCCTACCTCCATTTGGTTACTTTTATTTTTGTTTCAGTTGCAGTATCCAGACCTTGTGAAGGCATTTCGATTTTGGGAATTGAAATCCTTGTGGACGTGACAACCCCCTTCCCTCCTTCCCTCTTTCTTCTACAAACCTTGGTACTGCAAACGAATGGAGAGGAGTTAAAACTTCAGACCCTTTGAGGCAAAATAATTATAATCCACTGCTTCTTCATACATGAAAAACTACTCTCATTCTACGCAATTCCAGATTTCAAAAATACAAGGAAATGAAGAAATTATCAAAATAAAAAGCTCAATTCTCACAAAGGCGAACCTTTTAACGTAATGTTCTCTTCTATGACAGCGTGGCAAAGGCAATCCGCTAATATAATTAAATATAAAAGCTATCCATCTTCCATTGTAACTGCAGTATGTGGCTTCCTATGAGTGATTCAAATTTTAAAAGCATTGCTCCAATTCTCATGCTGCATGAAATTCACAACAATTCCAAGACAGCCGATGCTAATTCATTTGCCATGGAATGGGCTTTCCTGTTTATAAACAGCTTCTCTGCCCGTGATCAAGTATGATTTGCCAAGACCTCTATTGGTTAACGAGTGTTCAAATCAAACTCCCCAACTTCACGCCAGCCGTCCTGCATGCCCATGGATCCATTCTCAGTCTCTTCATCATTTAAAAAATCCTCACATGGTTCCTTCTCATCTCTTTGCATATTATTTCCCCATCCATTTATCATCTCTTCTGGGTTAACCCCATGTTCCTGCTCTCTCATGTCATGCCCAATCGAAACGTCATTGCCTTCAGACCCAAGTGCACTTGCCCTTATTGGGGCCCGAGCTAACATTTCAGCATGTGCTTGTGACTCAACCCGAGCTTGCTCTGCCTGAGCTCGTAATTTAGCTTCCCGGCCAGCTTTCTCTCTTGAATCAAACTCTGCTTTCAATTCCAGACATGTCCTTTTTTCTTCTTGGCAAAGTGCCTGCTCAATCATAAGTCTCTCTTCAGACCGAAATTCCCCCAAAGCTCGCTTACGGGAAATTATGTTAAAGGCTAGTGCTTGTTTCTCAAATGTTGCTGTAAACTCTGCAACTTTAGAAGATATGTTGTGATCCCACTG
Organism: Malus sylvestris; assembly: GCF_916048215.2. Lineage (NCBI taxonomy): Eukaryota > Viridiplantae > Streptophyta > Magnoliopsida > Rosales > Rosaceae > Malus > Malus sylvestris. The sequence goes on along the minus strand of NC_062266.1, from coordinate 35,519,890 downwards.
CTGAGAGCGAGATGGAATCAGGCCTGTGGTGTCAGAGTCAAGGATTCTGTCATCCTCCTCTGCCTCGTAATCTGCCACTACATGATAAGGCAGCAACCTGCCAATTTAAGGGGAGAATAGATATAAGAATGCCTCGGGAGTGCCACAAATTCTCAAAAGTTCAAGCATAAGCAATTTAAATAAACACCTGGCGACAAAGCTTACTACTTTCAACCATCAATTGGGAATATTTCAAGTGGGAATTAGGCACCACCATCTTAAAGGTAACATGGTCTACAAATTTGTATTTATCCTTATTCATAAACATCAGACTATGCTAACTAGTAATAAGTGTCAAAAACATATAGGCCAGGTTCGGGGGACACACATCAAAACACATTTCAAACAATTAGATCAGTGCACATTAAATGGTTTAGATCACCACAACTCCCCAGAGAAAAGGAGAAAAGACGGGGAAATATAACTAGAGGGTCAAAACAGCTTATATACCAACTGCATTCACATCCACAACCAACCTCTTTGACTCGAGATGACATTTCATCAACTACATGTAGCAGAATGCAAACTACCAGATAAAGAGAAATAACAAGGCTAAGAGTAAATGGACTTATAGCCAGGGCAACAAGTAATGATGACTCACTTTGCTTAATCCATCTATCCCGTAAGGCGTACTAGCCGTAAAGTGTAATATTAACATGAAACACAAGATTCCAGGTATTTATATTTAATCTCCTAATACTATTCTGCTACCACAAGATTATACACCTCTCTCTCTCTCTTCTCCTCTCTCCCTCTTCTCTGGAATGAGTCCAGGATATGACTCTGTTATGAATTATAGGTGCTATTCTGGGACATCGGTTTAGACACAATGCTAAATAATCCAAAAACCCATACAGAAATGTCCACAGGACTGGATAAACTAGTATTAACTTTTGAAGTATCCATTAGCTTAGGCATGTTGAAGAACCTTCTGCATGACTTCCATGGAAGTCAGGTTGGTTCCTCATCTATTAATGATAACATTCTTTTGAAGAGCGAGATTATGGGTTCAACTATTAATGGAGTAGGCTGTGAGCTCGTAGAAGGGGAAACAAGGGAAAGTGAAAACTCTTTTTTAAGGAAAGAAACTATATTTTAGGACAATACAGTTACACAAAGGGATAAGAAGTCCACATAAAAAATAAAAACAAACAGTGAAAACGAAAATGAAACCGCCCTAAAATGTAAACAGTTAAGAAAACTGGAGGAGCTAACTGATAGCAGCTTTCCAATCAAGCCAAATAACTGAAAAGGACAAAGTTTTCAAGATCTGTTGAAACCGAAGCCCGTATGAAGACCAGAAACGAACTTTCTCCCATTAGTCCTATCAGATGCTATCATAAGGTGCACAAGATATTATATCTAAACGAATCTGTTAAGCAAAATAGTAACTCTCTTGTGTCAATAAAAGGTGGAGCACTTGAACTCAATAAAAAAAATCACAAACTGTAAAACTGGGTCCTATTAAATGCAAACCAGCATGGAATATGTAAGCAAAGACAGTGGAGCTTTGCTTCAGGGACATGACACTGAAACCCCACAAGTACAAAGGGCACAAACAATTTCAAGGTATTGACGTGGAGATTAAAATGATAACAATGTGAGAATGTGTAGCTAGCAGATATCCTGGAATAGGTGATGGGGTAATGTATGAGAGCAGGGATTCTTCCATCACCCAACAAATTAGCAGTTGCCTCAACAATGTTTGTAGTTGGTCAATCAAGATGTTTGAATTAAGTCATAACTTTCCAAAAAAAAATTCCATTTTCAAATTAGAGATAAAGATATGAGGACCTAAATTCGCAAAACAACAAAGAAGAGAAAATGCAAGCGAAAAAGTAAACGAAACCAAGGATTTCAATGAGATGGAAACCCTAATCATAAAAAAATCAACCTCTCGCAGGCGTCTTCGAGGGAAGAGAAGGGACGCTTGAAATCGGGATGGCAGACCCGCCAGGCGTCCTGGTACGCCATCTGTAGCTCCGCCTGGTTCCCGGGTCGGATCACCCTCTGCTGTTGCTGCTGCTGCTGCTGCTGCTGTTGGGGCTGTTGGGGCTGCTGCTGCTGCTGCTGTTGCCGTGGGTTGGCAACAGGATTTTGTTGGAGATTAGGAGCGGAATTAGGGTTAGGGTGGAGATTGATGGCTCGGAGTGGGCGCAAATGGGCGTCGATGTTGGAAGGGAAACGGGAAATGGCAGCGGCCTGTTGGGCTTGTTGCTGTTGCCTTTGCAGTTGTTGCAAGAGCAATTGCTGTTGATGCTGTTGGTTTTGTTGCTGTTGCTGTTGTTGCTGCTGTAGCAATAGTTGCTGCTGCTGCAATGCCTTCTCATCTTCCATGCCTGCCTTGTATCTCTTCACCTGCGACTGCGAGGTTTGGCTGAAATATGTCAGTCTTCCTTCAGCAGCTCAAGAAAAATGTTAAAGAGTCCCGGTTTGACGACGCACTAGCCCCTCCGCCCCAACTCTGCCCTTTCTTCAAAACACCTACGCAGGCTAGGCAAATTTACACAAATAGCACGGGACTTTTGTACATTTACCCGGTATACCGAACAAATTTACAATTTATTAATTTGCATATTTTTACAATAAGAGAAGGATTCTCTCCCCTTCTATATTTATTTTCTTTCCTCCTCTTCTCTTACATCTTATTTTTTGTCTTATTGTTTCTATAAAAAAAATCAATATAAGATGTTAACGTGACTAAATCGTAATAGTTTAAATAGAAGGGTAGAGAAAGGGAGAGAGATTAGAAGGGAAAAGAATCATATTCCTTTACAATACACCACCTACGTCCAATTTTCATCTAAAATTTGAGAAATGTGAGAAACCTGCTTAATTACTTTTTTTTATTTATTCACATTCTTCTCATGTCATATATTACTTAAAATTTAAAAGTATTAAAATGCAAAAATAGGTGAAAAGGTTGCTAACACTCGCTCTAAATTTTTTATGTTTAATCACATAACTTGGATAGTTTTGTTAATTTTTAAGGTTAATTTTGTTAATTCAGTCACATAACTACACTATTTCTCCACCCACATGACACGCCCCGATTTTGGTGTTCAAAGGACAACTGGATAGTCACGTGCTGGCCGACACTCGAAGGTGACGTAAGCTATTTAATGAATGCATATGCCGAGAACATATGAAACATACATATAATTTTTGTACGTAACCACGCAATATATTATCCAAATACAAACCTTAACCAAATTGAATATATACTAAAACCCATTTTGGCTTGAAACAATGTTCATAAGCACAATGTACGCTCTTTTTTACCCTTGCTCAATTTGTTTTATTATAGGTCTGCCACTGTTTTACAAATTATAAATATTGGATTTGTTTCTTCTTCTTTTTTGTATTTTCTTCCTTCCCCGTTTTCTCTCTTCCCTCGCGATTTCTCTCCGCGAGTCAGCTACTAGGACGGATGGCCAAACCAACCTAAAACAAACCCTCTCCTCAAACCCAATTTGACTCTCAAATCGATTTCTACAAACTATTAGGCCATTTTATATTATTAAGTTTTGAGGTTTTGGTGCCCCAAGTCCGGCAAGTTGTTTCTAGCCAAACATCGGCGAATCGGACCTCCCCTTTGCCACCAATTGTCTTCCCTTCATCTCAGAAGTAAAAAAAAACCTGTTCCATGCCTTGATTAGTTTCGGTTCCAGCGAGGGTTTTCGTTTTTCCAACAAGTTTCTATCTCTCTTTTTATTTTTAAGTTGCCGATAATAATTTCTCTCTCCTTTTATTTTTTTGAGTTGCAGATAGATTATGCAAATAGATGTAAATAGATTATGCAAATTTTTTGAGTGATTTGTTTGATGAGTAAAATTTTTGCATATAGTTACAAGTTTACAACCATATTTACTGAAATGAATAAACACGTAAAATATATGCATTAAGGTGCGAGAACATTTAAATGAAAGGTGGATTTATGCCCATTATGAACAAATCCCTTACAAATATTTCCCTTTGCTAATACATCATAGTAATCTATTACTTCATTGGTTACATCAATAGTTTAATTTCTAGCAAATTGATTGATCTTCATGAACTAATCTTCTATTAAATACTAACTTTTACTTATAGAATTAAATTATATTCATATCAGATTCTAATATACAGACTAATATAATGTGAAAAAAAAATCAATCTGTATAATATAATCTTTATTAGTGAATTTTTAATGTATAAACATAACAGCAAAATTGACACACCCCGACCCGGAATGTCCATTAGGTTCCCGAATCGAGTCGTGATAGCCGACACCTGGAAGGTGACGAAGCCATAAAGTGTGATAATGTATAAAATGTGAATAAATTAAAATCTAAAAGTGCCTAAGCACACAAGTGCGCGGTGAGCGGGTCTGGACCCATTTCACGCGTTATACAGAGTATAAGTAAAGTACAGTAAGGTAAGATAATGATTATACCATCAAAGAAGCCACCTACACTATGAAGTGCCACGAATCCTCGTCAATACGGAAACTCAGCTGCTAGAACCTGGAGGGTGCATAAATAGGAAATGTGAGTGAGTGAAACAAACTTTTCAAACCAATTACAACTACCAAAGGCAGTAGCCCCTCACAGTAATACCTGTAAAATTTCCGAGAAATAACAGGCGTGACTATAAATCAATACCATAAACAAGATAATAGTCTCACAGTTATACCATATCAAATATCTATTTAAGAATAAGTACTCATGTGAAATAAATCAATATGAAATGGCATATTAGCCGGATCCACCTATAGTGGCATGTACGGCTGAAATAATAGCTCATCAACATGCTAGTCGGAGTCACCTCACGTGACCTATACGACTTAACTATATCTCATCAATCAAGGCTAGCTCATAAGTCAGAGTCACCTCTAGTAACCTGTACGACTTATCTGTATCTCATCACATATGCTAACTCATCACATATATCATCATCTATGCTAGCTCATCACATATCTCATCATATATGCTAGCTCATCACATATCTCATCATATATGCTAACTCATAAGTGGAGTCACTTCTAATGACCTGTACGACTTATCCATAGCTCAATAAGTATACTTGCACACGAGTCGGAACCACCTAAAGTGGTCTATACGATAGGACTGGGTGTAAATAAATATGCTCAAGTGCTACGATCACGTGAAGACTATGTGAATAATCGCGGGTCACCTACAAGTCGGAACCACCTATAGTGGTATGTACGACAGGATTGTGCACCTACCTTGGATCCAAGGTGAGCATATGGTGCGGGAGGTGAACATCACGTGAAGGACTGTGCCCTGGCCACGAGCGGGAGCACTAACACCGGGGTGCAGGTTTATGAGCTTTAAATGTATCTCATGTGACATATATGACTCATAGGCAACTTGTACGACAATGTCGGAGTTGCCTAAAACATAATGTGATCATGCCATAATTCAATCATTTCAACTAATGCCATAACTCACCTGAACTTACCTGTGTGTTTCGCGTTCATCTTCGCACTTCAAAGCATTCATAAAAATTTTGTGCAGGTAGTATACACATGGATATGTCATAATGCAAATCTAAATCTCAACCATATCATAGTATTTTTCCAATATATGCATATATATAATGTAGCGTAAAATGCACAATCTATAATGCCCTACTTCCAAATTATTTACTTTTGGGAATAATTGTCGGGGATAAGTCTAACTAAACACTAGTTTAATTAAATATCATTACTTACGTTTCCTCATTTCAATTTCTTGATTCCTTCCACATTAATTTATGACCAACATCTAATCGCTAAAAACATAAGGTTAAATCTCATATTTTCATCAATTCCCTTCACTTTCCTCAATTCCCAAACAAGGTCTTTGTTTCCATTATTATATAGATGCATCTAACATCTCGTTAGACTGCCTACGTACCCTAAACAGGAATCAAGCCATTCGTAGTTCACAGTAATTATTTGTAGGTAACATGCATAAATCAATTTAGAATTGTTTGTGGAATTATCAATTATGTACATATAATAAAAAGGAAAAGACCCACTCACATGAAGTCCACGTTATGATTCTCTAGCACGCACTTCGAGGTGTCCCGAACAATTGGCGCCTAAAACGTTATCAAATTACATCTAAGAACTCTAATCAATAGAATACGAAATTCACATAAAGCATATCCTCAAGGACATTCTCTAATAGTTTGAGACTCATTAACCACAAGTCAACCGTCGATCAAAGATCAACAGTATAGTCTACAACCCTATATAACTCGATCCGGAAGATCCGCATATCAGATTTCCAATCTGCAACTGCAAAGATCCACATTATGCTTCTAGAATAACATACTAAAATTTCATTACGATCCAACGGTCGGATCTCCGCCACTTGCCCAAAACCAAGTGGCGGTTAACATTTATTTTATGAACTTCCAAATCCAATTCGGGGAGATCCGTAAGTTCCTATGATCCTCAAATATTAAGTATTATAACGTATCAAAGTTTGGTGACGATCCAACGGTCGGATTGTCGATTTATATTTTCACCTAACTACGAATCGTAATGAAATTAGGTTCAATTGCTCAATCTACGTCATTCGATTATCAAAACTGAAATCGATGTCAAACATAGCCTAGAAATAACATTGACAGCCCACTGGCCACACGCCGCCGTGGGTGGCGGTCGACCACCCCGACTCACCGGAAAATTCAACTATCTCCAAAAATTACCAAATTTTGTAAAATGAAGATCTCAATGAGTAGAGTAACTTTCATACCTGTGACTAAGGCCAATTTGGCTTGAAAACACCTCAATTTCACTAAAATCCGTACTTAACCCTTGAAATTGGGTGTTCTCGATCGGACTCCAAAACAACTCTGCCATCCCCCAAACATGTTTGGGCTTTGTTCTAGACCTCAAAAGGATGCTATGGGTGGTGGTGATTGAAGGAATTTGTTTCAGGTTTGCTCGATTTAAGATAAAGAACTCCCGCACCCACGGGTGTGGGTTTCACCATTTCTAACCTAAATTCTCTCAAATTTTTGGGTGAAATAGGTAGAAGGATCGATTGGCTTCAAGGTAAGGATCATTTTGGTACCAATCTCGCCGTTTATGGTGATCGGAGGTGGGAGATAGAACCGGGTCGGGTCACGAGTTATGGTGAACCCGGCCGGTTCCATTCTCCTCTTCCTCTCTCATTTATCTCCTTTTTCTCCTCCCTCATTGGTCCACTCTTCCTTTCTCTTCTCCTCATTGCTCCACTTATCTCTCAACTCTCTTCTTTTCTTTTAATCTAGGCCACACAAATGCCACCCCCATATTTAACTCCCAAAATCTAAAATTTTCCAATATTTAGTTAATTTTCTAAATTGTCCCCAACTTCAAACATTAATATCTTCTTCGTTATATCTCCAAATCATGAACCGTTTGTGCCCACACGTCCGTATCGACGAGTACTACGAGAATATGCCAAGAAAATAAATCTTACGTGACACGACACTACAGTTAACCCCAGCCAATGTACGTTCCTTGAAGGACATTTTCATAAAATCACTTATTAAAATTATAAAAATCATAATTTTCAGGGACGGGTCGTTACAACAATTAGCTTTTATGTTTATAAATATGCATGTGGTTTTTTTTTTTTGGTTTTTTTAAGGAAAATAAATGCAGGAAATGAATGCTCATATAAAAGTGAAATGAAATCGTGTGATTAAACTTGGAGCAAGGTGTGGAGTAGTTGGGTTGGGTGAGTTCCTTTTGTTTCTCTCAAATTATGCCACATTTAATCTACATGGCTTTTTATGCTATTCGTCTTTAATCTACATGGCTTTCTCATTCCAAGGGCTACTCATCTTTATCGATTTTTCTCTTAGGCATGGCAATACAGGAGGTGTGACGTGGTTACAAAAGATCAAGTGGAGGTTTGCCCTTGGAATGAGAAAATCTGGAATATGCAATGTTACGATTAATATAAATATTTTAAATGCAATGTCATGAATATTTATATTCATATATATTTGTAAGGAACAATAGAACAAGCGAATGTAATATAGGTATATAAACTCTACTCTTTTAACACATATTTTCTACACTTTCTACACTGTTAATAATTTTTCAAACCCCGCAGCAACGCGCGAGGGTATACCTACTTGTAATAGTAATAAGGTACGGGTCACTAGACCAAAGGAGAATATTCAACTACCAACAATTTAAAAGTGATAATGCATGAACATGTTCAGAGCATACTACTATTTAAGATTACAAAGAAAGCGGTCCTACACCGAGAGGACTCGAAGATACTGATACGAGAATGCCTCAACGCCAGGATCGATCACACACCTCATTTCCAAGTCCTGAATGGGGCGCAAAACAAAACATGAGTGAACCAAGTTTATATATAATAATACTAAAACAATTACTCTTCAACGTACTAATCCCAATTTTTATAAACCCATATAGCATAATAAATAGTTGGTTTTTCGAAAACCCTTGCATACCATAAAACCTTCATAAAACATATATCGTATATAGTGTGCTTAGTAGTGGTATCACAATTACCCAAATGCCCTACATCGCCCGCCCAAAGGCCCTACGTCACCCGTAAGGCATATACAAATCAATATCCACTAAGTAAGCATAGAAATCATAAACATAATCTTTCCAAAATATATCTCATCGAAGCTCAATAGCTCAACATCATATCATAAATCATATTCATAAATATCTCAGTAACGTAAATTCGATAAAGCACAATATTTCATAAAGCGTAAATCTGATAATTCATTAAACGTTTCATAAAACGTAGTCATAAAATCATGCTTTTTATGTATGCATTTCTAATAATAAAATCATGCATTTTGGAAAGGGTTCACTCACAGATACTTCGTCGTTGAAGAGCCATTTGAACTAGGGAGGACGGAAACGCCACTAACAAACGCACCTAAGCACATAAAGGGACCAATTAATAAAGTTCTACTAAAACGATTGAATTTGAGAAAATGGAGGACGAATTTGGAATCAGGACGTCGAAATTAGTTTAGGAGGGGTCCCGGCCGAAACACGAAAAAGTCAACCAAAAGTCAATGTTGACGGTCACCGATTGGGTCAACCCAGTCGCCTGAAAACCCACCAGAAACTAGATTTTTGGTAGGAAATCTGGGCAATTTTCAAAGCTTCGTAACTTCTTCGTTTTCTTAACCAAATTCAACCCATAATATATCAAAACCAAGCTAGGAAAGTGTAGAATAATATTATACCTATTTGGAAGCCCAGCGATTGCCAGAGATGGCTGGGAAATGGCCTGAAAGGTGATTGGTCGCGGGAAAACTGGGGAACTTGCCGGAAACTGGGTAAACTTTAAACGTTCATAACTTCTTCAATACTCAATGAAGTCGAGTGATTCAAAAACGAAAATCATACTTTTCAACAAGACAAAGAGAATGATACATTTCTTGATGGCTAACTCGCTATGGTTTGGCAAAAAAAATGGCTCGAAAGTGGCTGTCTTCGTCAGAAAACTGAGAAAGCTTTCCTCGTGAGTTTCCTACGTCTAAATATTACCAAAACTTCTCAAAACTACTTACAAACATACACCAAGACACGATCTACAACTTTTGGATGAGTTTTAAGGCTTACCTTTGTCGGAAGAGGTGGAAACTCGTTGGAGAGTTTCGATGAACAGTGAATGTTGAGAGAAATATAGGGGTTTGGGGGGGTTTTATAGGTTCGTGGGTTCACCTAGAGGGGAGGGGATGGTGGTGGAGGGTTGTTGTCGTTGTTGTTTATTGTGGAAAACCCTTAGAAGAGATAAGGCAAAGGGAGAGCCGAGAAGTAAAGGAGAAAGTGTAGGGAGAGTGAAAGTATTTAGAGAGATATATAAAACAGAAATGGGAAATAGGGTGCACAGGACAAGGGGAAAAGAGAGGGCACACATTTCCATTGTGGGTCCTAGTGGCTCACAATTTAAGGTCACAAGAAACGAAATGTGGAAATACCGAAATACACTCGACGTTATGAAAATAAGGACGGGGTATTACAATCTACCCTCCCTAAGAGAATTTCGTCCCTGAAATTCACTACCTCAAGTAAACATATACGAATATTGATTTCTTAACAGTTTTTCAGTTTCCCACGTCGCTTCCTTAATTGTGTGGTTTCTCCATAACCCATTTACCAATGGAATAACTTTGTTTCTTAGCGTTCTATCATGTCGGTCAATGATTTCCACTGGCTCATCTACGTAGCTCATGTCCTGTCTTACTTCAGGTATACGGCCTACTTGCCCACTTGCTTCGTGAACTCAACGAATAAGTCATCGATATTACAATCTGTGAAGTATGTGATGGAACGGAATGTTGCGATGTATGTGAAACAATATGTATAATTTGCCAGCAAGTGAAAGTGGATCGGCAGAGACCAGAAGAACTAATGCATAATCTCTCTATACCAGCTTGGAAGTGGGAGGATATCACTATGGATTTTGCGTAAGGATTATCGAGCACGCAATCAATATTTGATGGCATATGGGTGATTGTGGATATGCTTACTAAGACTGCTTATTTCTTACCAGTTTAACAGAATTACACATTGGAGAAGCTAGCACAGTTGTTCATTGATAATATTGTTAAACTTCATGGTGTACCCATCACCTTTGTTTCAGACAGAGATCCAAGATTCACCTCCAAATTTTGGAGAGTATTCCATGATGCCATGAATACTCAACTTTTGTATAGCACTGCCTATCACCCACAGACTGATGGTCAATCTGAGAGGACGATCCAAACTTTGGAGACATGCTGTGGGTGTGTGTTCTCCAATGGAAAGGTAGTTGGGATAATTTTTTGCCATTGATCGAGTTCGCATACAATAATAGTTACCACTCCAGCATCGGCATTGTGAAATCCCATTCTTGGATTTCACTGTTATAATCTACGTATTTGTATTATTGAGATTTATATTATTTTTTGAGAATTTATATTAATTTATTTGAAATTAGATTTCAATTAAACTAGTTACGAAGAGTGAAGTTTGAAAAATTATTATTTACTCGTTGACCTTTCGAGGTCACAAGTAACGTTTTCAAATAGGTCTCAAAGTCACGAAGGCATAGGCGAAAGCCGTTTGTGAGTCTGGATTATAACGGTATAGTTACGGACGTGTGAAGTTATGTTGCTAAAAAAACAAAAAAGAGAAAGCCACGAGAGTGGCAAGGGAAGAAAAGAAAATGAGGGAAATGATCCCCCCCCCCCCATTTGTCAACCCGTGCACCCAAAAAAAAAACGGTTTTGACCTGGCCAATTTCAGGCGTTTTGCACCCATTCATCACCTGCAACCTACTCAGCTACCTTCCTCCTTCCATCTCCACCAAAAATCAAGGGTTTTTAAGGTCTAATTCGGGTAGAACTCCATCGGAGAACTAGAGGTTCTCGACGGCGATTCGTCATTCAGGTGAGTATCATCATTCACCATCACCCTTGATTAACTTCCCTTAGATCCAGGAACAAGACCCAATTGGTGGTTAAGGCATTGGAACACCAAGGGAGCCGAATTGAAGAACACCTACTTTAGGGTTTTGACGAGTGCAAGCCAATTTGAGGGCATTCCCGGCCAAATTGGACTTGGCCACAGGTATAAGGTTTGTTCTACTCCTTGAGATCTTCATTTCTGTACTTTTAGGTAATTTTTAAAAATAGTTGAATTTTTCCAGCGAGTCGGGGTGGCCGACTGCTACTCGCGGCGACTCATGCGACGACACGTGACCAATGGACCTATGTTGGTTAGATAGTGACTTGAATGTATGAGATATGTTTATTATCTTAATTTCTTATATTGGCATCAATTGTGAATATGAATTGGTCTTATAAATATGATTTCTATTGAAATGTGATTTATATATATTTAGCCATCCTATGCTTATTAAATAGGATTTGGCTTGTGCACTGATGAAGGTTGTCATATATATGTGTTTAACTATCTTTTTAATAATGTGATTGATAATTATGATGAATGTTATGACAATTATGGGATTTAAAAATTGTTTGATAATATTTTGGATCTGATTGCCGACTGAATATCTATTTGAACTTGGCATTACTACCTAGCATGAGATGGAGATGGAAGTCAGGAGATGAGTTAGGTACTTTATTAGATTTTTAGTAGAAATAGTAATTAAGGGAATTCCTTGTGTTGTGCTCCATATGACTAGATGCTAGTTAATATGTGGAATCGATAGCGTGTAATGTATAATTATGTATAATGTGTGATGATGAGATTACACCATGTAGTAGTGGTACATGGATGGTCCTGCTTGGTATATCCGCGATGGGGGACCATACGTATTCTAAAGGTGATGATGATTAGTTGTACTTGGTACATTTGATAGGTGATCATATTTAGTTTGGTTCCGTTGAGTGGTCAGGAACCCGAGGTTGTGGGATTTCATGGAGTGGTCTAAAATATCATTATTTGGAGAAGTAGGTTTGGCCTAACTATGTTACTCTAGCCATAATTTTATATATATTGTGACAATTGTTTCAAGAATCTTGTGAATTGAGTCAGAAAAGATGTTAGACATCTGGGTGGCTCCTTCGGGATTTTCTACAATTCGATTATGATTTAATAAAGTACGAATTTAGAAGATATGGAAATGATTGTTAGTATTTTGATCAAATTAGTTAACTAATGTAGCTAGAGAACAGTTTGTGCTTCATCAGTTCTTGAATATGATATATGTTGTGAATTGCGATATCATGTTGAGACATAATGATTTATTTGTTAGATGGAAGAGAAATCGTGATTCTTCATGAGGGTTTGCTATGTAGCCCTGAGTCTAGAAATTTTATGTTGGTCAGGTTCTAATAAATGATCGAGGAATGCTATGTTTTTTTGCTTAAACTTAGTGTGTTACATGTCTAATTTCGTGAGAGGCGAACTACGAATGGCTTGATCCCAAATGAGGGTACGTAGGCAGTCTAACGAGGAGGTTAGATGCAGCCATAAAGTATACAAAAATTGTAAAGCAATTCGAGTATTGAATTAGGCTTTGTACATATCCCGAAGGCAGGGTATGTCAGAGATACGGGTATTTGTTGATGTCACGTGTCGATCCTGAAAGTATGTCGGGATCAGGGCGTGACAACTTTAATGATATCAGAGCAAATGATCCTGCTCTATGATATGCAACCTTCTCAAGTCTTGTTAGCGTGAATTATGATATGCATTGTGGTTACATGATTTCACAATTTTTATGCATAAAGATGCATTCATGTGATATATGTACATATATATATATGGGAATTATAATTTGCATTGGTATTACATTGGTCACGGGTCTTGAACCATTTGAATTATTAAAATTAGTATTACTAGAGACTCAGTGAAGCTTTGCGGACTTGTCTCGATGAGTGACTTTAATATATGTGATATTGGTGATTACCCTATTTTCGTAATTGTTATCCTGTGTGGATGTGACTTGGTTTTATAAATATGTTTTCTATTGAATTGTTATTTTTAATGCTTAGCCATTGATTTAAGTTTATGAAATGAAATTTGACGTGTATATATTGAAATATGGTTTGATTTGTTTGATTGGCATGTTGTGATGAAATGTGAGGTCTAGTGGTGGACCGTTAACCCATTGTGATAGGGATTTGTTGCTTCGATATTGTTTCATTTCCCGCTTCGTTGATTCGTTCTAAATTTAGTATTTGTGCCTTATTTCCCTTGGTTGAGCTTTTGTAAATTAAGTAACTTGTGCTTGTCTCATTTCTTGAGCCATTGTACATTATGGTTGTTGGCCTTTAGCGATTCCGTTGAGTGATGGTCCGGAATCATATCCACTCGAATTCCGTTGAGAGATGGTCTGAAATCCCTCTTACTTCGCGATTCCGTTGAGTGATGGTCTGGAATCGTATCCACTTGGATTTTGTTGACAGATGGTCAGAAATCCCTCCTACTTCGCAATTCCGTTGAGTGATTGTGAAATCCCATTTTCGGATTTCACTGTTATAATCTACATATTTGTACTATTGAGATTTTATATTATTTCTCAAGAATTTATTTTAAATCGTTTGGATTTAGATTTTAATTAAACTAGTTACGAAGAGTGAAGTTTGGAAAATAATTATTTAAAATTCGTTGACCTTTTGAGGTCACAAGTAATGTTTTCGAATAAGTCTCGAAGTCACAAGTGCATAGGCGAAAACCGTTTGCGAGTCCGAGTTATAACAGTATAGTTACGGAAGTTTGAAGTTGTGAAACTATAAATTGTGGGAATTATTTTAATTTCCACTTATGGCTGAAAGGCCCAAACATTTATTGGGATTAAAGGGACTAGATATTATGAGTGGAATTGGGCAAAAAAAATTAGAAAGAGGAGAGGAAGAGAAAAAAAAAGAAGAAGAAGGGGGAAGACTCTAGAGCACTCTTTCCTCCCTCTGTATCTCTTTTTTTTTTTTAGTGGGGGGGGTTGGAGAGGGAAGGAGGTGGTCACTTCCCGCCACCTCTCCCAAATTCATCTCGCGGTTGATCACCATGACATCTTGCTTTCCTTCATCTATCAACCCCATCTCCCTATGGTATAAATCAACTCTACCACCCCAGCTTAAATCCAATTGTATAAGTGGAGACACAGGATAACAAGAACTAAAAGGATAAGATAGGGTAACAGATAAGGCAGGGATGAGAAAAGAAAGAAGAGGGTCACAGAAGGTGGGTTTGAATCATGAAATAAACATGATTTTGTATGTTGTTATCCAATGGGTGGAAAGCTTTGGTAATTATTCTCTGATTCTCTAAATTTTTGTTATGGTCATTATTGGATGCTATTATGGGAAATTAGTTTTATATGCAGTTGTTGTATGTGCAAGTTTTTATATGATATATGATACAAAAGCTAGTTTTATATACAAATACCTAAACCCTATTTTGGTATAATACCTGAAAGGGATATTTGTATAACATAATTAATTGGGTGGAGTCAATTGCATGTCATATATTAGCCATGTTTTTTTTCAAGACTAGTATTATGCAGATGCTTGCTTTTATCTAATATATACACAAAAGCTAAATGGGCTACTTCGGTATAAAAGTTGAAATGACTATGCCATTTATAGTTCCTTTTGAATCAAAGTGATAATCTGTTCATAACATACACTTGATTTAAATGGTTTAAGAATTATGATTCACTCATGGATTTCTAATTTCCCAATAGGCCAATACTACTTGCATAGATTAGGTTAATATGTTCAAAGAAGGGAATTGGTTTTAAGAGAAAGTATATATGATCTTGCTTGGTATATTCGCAATGGGGGACCTTACGCATTCTAGGGGTGATAAGGATTAGTTGTACTTGGTACATTCGATAGGCGATCATAATTTGATTGGATATCACTTGATTATATAATGTGAATCTATTGAAATGTGATTAGTCATATATCTATGTTTATTAGTCGTGATTTGACTTGAGTATGGATGATATCTGTGAAATGTGATTTGAAGTGCTTGATGAATTGTTCGATGGAAAGTAATTTAATATGCATATTTGAAATGAGATTTGATTTGCATGATTGGCCTGATGTGATGAAATGTGAGGGTTAGGAGTGGACCATGAACCTGTTGTCATGGGATTTGTTGCTTCGAGACTTGTTTCACATATCGTATCATTATTTCATTTCTTGTTTCATTGAGCTTTTGTATTTTGAGTACTTGTTTCATGTTTTCTTCTTTAAGCGTTGCTATATTTTTTAGACTTACGCTCGGTTTAGTTGAGTGGTCCGGAATCGTACCCACTTGGATCCCGTTAAGAAATGGTCCGGAATCCCTCCTACTTCGCGATTCCGTTAAGAGATAGTACGGGATCGTGTTCACCTTGGGGTTATTGAATTTGGATTGAGATAGCTTCAGAGATGTAGACTTCTGCCGAACTGTGTCGCCCTAACCCTAATTTTCATTGTGTTGTATGAGATTATGATTGTGAGTTGTTGTGGTTTGTTTCAGACGAATCGTTGGATGTCTGGGTGACTCATTCGGAGTTACAAAGGCTTGGTATTGATTCCTTATGAATGATTTATATTAAGGAGATGTAAACTGTGATTAATGATTGGCTTTATCATTATTATCACATCCTTGTATTATTGTCACTCACCCGAGTTTTGCAACTTATCTGAATTCTTGATGCCGATGCACCATTCCCATGGTGTAGGCATTGATTGTACAGATGTCAGGTCTGAAGAGATTACAAAAAGTCGCTTAGTATTTTGGTTGGATTCTGTTGAGTGGTCTAGAATCCCTACTCCTGCTCATTTCCGTAAAGATAGTCCGACCTTAGAGTCGAGTGAATATGAATTGTTCACAGTAAACATTGTGTATAAATTAGACTTATCATGTTAGTACTTGGAATCCAGGTGGGGAATTATGTAGGGATCCTTTATTAAAATTTGTGAATTGATATGGGACCTTATTGATTGAATAACATAGTAATTGTAGATATCATGCATCTATGATTTTATGATTGATTAAGTAGAACGATTGCGGAATGATGTGGGATATGATTGTTATTATTATGATTAATCTCGTTACTCGAAATGGCTTGAGAATAATATTGTGCTTTGTTGGTTCTTGGATATGTTACATTTGGTGGATTAAGGTTTCATGTTGAAAACATAGTGACTTATATGATGGGTGGAATGGAAACCTTGATTGTCATATTGGATTGTTATGTAGCCTTGAATCTAGTACTTTCATACTTGTCAAGTTCTAATGATTGATTGAGGAACGTTATATCTTTCGGCTTAAATGTAAATTGGTAAATGTAGATGGGTAGTGATAGATGAACTACGAATGGCTTGATCCCTGTTTAGGGTTCGTAGGCAGTCTAAAGATGAGGTTAGATGCAGCCATAAAGCTTACGAAAAATTATTACACAGTTGGATCTTGAGTTATGCCTTGTACATATATCGGAGGCGGGATCTGTTAGATATACGGATGCTGAATGACGTCACGCGTCGATCTTGGACGTATGTTGGGTTTGGGGCGTGACAGTGATGGTTCGGAATTGTATCCACTCGGATTCCATTGAGAGATGATCCGGAATCCCTCATACTCTGATTCCATTGAGTGATGGTCCGGGATCGTATCCACCTTGGGTTTCATTGAGTTTGGATTGAGATAGCTTCAAAGGTGTAGGCTTCGGCCGAACTGTGTCGCTATAGCCCTACTTTTCATTGTGTTGTATGAGATTATGGTTGTGAGATGTTGTGATTTGTTTCAGACGAACCATTAGATATCTGGGTGACTCATTCAGAGTTTTCAAAGGTTTGGTATTGATTTCTTATGAATGATTTATATTCAAGGTTTATAAATTGTGATTAAGGGTTGGTTTTATTATTAGTATCACATACTTGTATTATTGTCACTCACCCGAGCTTCGCAGTTATCCGAGTTTTGGTTGGCAAGTGCATCATTCTCATGATGTAGGCACTGATTATATATGTGATAGATTTGGGTAGATTACAAGAAACCACTGGATATTTTGGATTTCGTTGAGTTGTTCGAGATCCTTGCTCTTGATTATTTTCATAAGGTTAGTCTGACCCTATATCCGAGTGAATGGGGAGTAATCACAATAGACCTTATGAATATAAATGAAATTCACCATGTTATTACTTATAATCCAAGTGGGGATTTATGTAGAGTTCTTTAATTAAATTCGTGACATGATATATTATTTCATTGATAGATTGATGTAGTTAGACGTTAATGTCATCCATCTTTGATTCATGGAAATGAGTAATTGGAGTGATTGTGGAATGATGTTGGATGTGATTGTTATCATTATGAATATATTGGTAGATCAATGTGGCTTAAGAATAAGACTATACTTCGTTGGTTCTTTGATATTTTACATGCTATGAATTAAGGTACCGTTTGGTACGTGGGACGGGACGGGACGGAACGGAACGAGCCGTTCCGTCCCACGTTTGGTGCGCCTAAAAACTGTGGAACGGGTTGTCCCATAGGACGAAAATTGGCTGATTTTTCGTTCCACCTCTTCCCCCTGGAACGACCCGTTCCACATCCATGGAACACAAATTTATAACATTTTATAACAAAATTTCCCCTTATCTTTTTCAATATTTACATCATCCGTTTCGTCCTGTTCCGTCCTGTTCCATCCCGTCCCGTCCCGTTCCGTTCCGTCCCGTCTGCGTACCAAACGGTACCTAAGGTATCATGTTGAACCATAGTGATTTATCTGATTGATGAAATGGAAATCTTGAATGTCATGTGATTTGTTATGTAGCCTTGAAATCTAATTATTCATGCTTGTCGAATTCCATGAAGTGTTTTTGCAACTTTGTGTTTTCTTGTTAGATAGCCAGTCGTTTTGAGTTCTGGTGATTGACGACATTATATTAGATTGACTAACAAAATTTAAAGTTGATATATTCTTGTACTGGTAGAACGAAAGAATTTAATAAGAGTTACAAGGTTTGACTAAACGTGAGATTCATTGATCGGCTTGCAACAGTTTTTTGGGTAATGTAATGTGTAATTCTGACGGGACACTACTTAACCGTTTGATCTTCTTGGTTTGAAGCCTTGTGTTGCTTATGTGACATTGCTCTTGGTTGGTATCGATGTGTTGAGCTCATGTATTGTGCTAATTTATTCCAAAGCAGAGTTTGAGTCGATGAATGTTGATAGTACGTTGAATAAGTGGTTCGGTTAATTTTTATTTAATCCTAGAAAATGTGGTGTGAAATTCACATGCATCATTATTACTTCAAATAGTAGTTAGAATGCATTTCATTTAAATCATGGATATGGATGATTGTGCAATTGTGATAAGTACATAGAAAGGTCGTATTATATATGTTCAATTGAGAAATGTTGAATTGGGCGATCAAGGCCGTGGATGTTAATTCAGGCGAAAAGGCCATGGAATGTGAGAAATGGATGAGTGGGCACTAAGACCCAATGTTTATGGGGAGAAGCCCTATGTGTGGGCTGCGAGAATAAATTATTGAAGTGATAAATATGTGTGATGTGTATTGGCCAAGTATATTATAATCTTTTCCAGACCAATAGTCACTTATGTGGATAAAAGAAAAAGATGATGAAATCGTTGTTTCACCAATAATGATTATGGCTAGACGTTTTCAAATCTTATGGCCATGATAATTATGGTAGAAAATTTTAATATTTATAAAAGTCAAGATGATTTTATGAGCGGGAATGAAATCGCAACCCGATGCTATGATTGATTAAATGTATAGTGGTGAATAATTGTGATTTGGAATTCCAATGAATTCGGCTGGAAATTATGATATTTGTTTCGCTAATGATGAGTATGGTGAAATTTTTTTGATGTTGGTATCACCAGTGGGTGTGGCTAGAAAATTTGAGGAAAAATCGTGGTAACGGCTATGTATAGTCAATGATGGTAAGTGCTAGTATTTATCTAGCCAATGGTAGATGTGGTTTGATAATCTAGTATTTATTTAGCCATTTCGGATTATGGGTTGATGTTTGATACATATTTTGCCAATGAGTATGGCTAGAATTTCTAATATTTATTCTACCAATAAATGTTGCTGGGAATCTAAGTATATGGGTGAGAATCATGATGATCAATCCGTTAATTTATTTATTTTGAGCTTGAATAAACTCGTAGACTAAGGTTATGATTTTATTCACTATAAATGGAATGATGGGGAAAGTTGTAATTATAAATTTGGTTGGTTTGGTTGCCAGAATCATGAGTATATTGATGAATTCTTATTAAATGTGGCATTCTTTGTGCTTGTACCAAGATTTTGTGTTGAGATTGTCTTGAAACGAGGATAATTGAAATTGTGAGTTGTGGTTCGATGTTGTCGAACTTGATGATAGTTAAATTCAAGTATAATGAAAGTGTGAATGCCATTCTGGCATCGTTATCTGTTAAATATGTGGCATTGGTGAATATGAAATTGATACTGAAATTTTAAGGACGAAATTTTTTTAGGGGGGGAAGAATGTGAAATCTCATTCTTGAATTTCACTGTTATAATCTACGTATTTGTATTATTGAGATTTATATTATTTTTCGAGAATTTATATTAATTTATTTGAAATTAGATTTCAATTAAACTAGTTACGAAGAGTGAAGTTTGGAAAATTATTATTTACTCGTTGACCTTTCGAGGTCACAAGTAACGTTTTCGAATAGGTCTCAAAGTCACGAACGCATAGGCGAAAGCCGTTTGCGAGTCCGAATTATAACAGTATAGTTACGGACGTTTGAAGTTGTGTTGCTATAAAAAAAATAAAAAAATAAAAAAAAAAGAGAAAGCCATGGGAGTGGCGAGAGAAGAAAAGAAAATGAGGGAAATGATCCCCCCCCCCCATTTGTCAACCCATGCACCCACAAAAAAAACAAAAAAAGGTTTTGACCCAGCCAATTTCAGGCCAAAATCCTTCATTTTTCACGCGTTTTTCACCCATTCATCACCTGCAACCTACTCAGCTACCTTCCTCCTTCCATCTCCACCAAAAATCAAGGGTTTTTAAGGTCTAATTCAGGTAGAACTCCACTGGAGAACCGGAGGTTCTCGACAGCAATTTGTCATTCCGGTGAGTATCACCATTCACCATCACCCTTAATCACCATTCTAGAGGTGATGATGATTAGTTGTACTTGGTACATTTGATAGGCAATCATTTTTAGTTTGGTTCCGTTGAGTGGTCAGGAACTCGAGGTTGTGGGATTTCGTGGAGTGGTCTAAAATCTCATTATTTGGAGAAGTAGGCTTGGCCTATCTGTGTTACTCTAGCCTTAATTATATATATATATATATATATATATATATATATATATATATTGTGACAATGGTTTCAATAATCTTGTGAATTGAGTCAGAAAAGATGTTGGACGTCTGGGTGACTCCTTCGGGATTTTCTACGATTCGATTATGATTTAATAAAGTATAAATTTAGAAGATATGAAAATGATTGTTAGTATTTTGATCAAATTAGTTAACTAATGTAGCTAGAGAACGGTTTGTGCTTCGTCAATTCTTTAATATGATATATGTTGTGAATTGCGATATCATGTTGAGACATAATGATTTATTTGTTGGATGGAAGAGAAATCGTGATTCTTCATGGGGGTTTGCTATGTAGCCCTGAGTCCAGAAATTTTATGTTGGTCATGTTCTAATAAATGATCGAGGAATGCTATGTTTTTCTGCTTAAACTCAGTGTGATACATGTCTGATTTCGTGAGAGATGAACTACGAATGGCTTGATCCTAAATGAGGGTACGTAGGCAGTCTAACGAGGAGGTTAGATGCAGCCATAAAGTATACAAAAATTGTAAAGCAATTCGAGTATTGAATTAGGCTTTGTACATATACCGGAGGCAGGGTATGTTAGAGATACGGGTATTTGTTGACATCACCTGTCGATCATGAACCTATGTCGTGATTGGGACGTGACATGCATGACACCTTTTAAAGCACTGTATGTATGGAAGGACGTGCCAAACACCACTGTGCTGGACTGAGGTCGGTGAGCAGGTATTAGTGGGGCCAAAAAATTTCGACATCACTAATGCTAACATCTAATTGATAAAAAAGAATTTGAAGATGGAGCAAGATCGACAAAAGAGCATCGCTAACCGACATTCTAGGGATAGTGAGTATGAGATTGGTGATTTATGAAATATCATGCTTTATCGGATTTATGTTCTTTGAAATATTTACGATTATATATATACACTTATGAACATGGTTTATGATGATGATTTAAGCTAGAACGCTCCTATGATTTATGATATGATGTTTGAGGTATTGAGCTCCGATGATATATATTTTGGAAAGATTATGTTCATGATTTTTCTGTGCTCACTTAGTAGATATATATATATATATATGTCTTTCGGGCAAGCGATGTAGTGCCTTCGGACGGAAGAATTATATGCCTTCGGGCGGGCGATGTAATGCCTTTTGGCAGAAGATATATATGCATTCGGGCAGGCAATGTAGTGCCTTCAGGCAATTGTGATACCACTACTCAGCACACTATATACAATATATGTTTTATGAAGGTTTTATGGCATGCTAGGATTTTCAAAAAACTTATTACTTATTATGTTATATGAGTTTTCTAAAACTGGGGGTTAGTACGTTGAAGCATAATTGTTTTAGTATTACATATATATAAACTTCATCCACTCATGTTTTGTTTTGCACGCCCATCAAGACCTAAGAACGAGGCATACGACCTGAGCTACAAGGCATTTTCATATTAGTGAATTTGTGTCATTCTCTCTACATAGGACATCTCTTGTAATCCCACTTTCAAATATTCCTTCCGCTTGTATTTTGAATTAGTAGTATGCTCTGAACATGTCATGCATTATCACTTTTAAATTGTTGGCAATTAATTATTATATTTTATTAAGGTTTATACTTGAATACTATATTGCGTGGTTACGCACGAAATTTTTATGCATGTTCCTCATGTTCTCAGCATATCCATTCATCAAATGGCTTGCGTCACCCTTGGGTGTTGGCCAGCAAGTGGTCATCCCGTTGTCCTTCGGACATCGAGATCGGGGCGTGTCACCTTTCTTCTTGATTTATGACTTTGTAATATTTACAACTTAGTAAAAAAAACTAAGGGTAATTCTTAATTTACTATCTTGAAGTTTCTTGGTTTTCAACATTTCATACATTAAGTTTTTTATCCATGTCTAGTACCTAAAGTGATAATTTTGGGGCAATTTCATACATCTATTAAAAAGTTGTCATCCATATACAATTCCTCTGCTTGGCATATCTAGAAAATATAATTACAAAAATTAAAGGAAATTAATTTATGAAATTAAATGTAATATAATTAAATATTTAAAATAACTCGTGAAAACACTTACTCATTCGTAGTAATTGGCTCCGCTTTCATGTCTATTTCCTGCCTTTAACACTGCTTGATGCCATTTATTCAAACTTGGATGAATAAGTTTTTTCCATCTTGAAGAACAACTCTCGTGGTTTCGGTATTTCGGTGGAGTAGTGCCTTCGTAGAATTCATAGTACTTTTTGAACGTACAAGTTCAAACACCTTCACTTGTTTAAGAACTCCCCTCACACTATCTTCTGAGACCCATCTATAAACCCTGCAAAGAGCTTCATCTTCTTTTCCGTTCCAACCCTATCTTTCATTGCAAATGTGGCCATTTGAAAATTATTGAAAAAATTGAAGAAAAGATTATTGGAAGAGGTAAGAGAATAGAATGTGAAGAACTAAAATAAAATGAAGTAAGATAGTATGGAATGGTGAAAATTATGTGAGAAATGGCTTAGGTATTCGTATTTATAGGAAAAAAATTAGAATTTTTTATTTTTTAAATTTGTCCCAAAAAAAAAAAATTCAATTCCAACGGTAACCTGGTGTCATGCTAACACCATGTAGTCGTTGGAGTTTAAAATTTGGGCCGACCCAGGGCTGGCTGGCTAGCTCTTTTAGGCCAGCCGGTTGGCCTTATTTGGTGGTTTTGGCATGTTGGGGCCCACGAGCCATTTGGCCTAGCCCTCAGTTAGAGACAGTTTTCGTGTCATTTCAAGCTATTTTTAACCTTATAGCCCTTTGGCCGGGTCGGTTGGAGATGGCAGTAATGAGTTGTTGGCCGTGTTGTGGGCCGAGCTAGGGTCAAGCGGCAGGAAATGGAGTTGTATAACGGGGGAAGATGACGTAGGGGGTGAGATTGAACCTCGACCATCTAGGAGGCGAACAACTTTTTAAATTATTTATGTTTTCACTTTTAATTTTTAATTGTTTTAATATCTATATGAATCCAGATTGACATTTGACGCTCAGTTATTGTTCACGTGAACCACATCACAATTTAACAATTATTTTAACAAAAAGTTTAATAAATGTATAAAAGTGTCAAAATTATTATTTAAGTATTGTGATAAAAAAAAAAACTTGAATTATGAAAAGTTAAAAACCAAGAAATTTCAGGTAATAAATTAAGATTTACCCAAGAAATTAATAAAAAGAAAGAGGAAAGACGGTGGCTTCTTCACACAACACAATTCCTAATGTCTATATGCTCTTTTTGCTGTAAGCCCCAAATCGCAATTCCGTCCATCTTCTGTCTGTCATCATCGTCCCTGGTCATCTGCCACAATCACCCGATAAGTAAAGATAAGTAAATTTATTCATGTACAACGTATGCAATTAGGGTCAGATTGTCCTCCTGGAAATCCTATTCGTATTTATCGTCTTGATTGGGCAACTCAGAAGAATCAGGATCATCAGATAGTTTGATGGATCCTCTGGCGGCGATGGGCTCGTAATGTTCTGGGATTGAGAAATGAAGGATGGGATTGGAATCGGTTGGTGGGGTCTTAATCTTATTGGGCTTAATTGGAGCATCCAACAGGTCCGTCCAATCGCTGATTCATCATCCTTACTGCAGTAATAGCTAAAAGTGCGTTTCTTTTTCTTGTTGTTGTACTTGTTGTGTGTATATGTATACGATATCTCCATCATCATCTTCGTCAATGGAGACTCTGGGGATGGGCGATTTCTGGGTTGGAGCTTGATTTTCTATTTCGGTCTGGACCATGGATGAGCTCAGCCCTAATACTCAATCCAAAAACTCCGCTGCCTCTTCGTGGCGTCCCGGCCAGCTCGCCTTTAATCCTTATTTTACGCAGAATGAAGCTGCCAACAGCAAATCCCAATGTCTGCGTGTCCTTGTCAGGAGACCCGTAAGTGTTTTTTCATTTTTCCTTGCAACTTTTTAAGTGGTGCAATCAGCCATTCACTTCAATT
The DNA here is from genome assembly GCF_916048215.2 of Malus sylvestris. Lineage (NCBI taxonomy): Eukaryota > Viridiplantae > Streptophyta > Magnoliopsida > Rosales > Rosaceae > Malus > Malus sylvestris. The sequence goes on along the minus strand of NC_062266.1, from coordinate 35,495,049 downwards.
CTTGCTTTCTTCTACAGAATTAGAGTATATTTATATATTGAGCTCCCATTGGTGAGAGAAGACTTAGTCTGCTAGCCACCCACTGTCTTTGTCTTTTTTGGGAGAAGGCTTGGGAGGCGCTCTACTCTAATAATGCACTACTAGCTCTTCGTGCTATTATTTCCTGGATATGTGAAATACAATAGATAAATTTCAGTAAGTAGATTAACAGTTAATCGTACACAGAGATTTAGCGGGCATAGACCTATTCTTAACTTTGGGAGGGTTGACATGTACCCTCACCCACCTAGGGATGTTGATGTTAGTCAGTGACATAAATGTATGGTATGTTGTTGTTGTTATACTATAACTTTACTGGGGATACTATAACTTTACTGGGGATAGCCTGTGAATTATGTTTATCCCTGAGTAGTGGTACCACCAATTAACTGGGATAGCCTGTGAATTATGCTTATCCCTGAGTAGTGGTACCATCAATGTGGAAACGTTTTTTAGTTGCTATATTTTTTTATATGATCTTATATAGCATTTTTTTTCTCTCCTTTTGTCAAATTTATATCGTTCTCTGTATACATGTCTCGACTTGAAATGATTGAATTGATTTGAAGCAGATATTATTCTGATATACAACGTTCTGCTATGCAGTTTGTGGCAAGGCTAACCAAGGACATAGTTGAAACATACCAAGTATGCAATCCGCAGTTTAAGTATTCAGAAGAATTGAATCCAAAGAGATATTTGACCACCCCGTCAAGTGGAGTACTTAATGATGGCTATGATAATGTCAACTCAGATCTTATTTTGACTGTAAACTTTGTCTTGGTTAATCTAGACACGCAGCGAAGGTTCGTTCTTGTCTGTGCTTTAATTTTTTTGTGCTATGTTGACGGACTCTTAAGGAACCTTTTCCTAGTTTCTGCTTCACTGCTTTGTGGAAAATTGAGAATTGTTAACATGAAGACAAAAAATTGGAGATTGTCCTCTTGATATTTAATTTGAATATAGGCAAGTTTATTCTGTCAAAAATTCATATTTTTGCTAACATGGTAATCATTGAGATGGCTAGCATATGTCCAGCTTCTGTGCTTGAGTTTACTTACCGTTGTTCAGATTTTTCTTTACACCAGACATATATATGCTATTGGCATATTTTTTTTTCTGGATCTTCTCTAGACATAACTCTAATTTACTTCTTATGCTACTTATGCAACTCTTGGGTTGAGCCATGTCCAGTACTGGAGTGGTTTAGGATTTCCTACCTGTGAGTGTTTTGATTTATGGAGAGCATATGAGGAAGAATAACTCTCTTTAATTCTAGCTTTTGGATATTTAGTTTGGTTTAGGATTGCAGGACCATCAACTCATCTGATTTCCCTTTAGGCTTGTTTAATCTGCTTCCATAGAAGTTTTACTTTTTATTTTATTTATCTGATGATTCAGCCTCATGGTTACCATTTTAGACTTCTCTGAGGTTGATGCACGTCTGTCATTGTCAGTGCATTGGATTCTTATAAATTGTGGGGCCCATTTGGTATCAGCTTAGCTTGTGAAAACAATTGGTTTTGCAAAATAGTAGCAGAGCCTTGTTTGTTTTTGTGATTTACTTCTTTTCTCTGTCATTCAGTTTACTGGTTTGTTACATAGTCCATGTGCTATCTCTTGCCGCTTAATATACATTGTTGATCCCATTTCCTATTAGATTAAACTTTTGATGCAATAAGTTCTCCAATTTAACATTGTATTTTAAATTGCATCTATTAGTTGTTCACACTATGTACTTGTAAATCCATCAAATTTGTTCATATGATGTCTCACACGTGAAAGTCAAACAGAAATGCAAACGTATAATTAAATTAGAAGAGATATCAAAAGGATGTTGTTATCTGTACTTTCCCATGGTGGCCGACTAGCTTAGACCCTCTTTGCTAGTATTATGTTTTTAGGTCCTTTCTCCTTACCTTTTCAGATACGTTGTCAAAGATGTTCTTGGACATGGGACATTTGGCCAGGTTGCTAAATGCTGGGTTCCACAGACCAACAGCTTCGTAGCTGTGAAGATCATCAAAAATCAACCCGCATACTATCAACAAGCCCTGGTTGAAGTATCCATATTGACAACGGTAATGCTGTTCTTTTTCAGTATGACTCTCATGTTCAATTTCAGAACTTCTTACTGTTTTCTTTGCCATTTGTTTTGCAGTTAAATAGGAAATATGATCCTGAGGATAAGCATCACATTGTGCGTATATATGATTACTTTGTGTATCATCGTCATTTGTGCATTTGCTTTGAACTGCTTGATACGAATCTGTAAGTCATTGACACTACCTAATTAGTTGTAGTTGGACTCAATGTAACTTGATGCACCATTTGAACTCTTATTTTTGTTTAATTGTTGCCTTTAGTATTTCCTCGCACATCTTTTGACATTTTTAAGTCATTCAGGTATGAGCTTATCAAGATAAATCATTTCAGGGGACTATCCCTGACCATTGTTCAATTGTTTTCGAAACAAGTATGGTAGTTCCTTCTTGTAATTGAATTTGAACTTCTTTCCCCTCTGATGATGCTAGATCTTAACCCTTCTTGTGTCGTTTTTTTGGGGTAATATTTGCTTTAAAATAGATTCTACATGGGTTGGCTCTGTTAAAAGATGCTGGGATAATTCACTGTGATCTGAAGCCGGAAAACATTCTTTTGTGTACAAGGTGACTTTTTTTTTTTTGTTTTTTTAATGATGAGTTTGGGCTATTTTTGTGATAGATTTCTTTCATGTTAATATTGAGTACTTTCCCTTGAAAGCAACAGTATTAAGCCAGCAGAAATTAAAATTATTGACTTTGGATCTGCCTGCATGGAAGATCGAACTGTTTACTCCTACATTCAGGTTTGTGTTACTGCTTTTTCAAGGCTTATAAAAGTCATATCTTTCAGAGGAGCGTCTCATAGATGCATGTTGTTCATTTGTTCTGCAGAGTCGTTACTATAGATCTCCTGAAGTTCTCCTTGGTTATCAGTATCCTTTGCGTTAGAGGTTTTTATTATGTCCAGTTTTTATATTCATATTTCATTATATCGGGGTATTTTGCTAGTTCTTAACCCTTGACAGATATACTACTTCTATTGATATGTGGTCCTTTGGATGTATAGTCGCCGAATTGTTTCTGGGGTTGCCATTGTTCCCAGGAGCTTCAGAATTTGACCTCCTAAGGCGAATGATTGAAATACTTGGGTATGCTCATACTAGTATTCTTATGAAGGGAACCTATATTCATTAATTTATAAGGCACCATTCTACTATGGATGATTTCATAAATATCTTCTTTGTTTACTTCTTCTATCATTATCATTTCTCTCTTTTTCATGATTGTTGTTTACAGTTCACATTAATATTCTGGTCCTCTTTATGAAATTAGTTCTATTGAGTATTGAATCAAGAATTCACCTTAAAGCTTTATCTCAATGTCTAATATTATGAATGCTCTTACTCTCCTCTTCTTTCTTTGTTATTCATCGTTCCTCGTTCTTTCCACCCATCACACAACAAAAATTAGCCTAGTGAAAGTGTAAACTCGACGTCCGTCGTTACTGGAGTTTCCAAAGTTAATATTTGTTTGGCACATGAATATCCCAAACCGCCATCTTTTCCCTAAATTTTAGCCACCAATTGATTTAGAGCCACAGTTTGAACTTCATGTCCAACTAGCCTCCAATAGATTATTGGTAGGTATTTCCCCTGGGAAGGAAGTGGTGAGGGGAGAAGGGACCATTTGGTGATTTGAGATTTTCTATGCAGACAATTCGCTGTTTAATGAGTTACCAGTAGCTAAAGCCTTGGAGTCTACAATTTGCTGTTTCTTGACCTGTAACTGGTTTCTAACGGTGAATTTTATCACTTTTTCTCTATAAGATGATATTAACACAGTTATTGGTTGTCACTTTCTCAGAATTATTATTTAAAAAAGGTAGTTTTGTCATTTTTTTAGACGCAATTTTCAAACACATTTTTATGTATGGTTAACATGTTGCAGAGGGCAACCCCCAGATTATGTACTTAAGGAGGCAAAAAACACAAGCAAGTTCTTTAAGTGCATTCGGAGTGTGCACAATGTGGAGAACGGGGAACATTCTGCAAATAGAAAAAGTGCTTATCAAGCATTAACAGAAGCAGAATATGAAGCTGTAAGTGTCAAAAATATAAAGTTTTTGGAATATGAAAATGATATTAGGAAAAAGAGATCATATAGATAGAGAAAAGAGAAAAAAGTGAGGAGCACTATACCCCTCCCCTCCCCTCCTGTTTTTGTTTAGTTTTAATCACTGTTTAATATTTTTGGTTTAGTTCTTACGGTCACTGGTTTCTGTTCAGAGAGAATTGAAAAGGCCATCAACTGGGAAAGAGTATTTTAATCATATGAAGCTTGAAGAAATTGTTACAAGCTATCCGTATAGGAAGAACTTGCCTAAGGAAGACATGGTTAAAGGTTTGCTTTATGCTTTTGAATGTTCAAAGCTGACAACACTGGAACAGTTCGACTTAATTCATGAATCATAACTAGTTTCTTTTATTGAAGTTACTAATGCTGTTGGGTGGTATCAAATATGTGCAGAAACTCAAATACGACTAGCTTTGGTTGATTTTTTGAGGGGACTCGTAGAGTTTGATCCTGCAAAACGCTGGTCACCCTTTCAGGTTGTTTAATTGTCTTCTCTGCTGTTTTATTTCTAATATAGCACAAAAGTAGTTACTTGGAAATGGATTTGTGAGTTAAACTTGTACCTGCAGGCTTCAAAACACCCTTTTGTTACGGGGGAACCTTTTACACACCCTTATAAACCTCCCTCAGAGACCCCTCACATGGTAAGTAAACCCACATACGAACTATTTAAACCTTCTCATAAAGCTTCGTTCATAGTTTATATGGATGGACTGTGACTTAATCCAACTGTGTGGAAGACGTTAGACATGTCAAGCCAGACCTAGATATCCAATGTAATTGTGCTTGGATTTCTTTTAAATTGATACATTGATTATGTGTTGGGTTTCCGTATATTATGCATATTCCTTAGTCCTCGATCAGATGTAATTTGTGTACATACATATTACATACACACATATATATGTATATACTTGGTGACGAAATGCACGGTAATAATGAAAAGTTGATTTTAAATTGGTTTTATACTCCAGCTGTTATTTCACATCTGCAAAAATGCTTATGAGTCCCATAACGAATTATGAGGATGACCTTGTCCTAGATCCTGAGTTTTTTTTAGTATTTGTTTGTGCAATTGGTTTTTACCTATTAATTTTGGCTGTTAAATCTTTACCTATTTTTCTTATCTAGTCATCCATACTTTTGACAAATCGTCCAGGACTAGGTTGCTTGTTACAGTAGTTAGTTATTGGCTGCATTAGAAATTCTGCAGGTGATATTACTAACTGCTTTTTCTCTCTCTTCTTCTTTGTCTTTATCCTTCTTGTCATCTTCTCTTCCCTTAGCCTGTTTCTCAAAACATAAGGGTGGACCATCATCCTGGTGGTGGACATTGGTTTGCTGCTGGTTTATCCCCTAATGTAAGCTGAATCGTTTCTATTTTTTGGCTGTCCATTCTTCATTCATCATCTCAGCTATAACTATATTTGTTCTTTTGCAGATTCCAGGTAGAAATAGGGTCTCCATTCATAGCAACCCACATTTTCAGGTGGTTCCATATGCACATGCTAATAGCTATGGCAGTGTAGGAAGCCATGGTAGCTATAATGATGGTACCGGACTAGGAAGCAGCTATGGAAGTTACGGAGATACTAGTAATATGTTTGCTTATTATTCACCAGTTGGCCCTTCTGGGATGAACATGCACGCGCAAGGTAATGTATCAATGCTTGGAAGTAGTCCAGATGCAAGACGGAGAATTGTTCAGTATTCACATGGAAATGGACTTGGTATGAGTCCTTCAGCAGGAAGCTTTGCTCCACTACCTCTAGGCACTAGTCCTTCACAATTTACTCCACCAAACTCCTACAGTCAAGTTTCTGCTGGCTCTCCAGGACATTATGGTCCAACTTCTCCAGCAAGGGGCAATTGTCATGGATCACCTTTGGGAAAGATGGCCGCAGTTAGCCAGTTCAATAGACGAAAAAGTTGGGGATATCCTGGAGGTTCTCAAACTCAAGAAAGTTCATCAACACATTGGCAAGGGCAAGCTACTGATGGCACCAGTTCTAGCCAAGCTGAGGGGAACTCTCAAATACTAGGTAGTTCACCATCACATTTGCATTTAAGCTCGAATGCTGGAAGCTGGAAGCAGCAGAGAGGAAGCAGTGGTATTTCTGCTGGTTACTTAGCCCAGAACATGCCAGCTTCCATCGCAGTTGGTTCCCCTATGAAATTCCCAATGACCACAGGAGTGGCTCATGAAAAGGCTGAGGCTAACCCATCGTTGCCTGATCCTGGGGATTGGGATCCCAACTATAGGTAAACGGACTGTTTTTTTTTATTGCTACTCAAAGGTATTCTGATTCCCATGAGTGTGCTGCATTTTCTTTCATTAATAGATGATGAAAGTCAATATGACCCTATATGATGGTAGTTTTGTAACTCAGTATACCAGATAACTGAAAGAAGTGGGACCAACTGTTAGACTTAGTCCCATGATGCATGGTTGGTTGGTAATGACCATAGCTTGGGTAATGGTTTTTGTTACCCATAATGGCCTTACTTCATTGTAATTCATAATGACCTATATGATCTCTTAACCTATAATTACTCCAGTCATGATAATCATTCACTTTTCCAACGAGTGCATTTTAAGAATGATACGGTACAAAATTATTGCATTGTTTGGGCATGGTTAAGCAAACCATTATTGGGTTTATCCATACATTGACCGTGATGGTAGTATCCACTATTTAGCAGCATATTAAATTGAATGCCAATTTGCTGACAGTTTATTGGGCTTCTTCACTGGAATTAGCTCAAGAAGATGGTTTACTTGTCGTCATCTATTATCCTCATATTTGTTTAGAATTTGATGTGTATTCTTTTTTTCTGTCTTTCCATTCTCATTCCAGTGATGAACTTCTTCTGCAAGAAGATGGTTCGGATGTAAGTTGCCTTACTGCTGAGTTCAGCCAAGGCATGCATCTTGGTTCTGCAGAAACATTGGTTGGGTCCGGAAGATTTAACCGTGTGCCAAATTCAAGCTCAGGTCCATCCTTTCAACGGTAAGTTGTATCATCTACCAAGTTTATTCACTTAGTTGCTCTGAAATTATGTTAGCAAGTTCAACAAATCTACATGGTTGTTTTTGTCAACAGGAATTGTATGTATACTAGCATATTCCACATAACTGACGCAGTATGTAGTAACTTTAAGACGTGGATGGATCCCCAACAAGATATTTACACACCTTGTTTTCCTCATCTTAAATTTTTATGTGAAAGCATATACTGCAGAAACCTTACGCAGTCTTCGGTAAACTTTTAAAACACATGGATGGATGTGTAATAATATATTCAAATGTTTCCATTGCAAAATGTTTTATTGCGTTATGTGCAATTAATATGGAGGTTTCTAATAGTAAACAATTCTCCTTATGAGATAGTCAGAAGATTACAATTGACACATCTCCATCCCTGTGTTTTGGGACAGAGGTCATTCTTGTCGTATCTTATTTCTTTGTCCTAGCTTGATTTTGATTACAATCGTCTACCATCTTTTCAGACAAAATGGACCCATTCAATCTTATCCACATGTAGAGGTGGGTAGCCCTCCTTCAACTACTGAACCACTTGCTGGATGCGCGCGTTTGTCGAAACCTTCTCATTTCATGCCTCATATATCACAAAACTCTCCAAGCCGCTTGGGACAGCAATATCAGCGGTCAAATCACGGACGACCCACCAATTCTCGTGGTAATGATTGGAATCACATGAAGATGCAGCCCCCTTCTCCCAATTTTAACTCTGGAGGCCCACATTCTCCGGGAAATAGCTCATTCAGCAATGGCATGTCATGGGGTACTTTCTGACTTCACATCATAAGCCACTCCTACCTTCCACTTTCCTTTGTTGCTATCTTCCTAGTAAAAAAATATGCCAAGCTATATGATGTCTTTATGGGAGACGGGGGGATTGAATGGAGGGTTTTGGGGAGCTGAGAACATTTAAACTAATTGTGGCACTCTATTGTAGGGCATAGAGCCAGTCATCCCGTCACTAGCATTCCACCTGCATCCCGAGGAAGAAAGGACTATGGGAGGATTTCTTGATGTTGGAATTAGCTTTCTTTATTGTGAAAAATCAGATCATGAGAGATGGAAAGAACATTGTACAACTTGTACTCAAGAGTTCACATAGCTAGCGGGCTTATGCTATGAAATCCTCTTCCAGATCATGCTCATTCATTGTGCTTGCAAAATATAATTTGTGGATAACGATTCTCTTGTCTTCTTGTTTTATCTAATGCATTTAGTTTTGCTTTCGTCAATGTCTTCAATCTTCTCATCTATATATCAAATGCTGGAATTTTAATTTAGATAGTGTCTGAAATTGCTTTTTATGTGTTTGAAGGAACTTAACCTAGTTATTGAGATTAATTGCAGCTGCTGAAATGAATTTCAAGAGTTGGTGTAAATTGATGAATGGAGTTCAGAATTAACCTTGGGATTTTGCGATGTTTGTAATGCAGCCGCATAATGGTTCATTCTTGGTTATGTATTATTAAATATTTAGTGGTTCATTTAGATGTGTTTGAGTACTAATTGCTATTGTTCCGTTGTTGAAATGGCGTTTGTGCATTGGAATTCTTTTCCTTTGTTAGCTGTTTAATTGATTTACGGTTATCTACTTTCTCATTCTTATCTTTTCAAATGAAGATAAACACCAACTGTTGAGTTTTTGCTGGTATTGTAGTGGAATTACTGTTTGCTTATAACTGTTTCTTGTTCTCTTCGGCCTTGCTTTAGTTTGTAAGTATGCAGGTCTTGGGCCGCGGCAATTGTTTCTTCTCGTCGTCTCATTAAATTGATAACATGGTAAGCATGTAACCTGTAATTGGTTTTGACTTGTAAATCGTATTTGAACCACATTGACAAGAAATACTCATCAACTTAATAGAGGACAATACTGATGCAAGTGGCATTTTATCACAATAGTGGAAAGGTGTTGAGTCATTGCATGACGACGTGGATATGAACTCTGCTGGTGACTAATTTAACAATTTATTGTTTTAAAAAAATAAAAATCAAGAAAATCAAGGATAATATTGATGAGTTTGAAATATAAAAGACCAAATTGGTGACTTCGTAGGGTATAAGGTACTATTTACAATAAAAAGCTTAATTATTTTGTAGTGGGCGATGATATGACACTCTTGAATCGCTTTCAAATAGAGGAGTGATTTATGCACTCCTTTTTTTAGTCTTTGAATTGAATAAAATTGAATGGGTAACCAAAGGACATAATTAAGGAGCATAGTCGAAAAAAGTTGAGAATGGAAATCACTTTGCAATAACCTCATACAGTGTTATGTGTGAGACGAGAGGGCTAAGAGTGTGAAGTGAAACATGGAGCCAAGTAATAGACTCTCTCTAACCAGCTATGCATCTTCTTTAGAGTCAGATAAAGTTCATTCAGTAGAACAAGTAAATTTGGTATGTCATTTACTTTTATTTATAAAAAATGTAAAAAGAATATGTTTGGACCTAAAATGACATTTCTGGGCCGAGCCCATAATTTATCTCGGCCCAATGTATTGTCTCTTCCATATAACAAATTCCAGGTTGGTGATTTATGCACAAATCTTTTCGGAAATATAAGTTATTATAGTATTATTGTTTATTACACACACACACACATATATATTTATATATATATATATATATATATATATATGTCTTGGTAGCAAAATTGTATATACAATCAGAAATTCAATCAGATTTATAAGAACAAAAAGGGTACAAGTGATAGATAGAGAGAGCTGGAGGCTAGATGGAAGCCAGTTCTTAGTTCTAATGGTTTCTTGCTTCTTTTCACTTGTTAATATCATGTGGGCATCAAGAATCTTAGAATATTCCCAAGAAGAGCTCGGCCCAATGGAATTCGACCGAGTTCTATCTGGAGACGGTTTCATTGGAATAAAAGGAATGGTCGAGTCCTAGTATAACAAGGAATCCTTAGAGGCCAGTTATGCTTCGAATAAGGAAAGAAATCAAGAATCAAGGGTTGAATCTAGGTGATAATAAAGCTAGATTCAGAATCCTACATGAGTCAAGACTAGTCGAAGCCTATTCGGATTTGATCAAGGAGTTCTAGTCCGAGTGGAACTATACTTCGGCTATGAGGAATTGCTACTATAAATAGAGGGGAATGCATAACTCAAAGCCCTCCAAATCAACACACAAATCTACCATGTGCAAGCTCTTACTTTGCGCGAAACTTGTCAAACACCTTGAGATATTTTTATTTTACCTTTTTTCCGCCAACCATCTTTAGTTTAGATAAACAACATTGTGTTGGCAATTGGCAACATCTTTAGTTTGGATAAACAGCATTGGATCCGTAGAATCAGCTAACCAAGAAGCACATTCAGTTTGGATAAATAGCACTGCTTTGAAACCGACTGGTTATCCATCCAAGTATCAGTCAGCAAGGATTTCCTAAGTCAATATTGGAAGAGGTCATCTCATTAGCCTTCTCGGCTAAGTGAAGTGTTACCAGGTTACAATGTTCGGCAGACTGAAAGCAGAGCCTATGGATATTTACAAGTGCATTTTAGAGTTCGGCATGGAGATAACCGAACTATATTTACAATCAAGATACACGCTCTTTCAAGTACTTGTGTCCCTACAGTCTAGTACCGATTCGGTGCACTTATATTCTCATGAATATAATTACAGTCGTCGAACCTGGTGCTGATGATTCGTGAGCTTTGCAGAACTAGTAGCTTTGTCTTCAAGTTCTAGAACTCGAAGGTTAAGACATGTTCCTTCATCGGTTGTAGTCGCAAGATTCATAAGTTATCAGCACACCCAACCCAACATCAACATTCATTTACTCCCTGGTCGAGCTTAGCCAACGAGTTGGCACGCCCAGCATTCGACCAAATGACATAGTTATTTTATTAGTTATTCGGTTTGCGTGCCATGGATGAATAGTTTTTAGGGTGAACAGAATGTGAAATAATTACATGGTTATTTATATTTTCAACATAAGTAATTTATATCCCGTCAATTAAGGAGTATTCCGGCCAACAAAACATGTAAAATGATAATCCTTAAGGCATTGTGATCGACGTTTCTACGTCCAATGTAAAGTATAGTTAGTTACGCGGTAACGTGACGATCCACATATGCAGTTGGCTAGTGAGCCCACATCATCACTATATTTCCACATTTGCGGTTGGGTTTGTTTGTTTGGGCTCTTGGAAGGAACGCCTGATAATCCATTCATCCACTCACTCACAGATGAACAGACAAAAAAGAAAAAAAAATCCAAATGTAAATGGCAGGTCGCTGACCACACGAAGCTGGACTCAATCTGCTCCAACCAATAGCATCCCTCCGTCCCATATCTTTAACATTAAATGGACATTTTCTAATTTTAATTTATGTCATTATATAATAAACACTAGAGAAGGAAAAAGAAAATTAAAAGGATAAAAAAAACATTGATTTCATTAGTATTTTGTACAGAGAAAGGAAAAAGGAAAGAGTTTGCATTGTTGTTGTTATTGTTTGGTTGTTGAGTTCACCGTCGTCATTTTCTTTCAGTGTCTTCTTGTTTTGCAGCTGCTCAACAACAAAAACGATATCCTTCATTCTCCCCTTCATTCAGTGTCTACCGCTGAAAGAGAGAGAGAGAGATTCAGTCAGTCAGGTACGCTGCGTGTCCACTCTTCTTCTGATTCAATTATCTCTTCTTTCCTATTTGAGATTGATAGAATATCATATGTTTATGTATATGTGCCTGCGAGCTCATAGCATGGTGGGTAGCTTGCAAGTAGGTTTCAATAATGGCTTGCAATAATTTTAGTTTATTTTCTTTCTGTTTCAACTTTCTATTCATGGCCTCATAATAGCCTCATGGGGATTGGATTGGATTGGATTGGGGGATTGCAGTTTTAATTCAGTTCCACATATACATACATACTTGCTCGCTCTTGTGCTTTCATCCAATCCATGGCTTTTCGCTTTTCTGTTCTATTTTACATGAATGTATTCTTCTGTTTGTTTGTTCAGTCATTTTCCTTCAACTTCATACTTGATATTACTGATAGTCATACTGGTAATTCTTCTTTGTTTACTAATGCAAGCCTTGCTAAATAATATGTGGCAGATCCTACAACAACTCAACAAATCTGCTCTTGCTCTTGGGTTACTCAAGCTATATCTACATACATACATATTCATAAAATAAGAGAGCAACTGTTACTGTTATGGTAATTCTTTACACACAAGGAAAAGCCATATGATGGCCATAGCTGCTGTTATTGGCCTTACTACTGGGAAGAGGCTCTTGAGTTCCTCCTCCTCCTCTTATTATTCAGATGTCACAGAAAAGCTCTTTCATCTCAATGACCATGCCTTCTTACATTGCCATTTCTCTTCAACAAAGAATCTTGTCACCGCCAGAAAGTCTAATTCCAACTACACCAGTTCCAGATTTTCATCTTCCAATCGAGCTGACCACTCCAGTAGGGCTCTCAAAGACCAGGTCGACGCTGCCTCTGCTCCTTCCTCAACAGCACAGCAATGGTTTCACGACTTCAATGACTTGGAGGAGGAAAGCTCCGATCTTGAATATTCAGTGGACGCACTTCTTTTGCTACAGAAGTCTATGCTCGAAAAGCAATGGAATCTTTCCTTCGAGAAAAAAATATTTACGGATTCAACAATAAAAACAGCAACTAACAAGAGGATACCAGTCACTTGTTCTGGGGTATCTGCTCGCCACAGGAGAATGAGTTATAGGAGGAATGCTTTCAACTTAAACCGTTGTTTAACGCAACCTAGCACCAATAACTCTTTGAGACCAGTCATCAGTCCAGAGCTGCTTCAGAGTCGTTTAAAGGGTTATGTGAAGGGTGTTCTTAGTGAGGATTTGCTGACTCACACTGAGGTTGTGCGCCTGTCAAAGAAAATTAAAATTGGCCTTTCTGTTGAGGAACATAAATCAAGGTTATAACACTTAATTCCTTTCCATATTGTAGGATTCATAAGTACTGAATTTAAGTGGGTCAATGATGTCCAGGACAAGACATGCAAAGTGATCACAGTACAAATACTGAAACAATGATTTATTGGCTAAAAACTAAATATAAAGTTAGAAAGTATATTGTTTGCCAAAACCCTTTTCAACTTGCCAAGTTATGTAACTTATTCCCAATAAGCGCGTAGTTCTTCTTTTTACAGGGTGAGGAGTGTGGGTGTGGGTGTATGTGGTAAGTAATTGGGGTGGAGTATACCTTTTTCTTACCGTTTTAATTGAGTATTCTTCCGAGTAAGTTGACCTTTATGGAGACTGATTCCTTCCAAAAGAAAAAGTTTTGTTGTTATCTGGTTGTTTCTAATCCTAATCCTTGCATTTGGATCTCCAGACTGAAGGAGAGACTGGGATGTGAGCCCTCTGATGAACAGCTTGCGACTTCATTGAGGATTTCCCGTGCTGAATTAAAGTCAAAGTTGATTGAATGTTCTTTGGCAAGAGAGAAGCTGGCAATGAGCAATGTTCGTCTGGTCATGTCCATTGCTCAAAAATATGATAATATGGGCGCTGAAATGGCTGACCTAATCCAGGTTATTTTTCTTTTCTTACTTCATATATGAGACCCCAATATATAGACCCAAACAACTGTAACTTTAGACAGAATGTGATTGGAATCTCATGTGCGAAGCTCACTGTCTCTTATTTAGGGCGGGTTAATCGGACTATTGCGTGGGATTGAAAAATTTGATTCTTCAAAGGGGTTCAAAATTTCTACTTATGTTTACTGGTGGATACGTCAGGTAATGCCAATATTTCCCCTTGAAATGGTAGATGATTTTGACTGATTGGTTAAACTAACGCTGGTTAGTTTTTCCTTATATTCTCAGGGTGTTTCAAGAGCACTGGTTGAAAATTCCAAAACCTTGAGACTGCCAACACATTTGCACGAGAGGTTAGGTTTAATCAGAAATGCAAAAATTAGACTGGAAGAGAAAGGAATAACTCCATCAATTGATGTAAGTCTTTTGTTATTATCTTCAGATAGCAATTGGTTTGCTCACAAGAAATCTGTGAACATGCTGATGCCAGCAACATAAGTTTATAATGTTTTTTTACTTACAACGACAATGTTGATTTATCACTCTTCTCTTGGCTGATATGTGCTTCTTGTATTACATTCAATATCAGAGAATCGCAGAAAGTCTGAATATGTCCAAAAAGAAAGTTAGGAATGCTACAGAGGTACCAAGTGCTTGTGGTATTCTGTTTTATTGTATTCTTATGTTATCTCCATGCTGACCATGGAGTTTCTTAATCTGTAGGCAATCAGCAAGGTTTTTTCACTTGATAGGGACGCATTCCCCTCTTTGAATGGACTTCCAGGAGAAACTCATCATAGTGTAAGTGTCGATTACATCACCTCAATTTCCACCATTCCAGTTCAGTAAAATTTCTATTCCTTGCTTGTCAGTTTTCCATCTCGTAACTGACCATCTCCTTTACGATTTTTCGTTTACAGTACATTGCAGATAATCGCCTTGAGAACATCCCATGGAATGGGGTGGATGCGTGGGCACTCAAGGTAAGAAGAGGGACAAAAGAAACAACAGTAAAAGGAGATAGTTCAAGCACCTCCAGATAAAAAAATATATATTAAAAGTTCCTTGAAGAAAAAAACAAATTGGTTTGATTTTAAACGATTCTTTAAAGCTGATTACCATAATCTGCTACATTCCCTTAAAAATAGCTACATCTTAAAGGTTACTTCTTACCTTTAGAAGGCAAAGGATTTCACCTTGCCTCTCATATTTCAAGTAATAATGAGAGTTAAGAAGATAAAAAAATAGACGAATCATCATTTTCTTTGAATTTCCAGTAAATCTGGATTCCAGCACTGGGATTGGCATCTAGCAGATTGGACTCTAAGAATACTCAATACTCATCCTTTTCATTTCCCTTCAGAATATAGGTAGTTGTAGTCACACTGAATCAGTAGGTTTATGTGTTTAAAAAGTAAATTGAGTCACATAGAAAACATAAGGCGAACCAACCTGTGAATGTAATAGAAAAAAGGCTTTAATGGTCCATTTGTATGATAATCCTGTAAGATTCGCATCGTAGAAATGAAAAACATTTATGGTAGAAAGGAAATTGATGATTAATATCCTCTTAGGTAGTAGGTACATTTGTAGTTACTTGTGTGTGCACGTGTTGTGTTCGCATGTTTTGGAAGATTTGCTGAAATTCATGTCGCTGATTATGAATAGTTAAAAGATTCTAATCTCTGTATGTATTGCAGGATGAAGTAAACAAGCTCATAAATATGATGCTTGGGGAACGGGAAAGAGAGATCATACGGCTTTACTATGGTCTGGATAATGAATGCCTTACATGGGAGGACATTAGTAAACGGTGAGTCCAAATAAGGGCCTAACATGCATCAAACTACCTTAGTCTTAATGTCTTTTGCATCACGTTGATTTGACCGTGTTATAATGTGAACTCCAGTATAGGATTGTCCAGAGAAAGGGTTAGGCAAGTTGGACTCGTTGCTCTAGAGAAACTGAAACATGCTGCAAGAAAAACCGAGATGGAGGCCTTGCTAGTCAAGCATTAATTTGGTCTCTTGTATTTGAGAGTCCTGAATGAATGAATGTGTATATACAGAACAGAAGAGGACGTACGAGACAAATTGTACCTTGAAGTTGTTTTCAGGTTTGAGATAGTATATATAGAAGAAGAAGATTAAGAAAGCAAGCTCTCTCACTTCACTATGTAAGAGCTCATGAGCTGCTGGAGCCCATAATTTTTTGTATGTACGTATTATTATCTTTGGAGATAAACTATTACCATCCCAGTTAATTATGTGAGGGTTCATGTTTCTTTACTTGAGTTGTGGTAAGGAACCAGTAATTATCCCCGGGGCCTTGATTGAGAGAGGAGGATTCTCTCCCCTCCTACTTGAATGATTACGGTTAAGTCATGTCAATATCTGATATTAATTTTTTTATAAAGACAATAAGACAAAAAACAAAGTGTGTGAGGAGGTGAGGGAAGGGGATGAAAATAGAAGGAGAGAGAATCTTACTTCTTGATTGAGGCATGCTCCTCCACATATATCTTCTTATGTACAGACAAATGCTGATGATGATAGCGATTTTACCACTTGTAAAACAAGGGGTTAAACCATAGAAAATTCTTGCAAGAGAACAAGTGTTGTAGTATAGAATGGCTCAAGTAAGGTCGATCTCCTCAGGGATTGGTATAAACAATTTATAAGCTTTTGTGTATTTAACTTAGTTAACTCTAAGAACTACACTAATTTAACAAAACTAAATACTATTGTACGTGACTTAAACAAACATTTAAAAAAAAAATGGCTTATAGAAATAATGATTCAACTAAACAAAACAAGTAAATGAGAAAATTCAAGATAAAATAAATGATTGAAGAAAAATAGATTGACAATATGCTAGAGTTCAACCTTTACCAACAACACTCCTACGTAGCTCTTCCAATTGCTTAAGTAATCGAAAACACATATACTTTGAAGGTTGGGTTTTCCTTGTGTATGTTTTACTTGTGACATTCAAGTTAAAACGCATACCACTACATGCAATTTATCCATGACATTTGGATTAAATATAAACATAATGATTCATTAATCTTGATGAAAATCCCTTTGTTAAACCATGTAATCCCTAAGAGTATGATATTTACCTTAGGAGAAATTACAATCCTCAATCACAAGAAGCATAACCAATTTTAACGTGACATTCGTTCAAAATTGCATCCAATGACTTTTCTAAGCATCCTAATGGTGATCAATCATCAAGACACATAGATAGTTTAATTTAGAGATTGAAAATATCAAAGCAAGCATGTAACAACACTTAAGCAATTGAAAGAGAAATCTGCGTAATCATGTTGCGGCTCATGGCTTCACTCTAGCGAAAAGAAATTAGTTACACATAATTATTTGAATACATAAGAAATTATCCATGAAGAATCAAAGAAAGAGACTACCTTTTTTTACAAGAAGGTTATCTCTTGATGCTCTCCGATCCTCCTTCCATGTGGATCTGCGGCTCCCTTATTTTTTTGCTATGTTCCTCTCTGATTCTCTGTTTGTTCCCCTTCTTCTTCTCTGCTATGTTCTGTCTGTGTGCCCTTTCTTTTTTTTTCCTCTGTTCTCCCTCTATATGTTTCTTCTGTGTGCCATCTGCCTTTTCTTCTTCTAACTTGCCGTCTGTTGCCTTAAACAATAAGGCAATAATTTTTCAAAGCACCAAGGCTACAAGTGGAAGGCCAACTCATCCCACTTCCTAGTGCTCCACTTAATCCTCACTCCCCCACTTTGCTTTCTGATTTCTTTTTCAAACACCACTCGTGGAGACAAGCTCGACTTCCAATTCTTTTGTTTGTTTTTATTATTTCCTTTTCTCCTTTTTGCTTGAAATTGATCCTAAAGCAAATTTAACTGCACACTAACACAAGGTAAGGTAAAATGCAACCATTTTAACACAAAAACATCACAAAGACTTTAGAAATGGATGGTATAAATACATGAAATATATAAGTGATCAAATACCCCCAAACTTACATTTTTGCTAGTCCTCTAGCAAAACAAAACCACTCAACTAAAATTAGACTCAACAACTTAGTAGCTAACTTCTCAATTTCGATTTCAGAGATAAGTGCTAACCATGAAACAAACAGCCAAGAACTAAGCAACAAGAGCTCAAAACATCATCCAATAGTTAACCAAATTTCATTCAAACAAAACGTTGAAATGTCATGTGTGAGCTAGCCATGTCAATGAAATTCCAAGCTCCTTTAAATCATCATATGCAAACATGTGAGCTTCTCACAAGACATACGCTCATTCACTCATATGTTTCAGTTAATGTGTTTCACTCAAATGATCTCATTGTACATGCCGCCATATGCTTGCTTGTCCACCTAACTCGCTATCAATATTTAAGTAATACCTTGGATCAATAGGACTTTATTACGGTTGTAATGGGGCTAAAGGTGATAGGCTAATGAAAGAAAGGATATGGAAATCAAAAATTTTGAGAAAGTACACTTTAGTAGTTTTCCAACACCTCAATATCACACCACCTCAAATTGGAAGCAAAATAATAAAACCTCGAGAAACTGTTACTCCCCAAATTCAACTTCAAAAGGAAATTTATACTCTGCAGACACATTTTCAACAAATCAACACTCTCCAATTTTCTCTTTTTTTTTTTTTTTAAACACAAATCTGCAAAGCTATGCATAAATCTGCAAAAGCTACATCACCCATCAAATTCACATTTCATTGTAATACACATGCTCCATCCATCTTTCTACATAAATGAAACCCCCAAGAGCACAACCCATGTAATACTTTCTCAAAACAATAAGGAATCGATTTCTGTGTATGGGCTCAACTCCAATATCGGAGCAAGGTAAAGAGATGTGGCTAACAAAGAAATGGCTTAGTTAAAGGCTCAACGGGCTACTATGGATAAACATAGCATATAAGGTAGGCATGAAAGGCTCAAACGATCCAAAGATGGCCTATATCACTTCCAAGTTATTACATAAATTGATTAATGAATCGAGAAGTATAAAGCAAGTTCTAGAGATACATGTACAGTGAGATCATACGCACAAGAAGGAATGAGATTGATGCATAATGGTTCAATCATGTAAAGGCTCAAAAACTCACAAGGTTTACAAATCTCACATGATTCACATATGAAACGTTAAATCATGCTCAAGTTTCACATTGACAAGACTAGGCACATTTATTTTTCAAGTTGATTGCTGGAAATCATAGTTAACACAAAGACAACGAAAAGAACTTAGACTTCTTGAAAGTAAGAAGGAAATTAAGATCAAATATCATCATTGAATTTAGAAGTAGCTACAAACAACAACAAAAAAGCAATTTTTTTTTTTAAACATGAAGTAAACTAACGAAATATATTTCCACCCCCAAACTTAATTATAGCATTGTCCCCAATGATAATGAAAGGAATTTTTAACAATAAGACATAAAAATGGAAGGAAAGAAATACAAAATGAAATCAATACACAAAAAGAAAAGGAAAGAATACACCAATTTGTGTAGGCGAGGAGAGCAGCAGTAAAAATGCATTTTTGTTCCATGGTAGAATTCCAAATCATCCCCAAACTTGTTTCAACACGTCCCATTATGCATAACAAATGTGTGCGTAACCCGTGAGATTAAGAAACTTTGCAAGAAGTTGTGGTAGAGACTGCAAAATCATTACCTGCATAAGGGAACAAAAGTAGGACTTAAACACACAAACCAGAAAACAAGAGAAAAACAGAACAAGAACATTTAAAATTATTCAAAATAAAGATGAAAGATAGAAAGCTTGGGTTGCCTCCCAAGAAGCGCTTTAGTTACTTTCTAGAGCTAGACATCCTGTTGGCAATTTGATTCAAATAACAGGTTCCTTCAAAGTGATGGAATCTTTAGCAAGATCATATGGAGACTCCTTGTATAACTTCAAGTGATGTCCATTAACTTTGAAGACAAAACCATTTTGCATGTTTTGGATATCCACAGCCCCATGAAGATGGACATGTACAACACGATATGGACCATTCCAACGTGATTTGAGCTTTCCTGGGAATAGTTTCAGTCTCGAATTAAAAAGCAAAACCTTCTAACCCGGTTGAAACTCTTTACGAAGGATGTGAGCATCATGAAATTTCTTGGTCTTATCGTTGTAAATCTTTGTATTCTCATAAGCATCATTCCTTATTTCTTCCAGTTCATTCAACTGCAGCTTCCGCTTCTCTCCAACTGCCTGGTAGTCAAAATTGAGGTGCTTAATAGCCCAATATGCCTTGTGCTCAAGTTCCATAGGCAGATGGCAAGCTTTCCCATACACCAAACGAAAAGGAGACATCCCAATTGGTGTCTTATAAGCTGTCCTATATGCCCACAAAGCATCAGTAAGCTTTAAACTCCAATCCTTTCGAGATGAACTAACAGTTTTCTCAAGAATCCTCTTGAGCTCCCGATTAGATACTTCAACTTGTCCAGATGTCTGTGGATGGTATGGGGTGGCTATGCGATGGTGAATATGATACTTGGCACAAAGGGTAGCCATGGTGCGGTTTAAGAAATGCGTACCTTCGTCACTGATGATAGCACGAGGTACTCTAAATCGGGGAAAAATAGTATTCTGCAAGAAACCCAACACCACAGAACTTTTGCATGTTAGAGAAGCTATTGCCTCCACCCACTTAGAGACATAATCAACCGCCACCAAGATGTAAAGATTGCCATATGAAGAAGGGAAAGGTCCCATGAAGTCTATACCCCAAACATCAAATAGTTCAATCACCAAAATACTTTGTTGGGGCATCTCATTTCTCTGAGAAAGATTTCCAACTCTTTGACACTTATCACAAGCCTGGTAGCATAGGTATGCATCTTTGAATAAAGATGGCCAAAAGAAACCACTCTGTAAGATCTTGGCCGCTGTCCTTCTTGGTCCAAAATGACCACCACATGCATAGTGGTGAGCAAACTTCAAAATGCTTTCTTGTTCTTCTAAGGGGACATACCGACGAATGATTTAATCTTGGCAATGCTTGAAAAGGTATGGCTTATCCCAAAAGTAGTGTTTTACAGTGGAGAGGAACTTTTTCCTTTGTTGGTAACTGAACTCTGATGGTTTTTCTCCAGATGCCAAATAATTTGCGATGTCAGTATACCATGGTACTTGATGAGTAACTGCTAGAAATTGCTCGTCTGGAAAGCTCTCTTGCAGGGGCAATGAATCTGCTTCATCAGTGCTTGCATTTACTTATCTTGAGAGATAATCCACCACAACATTCTCATGTCATTTTTTATCTAAGATCTCCAAATCAAACTCTTGCAAGAGAAGGACCCATCGAATCAATCGTGGTTTTGCCTCTTTTTTAGACAATAAGTACTTGAGAAAAGAATGATCAAAATACACAATGACTTTAGCACCAATTAAGTACGATCGAAACTTTTCAAGAGCAAATACCACTGCAAGTAATTCTTTTTCCGTAGTGGCATAATGCAGCTGAGCATCATTCAAAGTGCGGCTGACATAATATATAACATGGGGGAGCTTGTCACGTCGCTGACCAAGGACAGCACCCACAGCGTAATCGGAAGCATCGCACATGAGCTCAAAAGGAAGGGTCCAATTTAGAGCTGTTATAATTGGGGCTGATGTGAGAATATCCTTCAATTTGTTGAAAGCATCAAGACAATCTGCATTAAAATCAAAACAAGCATCTTTAGCAAGTAAATTACAAAGAGGACGACTAATTTTGGAAAAATCCTTGATGAATCTTCGATAAAAACCAACATGTCCCAAGAAAGATCTCACATTATTCACAGACGTTGGTGGTGGTAATTTGACGATCACCTCAATCTTTGCCTTGTCGACCTCTATTCCTTTGCTTGAAATTAGATGTCCTAGCACAATGCCATGCTTAACCATAAAATGGCATTTCTCCCAATTTAACACAAGATTAGTCTCCCTGCATCTTTCCAAAACCAAAGGCAAGTTATCCAAACATATATCGAAAGAATTACCAAAAACAGAAAAGTCATCCATAAAAACCTCAACAATATTTTCAACCATTCCAGAAAAAATACTCATCATGCAACGTTGGAAAGTGGCAAGAGCGTTGCACAATCCAAATGGCATTCGTCTGTATACAAATATACCAAAAGGGCATGTAAACGTTGTCTTCTCTTGATCCTCAGGGGCAATTGGAATTTGGTTGTACCCTGAATAACCATCTAAGAAACAATAGAAAGAATGACCAGCTAGTCTCTCGAGCATCTGATCAATGAATGGCAGCGGAAAATGATCATTTCTAGTGCTGTTATTGGGCTTTCTATAGTTAACACACATTCGCCATCCGGTGGTCATCCTTGTAGGCACAAGCTCGTTGTTATCATTCTTCACTACAGTAATACCAGTTTTCTTTGGAACCACCTGAGTCGGGCTCACCCATTTGCTATCCAAGATTGGATAAATGATACCTGCATCGAGTAACTTCATCACCTCAACTCTTACAATTTCCTTCATGATCAGATTTAGACGTCTTTGAGCTTCAACAATTGGTTTAGTCCTAGCCTCCATAAAAATCCTATGCATGCACAAAGCTGGACTAATGCCCTTTATGTCAGCAAGTGTCCACCCCAGAGCATCTTGATACTTGCGAAGAACTCTTAGTAATTTGTCTTCCTCCGTGTCATTAAGATCAGCAGCAATAATAACAGGCAAGGTTTCGTTCACCCCGAGATGAGCATACTTGAGGTGGCTCGGTAGTAGCTTGAGCTCTAACTTCGGAGCTTGCTCATTTGAAGGAATAGTGGGCTGCTTAGGCACTCCAAGGCTTTCATAAACATGTCGCCACTTTGGATTATGAATTGGTGCACTATCCAATGCAGCAATGACGTCCACCACATTTTCTTCCATAGATAAAGTAGCATCATGGTTGGTGAGGCAAGTTAACAGCTCATCATTAGATGATCGTGAGGCAAAGTTTGCATGCACAATCCCATCCAAAATATCAACATGAAAACACTCTTCAAGTTCGAGAGGACGCTTGATAGCTTCAAAAAGTTTGAATACAACAGACTCTCCTTGCACTCTTAAGGTTAAAGTACCTGCTTCCACATCAATAAGTGTCCGGGCGGTGGCCATGAACGATCAGCCTAAAATGAGAGGCACTTCCTTGTCTTCCTCCATGTCAAGTACAATGAAATCAGCTGGGAGATAGAATTTATCCACTTTAATAATCACATCTTCCAGAATACCCAAAGGATAAGTCACAGACCTATCTGCCAATTGAAGACTCACAGATGTGGGCTTGAGTTCTCCTTCACCTAATTTTTGAAAAACAGAATAAGGCATAAGGTTAACACTTGCTCCTAAATCAATCAATACTTTATGAAAATCAAGATTACCAATAGTACAAGAGATAATGAAACTCCCCGAATCTTTCTTCTTGGGTGGTAGCTTATGTAAGAGGACAGCACTGCATTGCTCAGTTAAAATCACCTTCTCGTATTCCAAGAACTTTTTCTTTTTAGAACATAGCTCCTTCAAAAATTTGGCATATGATGGGATCTGTTTAATAGCATCTAATAGAGGCAAATTAATTTGAACCTTAGCCAACGTCTTCATGAATTCAATGCATTGTTGATCCTTGGAACGTTGTTGCTGTCGTTGTGGAAATGGCAAAGGTGGCTTGTATGGTGGCTTGTCATAAGGTGCAAATAAACTACCAAGACCTTTTTCCTTGTTTACATCAAAGTTGGGTCGAGATTGCACTTTGTCACTTGCACTAGGATCTGGAATACCTGCTGCAGAAATAGCCTATAATCGAGACTTTGCAACTAACAGTGCACTTTCAGTAAGCTCTTCTTCTTCCACTTCGGCTTCGTGGTGCACCACTTCTTTGTTGTCATAGCTCTTGCCACTTCTCAATGTCTGTATTACTTTGCAATGCTCTATCCCTCTTGGATTTTGCTCATATTGGCTCGGGAACTTTCCTTTCTCTCTTTCATTGAACATGGTAGCAAGCTGTCCAACTTGAGTCTCCAAATTTCCCACTGATGCCGTGAGATTCTAAATGCTAGTTTGTGTGGATTGGACAAAATTGTTGGTGCTATTAGAGAGAGCGGACATATGTTGAGCTATCTGTGACATTTGATCTTCAAGATATGGTTTCTTAGTCTCACTAGTTGATTGGTAAGACTGTTGGTATTGACGTGGCTGTTGGTTGCCACCTCAACTAAGATTGGGATGGTTCTTCCACCCAAGATTATATGTATTGGAATAAGGGTCACTTCTGGGTCTAATGAAATTATTCACCATATTCACATGCTCTTGCACAAACTCAGGGTAGCTATCCTTGTTGGGGTATTGAGTGATGTCATGAGTTGTCTCACTACAAATGATGCAAGCTTCTTGGGCATTGGGCATGGAAGAGACCTACATTAAGGCAGCAAACTTGGCATTAAAATTCTTCTCCATTTTAGCAATTTGAGCAGAAACATTAGGAGAACTCTGAGAAATCTTAAAAACTCCCTTCTTTTGTGTTTGTTCTTCTGTCCATTGTTGGGATTCAGAAGCCATCATATCAAATAACTCAAATGCTTCCCTTACTGATTTTGACATTAGTGACCCTCCAGCAGATGCATTCACTTGACTCTTGGTGGTGGCATTGAGACCATCATAAAATATGTTCATTTGAATGTTAGAATCAAACCTAGCATGAGGACATTTTGTGTACATCTCATTATACCGTTCCCAAGCTTCATGGAAAGACTCGTTTGGCTTTTGAGCGAAAGCCAATATCTCTTTCTTGAGTGCAAGAGTCTTGGAAGAAGGAAAAAACTTATTGAGAAATTTTTATTGCAATTCTATCCATGTTGTAATGTTATTGGCAGGCAGAGAATGCAGCCACGCATTGGCTTTGTCCTTCAAAGAGAACGGGAACAAGTGTAACTTGATAGCTTCATAAGAGAAACCTCTGATTATGGTGTTGTCACATGCCTCAATAAAATCAACCAAATGCATGTTGGGATCACTGTTTGGCAACCCATGAAAGGATGGCAATATGTTGAGGATGTGAGGTTTGATTTCAAAGGTTGTCCCATCTTCCACATCTGGATATATAATGCACCTTGGCACTGCATTGACTCTCGCTGCTAATGAATTCCTTAAAGGTTGACCTGCTGTAGGTAAGGCTAGGGCCATGTGTGCAACTGGTGCCAAAGGTTGGAAAATAGATGTGCTGTTCTTAGGATCACGGAACAAATCCTTAAGAAAAGTATCACCAAGGTTGGAATCTTGTGCTAAATATTTTTCTCTAGCTAACTTCCTTGCATTTCTCAGGATCGTAAGGAATAAGCACTTGATTCTTGGACCTTGTTCCAACCACCATATACTACACCTGAACAAACAACAGAAATATTAAGCCACAATAAAAATAAAAGTAAAATAAAATAAAACTTAACAGAAACTAACTAAACAACAAAAATGAAAAGAAAGTAAGTAAACCTAGATGAATCAAAAACACAGTTTATGCAAATTGGCAACCACTAGTTAGTTAAACAAAGACAAAAATCTCACACCACACATCCATTGTACTTAATCAAAGATCGAAACTCAACTAAATTAATTGCTGTTTTTTTAATGATTAATAAAAGTAAGACATAAACATAAGCATAAGAAAAATAAACACAAAAGCTCAGGAACTGTTGGCACAGTCCCCGACAACCAATTTCTTGATAGCGATTTTACCACTTGTAAAACAAAGGGTTAAACCATAGAAAATTCTTGCAAGAGAACAAGTGTTGTAGTATAGAATGGCTCAAGCAAGGTCGATCTCCTCAGGGACTGGTATAAACAATTTATAAGCTTTTGTGTATTTAACTTAGTTAACTCTAAGAACTACACTAATTCAACAAAACTAAATACTATTGTACGTGACTTAAACAAACATTTAAAAAAAAATGGCTTATAGAAATAATGATTCAACTAAACAAAACAAGTAAATGAGAAAATTCAAGATAAAATAAATGATTGAAGAAAAATAGATTGACAATATGCTAGAGTTCAACATTTACCAACAGCACTCCTACGTAGCTCTTCCAATTGCTTAAGTAATCGAAAACACATATGCTTTGAAGGTTGGGTTTTCCTTGTGTATGTTTTACTTGTGACATTCAAGTTAAAACGCATACCACTACATGCAATTTATCCATGACATTTGGATTAAATATAAACATAATGATTCATTAATCTTGATGAAAATCCCTTTGTCAAACCATGTAACCCCTAAGAGTATGATATTTACCTTAGAAGAAATTACAATCCTCAATCACAAGAAGCATAACCAATTTTAACGTGACATTCGTTCAAAATTGCATCCAATGACTTTTCTAAGCATCATAATGGTGATCAATCATCAAGACACATAGATAGTTTTATTTAGAGATTGAAAATATCAAAGCAAGCATGTAACAACACTTAAGCAATTGAAAGAGAAATCTACGTAATCATGTTGCGGCTCATGGCTTCACTCTAGCGAAAAGAAATTAGTTACACATAATTATTTGAATACATAAGAAATTATCCATGAAGAATCAAAGAAAGAGACAACCCTTTTTTACAAGAAGGTTATCTCCTGATGCTCTCCGATCCTCCTTCCATGTGGAGCTGCGGCTCCCTTATTTTTCTGCTATGTTCCTCTCTGATTCTCTGTTCGTTCCCCTTCATCTTCTCTGCTATGTTCTGTTCGTGTGCCCTTTCTTCTTTTTTTTCTCTGCTCTCCCTCTATATGTTTCTTCCGTGTGCCATTTGCCTTTTCTTCTTCTATCTTGCCGTCTGTTGCCTTAAACAATAAGGCAATGATTTTTCAAAGCACCAAGGCTACAAGTGGAAGGCCAACTCATCCCACTTCCTAGTGCTCCACTTAATCCTCACTCCCCCACTTTGCTTTCTGATTTCTTTTTCAAACACCACCCGTGGAGACAAGCTCGACTTCCAATTCTTTTGTTTGTTTTTATTATTTCATTTTCTCCTTTTTGCGTGAAATTGATCATAAAGCAAATTTAACTGCACACTAACACAAGATAAGGTAAAATGTAACCATTTTAACACAAAAACATCACAAAGACTTTAGAAATTGATGGTATAAATACATGAAATATATGAGTGATCAAATGACAAGTTTGAAATTCGAAATAACTTTCTACTTCGATATGGTTTTGTAATTTACATATTGAACTCTATACACTCTCTGCATCTCTCTAACTTGGTTTGGTAATTTGAACGACTTCATGGTAAGTGGTATTTTGTGACAAACAAAAGTTTAATTCAGAAATTAGATGCTAAATGTCATAATGACATATTTGAGGTAGTGAAGTGTCATTCCTAACAAAATTAATGCGGGATACCTTACACGGCTACCTCTAATCTATTTTAAGTATTTCAGAATCTTGAAATTTGAGATAAAATTGTTCAGATGATTACTAATTCAGAAATTTTGGATCTGCAAAAGTTTATGTGATCTAGCTCCTCTTGCCTGCTTAAAACTTGCGTTTTGCGCTTGCTCTCCACGCACATGGAAATATCACATGGACGTTGGACTGGATTGGATTGGATTGGATTGGACAATATCATGAGTTTCATGAGTTTATGAGGTTGAGCAAGCAAATACAACTTTCCACGTGTCATCTGGAGATACGCACAAATGCCCAATCTCGACGCTGCAAGTTAATAAGCTTCCATTTCCAATTTTTCCAAATTTCCCAAATTCCCCAAGATCCAGTGAGTGAGTGCTGGAAAGTGTAAATCAAATCAAATCAAATATCAATGGCCGAGAGTCTAATGGTGGTGCCGTACTCCTCCTATACACCTGGTCGTCCTCCTCATCCTCGACTGCAACAACATCATCTTCTGAAATCCTTTCCCGCCTCTTCCTCCTCCTCCTCCTCGTCGATCCAACACAACACCAACAGCAACACTCTCTCCGTCTCTTCGTCCGCGGGCCAAGGCCAATGCTTCTTGTTCAAATCTTACCATCCCCTCCCTTTGCGTTTGCCTTTGCAGCGCCGCTCAACTCTCAGCGCTCTTGACTCCGACGTCCCTCACCCTCTTCACCAGGTACTACTATTTGTGCTATCTTCTCTCTCTCTGTTCATCTCCTCATCTGTAACTTAAGCGATGCGATGCATATATTATGATAACAATCTACCCGTTGTATGTATAACTGTTTGATTCTCTCTCTGACATGACATGATGTTCATAGATTTGAAACTCCAATAATTAGTTTATCATTGGTTATTTGGTCTTAATTGATAAATATCATATACTGTGTGACTGTCAGCCCCTTGATTTGGGTCAAACTCAAACTCAAACATTAACATACATTCTGATTGCTCAAAATTGAAATTAACAAATTGTTTTCCCCATTCTCGGGAAAAGGGATCAGTGAAATCCTCGAGCAGCAAAACTAGTTTCGAGCAATGGAATTCGTGGACAGCAAAATTCTCCGGCGCATCAAATATCCCATTTCTGTTACTGCAAATGCCTCAAATCTACCTCAATGCCCAAAATCTTCTGGCAGGAAATAAAGCTGCCCTTTTGGCAGTCCCA
The DNA here is from genome assembly GCF_916048215.2 of Malus sylvestris. Lineage (NCBI taxonomy): Eukaryota > Viridiplantae > Streptophyta > Magnoliopsida > Rosales > Rosaceae > Malus > Malus sylvestris. The sequence continues at coordinate 35,466,642 of NC_062266.1, read as the reverse complement.
TGGATGGTAAGTTGGTAACACACTATTGCTAATTTGCCACCCCCTTATAAGTTTATTAATGACGATTGAGGATTGAGGAGGCTTCTTATTGCTTAGAACATGAATATTTTCTGGTTATATTAGAAAATAATCAACCATAGTAGCCTAAGCAAGGGAGGAATGTTGTAAATGCAGGGAATGTTTACCGGTTTGCTTGGAAACCTTTCCCTGCTTTCATATTTTGCGAAGAAGAGGGAGAATGAGGCCATTGTGGTTCAGACACTGGGTGTAATTTCCTTATATGTGGTTTTTGCACAGCTTTCCATGGCAGATGCGATGCCTCTACCTTACTTTGTCATTACCTCCATTGTTGTCGTAACTGGTCTTGTTTTGAATTTCTTGAATTACTTTGGTTGGCTTAATGCTGGACTCTGGCGCTTCTGGGAGGACTTTATTACTGTTGGCGGGCTATCGGTTCTTCCTCAAGTGATCTCTCTCTCTCTCCCTCTCTCTTAAAAGTCATGTCTTTTTCCATATTGGTAAGCAGGGCGCTGAAAAGTTGCTCAATTTTACTAATCTTTTGTCAACAATTATGATTATAGATTATGTGGTCTACGTTTGTTCCATATCTACCCAACAGTATCTTGCCTGGGGCATTCGCTTTTGTTGTAGCTGTGGTGGCTGTTGTTATGGTAAGATTTTTTTTTATTTTTTGGTTGAAATTGTTATGGTAAGTTTTGTTTACTCTCAAAAAAACCTTTATTCTATTACTTGAATCTTCACATAATCCATTAAGGTTAATGGGAAACTGTTTTAAAGTTAACCTCTTGTCTTTAGAATGAGTTGTTCTGTATTTATCATCTGAAATGAGAACTACTTTTTTTTCCTTTAAAACTTTTTCTTCTTTGCAAAATGAAGATAGAAATGCAAAGTCATTCTTTTTTGCATCTTTTTAGACATGGAGCTGCTAATATTTGCAGGCTCGAATGGGGAAACTCTCTGAAGGTGGCATAAAATTTGTTGGAGCAATATCTGGATGGACAGCTACACTTCTCTTCATGTGGATGCCGGTTTCACAAATGGTACTATTTTAGAATTTCTGTTGGTAATTTTTTTCATTAATCTGACCACCATTAATGCCTCCTGTTCAGTGGACAAATTTCCTAAATCCTGACAATATCAAAGGTTTATCAGCTTCCTCGATGTTGCTTGCAATGATTGGAAATGGACTTATGATCCCACGCGCACTTTTTATTCGTGATTTGATGTGGTAATTATCTTTCTTTATTTTTTTTTTGGTCAATTTGGTAATTATCTATCTCAGTGACCTTCTTAAACTGCTGCAAGACATCTTTGACGGTTGAACTAAATATTTGTTGATTTGATAATTGATATATATATATATACACACACACTCGCGTGAGTTTTAGTAAGAATAACTATCAACAATGACTGCAGGTTCACTGGTTCTACTTGGGCTTCTTTCTTTTATGGATATGGGAATATTGTGTGCTTGTATTGGTAATGGTTTCTGATTTTTGGTTCGTCTTCTTCAACTGGATTTTCTAATGTTCATTTTGGTGGGAATTTTGATCTCTACTAAGTAACGTTGGGTTATTTGTGTTTAATTTCAGGTTCAACAGTATCAGCAAGGAATTTTTCTTAGCAGCGACAACTGGTTTGTTTTTGTGGATAGGTTTGTTTCTTTGTCCCTTCAGTGTAGTACTATCAATTTATACAGCATCCCCGCCCTAAATAAATGTATTTACAAAGAAAAAAATAATGAAATTTAAAATATGCTTAGGTTGCTTACTCGTTGAACATAAAGAGCTCTGTCTGATATTTTTCTCCCAACAGGAATGGCTGTATGGAGAGATGCTGTTGTCAACGAATACGACTCACCTTTCACATCTTTGAAAGAGTTGGTTTCTGGATTGTAACTTCGAGAATCCGGTCGAGGTGATAATGTCAAGAAGCCTCAATGCAGTTGGCAACAGTTCTCGCAAGGGAATAAGACGTGTTATAATATCTTACGATTAAATATGTAATATAATTCCAATAACTAATTAATATACATTGAAAGTCCAGGTCCTGTCTTTACAGTGACCTGCTTAGTAATTAATCTACGGTAGTTGTGGCGATGTCAGGTGGGATTTACATTTGAACGATCCTAAACGGTAGTTTTAACCAGGATATGTACACCAATTGCATCCGCTAACATCATTGCTGTCGGAGTTCTTCAATACGAGTTTGTGGGGAAAATTTGTAGTCTTTCTATGGGAGGGTTGGTAGCTCTAAATTTGTTGTGCTTAGTTTGATCAAGCTAGTGGGCTGTTTTCGGCAGATACATTTATTGGTCTCTGATAAGAGGAAAAACCTCGTATTCTATTCTAGTTCTTATTAATGAACCAATATTTTGGTGAAATTCAGGTGTAATTGGCTTAATCACGGTAGTTCACCATTTTGGAAGTGAAAAGATTTACAAATGTAGTTCAACCTCTTCCTGATCATTATCATATGATTCACCAGCGACAGGAATCAAACTCAAGATGTGGTGATGTATGAAATATGAGTATGAAATTCATCTCAAACCAGAGAACCGCGGAGAAAACCGCTCTGTGGTGGGTTCGTTGGAACAAAGCTGGGTAGTTATACTAGATACATGAAGCTATAAAAGAAAATAAAAATTATTGGAATTAAACGACAATCGCATCGAAGACTGCTCGATTTCTTTGGGTTTCTCAATTTTATTTGGAATTATAAGAGATAGGAGTGAGAGAAGAGATTGAAGAGGAGAGAGAGAGAGTGACACACCCCGACCGAAGTCGAGACGTGCTGGCCGTCACGTGAGAGTGACGTAGCCATGAGCACAAGGCGGAAGTGATAAAAAGTAAGAGAAATACTAACAATTTAAAACCAATCAACTAACAATCCCAATAAGAAAGGATGCTAGTGAGGATTTAAGTGTATATATACACTTTCAGAGCAAGAAGATAGTCTAGTTGCAGTCAAGCGGCCGATTGCTAAATACAACACCCGAAGGTGAATCCTACGTTTTCGGATTTTGTCAGAACACCGTTGGATTCCTCGTGGCCACCAAACTCTGCTATCTAAGACCTAGAGGGGCAAAAACACAAAGTTAAGTGGGTCAGTAAAACACATTTACACGAAAACCTTATTTTCCTTTGAATATACTAACCCCTCGCCGTAAAACAAGTATATGATTATTTTCCTAGAAATTAGAATACATAAGTAAATATATAAATATATCATTTCAATTCAATTCATGCTTTACACATTCATAAACATATGCATGCCATGCCAATATATAACAAAGTACACAATTCAGGTAAGAATAGTTTCATAGAAATATGATATGTTAGCCGGAACCCCTGAAGTGGTATGTACGGCTAAGTTTATAGCTCAATAGTCAATTTAGCCGGAGTCACTATAATGACCTATACGGCAATATACTGCACATAAGTCGGAACCACTGAAAAGAGTATGTACGACAAGGTTGGGTGTAATATAATTATGCTCAATTCTACTCTCTCAATGCTAGCTGTGCGATAATACGTTAGTCACCTACGAGTTGGAACCACTTATAGTGGTCTGTACGACAAGATTGTGCACCTAATTGGATCCAATGTGAGCATATGGTGCGGGAGGTGACATAATATACAGGCATGTGCCAACTCTCTCTAGCTAAATCGCAATCACCCTGGAGCAAGTTTATGAGCTAACGCTTCTTAATCACATATCGCATCATCGATGATTTACATAACCAAACACAACTTACCTGAACTTACCGTGCCTCCACAGCACCACATTTATATATATATAAGGTATTACACATCAATTCATGTACGAAACATAATTGTATATGCATGGCATTTATGGCATGGCATTTAAATTGCATTTCCTTTAAATACGTTTTCTGGGAAAAACGTCAAGTATATATATATATATTGAAAATAAATGCCCACTCACTGAGATGTCAATGGGTCGTAGCCCCCGAGCCTCGATTGATTACGCTCGTCCCGAGAATAGACCTCACCTATAGGCATAATAATCGAATAAACGTTATTTAACGCACATAACCAATAATAGGTAATAACTTCTCATATATTGCTCAAATTGGGTATATGAATATAACACCGTGACCTACACAACCTCAGGATCATCCCTAAATTTTTAGATAAATTTTTGGAAGCCTCACGCGCCCCCACGCGTCAACAATGGCACGGCCAGACGCGCCCCCCACGCGCGGCCATATGCCAGGCACACTGACGGCATTAGTTAACGCCGTCAGGAATATTCCGTTAAGTCCTAACAGAATCCATCCAAATAACTTACGGCGTCAAAATATTCCATCAGACTTCACGGAATATTCCGTCGTCTCCTTCTTCAGAACTCCGGCGACCATCGCCGGCGCCGAAAAACTGGAAAAATTTCTAACTATGGTTTCTTCTTCATTTTTTCACCATTTTCTACGTACTTTTTACCAAAATGAAGATCTCACAAAGATGAACACAACCGTACCTAGCTTGACCTTCGACTTGTCGGAAATTGGATGGAAAAAGCCTCGATAATTCCGGCCAGATTTGAAACTCTCCGTTCTCATTATTCCGATGTCCAAAATCTTCAAACGAAGTACTCTGAGCTTCGTAAGGACCTCCTTAAGCTCCCTATGTCCTTTAAATTCCCTAAAAATCAACATTTTACGTGAGCATGAATAGTACCTCAAATCGGGTTTTGTGATTCGACGTGAAATCGAAGGTAATCTTACCTATATTTGGTACCTTTGAACTCGTGAGGACCATAGGAACACAATGGTACCATTTTCTTCTTCTATTTGCCATGTTTGCAAGGGCTTCTGGTTGTGTCCGTACAAGAGAGAATAGAGAGAGTGAGTCTGAGAGAGAGAGCGCACGGGAAGGAGAGAGAGAGAGAGACTGGGTAGGTGGGTGTGTGTGTGGTCCAAAAGCCACCAACCAAAACTAAGAAAAATCTTAGTTCTAATTGGGTCACCAATCCCAAATACTTACACCAAAACATATCATACACATATCATTCAACGTCCGAGGGTATTCCCGTCTTTTCACGTCAACAAGAATTATTTTCTAGGACAGGCTGTGACAGAGAGTAAGGACACAGAAAGAATATGAAAAAGAAAGAGAGAGGGAGGACAAAGGGAAGAAGCAACTAAAGGCAAGAGATCAAATTTTCTGCACCTAAAATCCTCTGCAATCCCTTTGTGGCCTATCAAAGAGGTTGACACATTTTCAAAAAGAAAATCTTCTACACCTAAAACCCTCTACAACCTATTTATGGTCGATCTAAGAGGTTGACACTTGTCCATCACAAGCCATACATTAAACACTATTAACTAAAAAATGAAACGTGAAAACCCAGACCACCACCATGCTCAACCATCCCTCTCCTCCTCCTCCTCTCTCTCACCATTTAAATACCGGAATTGAAAACATTGAACTTCATCGTGAAGAAAAATGATAGAGAAATTCAAAAACAGAGAACCCATCTCTTAACTTTCAGGTAGATGGGTCATGGACTCACTCCAACAACACCGATATTGTCCTTACTTGGCCATCTGCTCAATCTGTCAGGTATGAGGTTTTAATACAAAATGTCTCGATATTAATTAGAGTGAGATAATTTTATTTAAAGAGCTTGTTCTCAAGCCTTCTGGGCGATGTGGGGCAGATGAATTCTAACACTTCCCCGCACATGAGACCTCATTTTATAGGTCACACGTGAAGTTCCACACATCAGCAACCACGTGGAGCCAAGCCGGGACTCACCCGTTCACGCAGGATTAATAGGGACCCACCCATTCACGTGGCATCCCTTGGCCTACGTGGAGCCAAGTCGGGGCTCACCCATTTGCACGGGTTCAAATGAGACCCACCAGTTCACGTGGATGTACAGGCCCGTTCCTTGGCTCTGATACCATCTTAAATTTCAAATAGACGGGTCATGAGCCCACTTCAACAACACCGATATTGTCCTCACTTAGCTACCTGCTCAATCCATCAAGTGTGGGGATTTAATACAAAAGGTCTTGGTGTTAGTTAAAGTGAGGTAATTCTATATAAAGGGCTTGTTCTCAAGCCTTCTGGCCAATGTGGGACATAGGAATTCTAACACTCCCCCGCATGTGAGACCTCATTTTATAGGTCACACTTGGAGTTCCACACATCAGCGACCACGTGGAGCCAAGTTGGGGCTCACCTTTTCACGCGGGGCCAATAGAGACCCACCTATTCACGTGGCATCTCTTGGCCTACGTCCAGCCAAGTCAGGGCTCACTCGTTTACGCGGGGTCAAAGGGGGCCCACCTAGAGCTTTGAGTTCTTTCGGCTACGATTCAATGCGGTATCGTTCTAGGACTCAAATGATCTCGGGGCTTTGGTTCTTGACCTGAAACTAATGTCCAGGCTCCACCATGAGAAATCGAATTCGAAGATGATGACATCTCTGTTTTCGAACCCACGGCCCATTATCTCTCTCACTGTGTCGCCCTCATCATCGGCATTTGGACCCATTATTGCTTTTTTTTAGAAATTTAAGAACAAAGCTCCGATGTTCATAGAAATTCGAAGACTAGGACTGGATTAGAGGCCTACAATTTGGTTTACGACGAGGGGTTGGGTGTGTTGGTGACTAAGGTTCATTTTTACTCTGTATTTTATTTTTAATCAATAGTTGACAGAGTTAGACGGGTTAGGTTTGTGGACAGATGTCAAGTAATAAGGCAGGCCACTAGATGCCACAAAGAATTTTGGGTGCAGAAGAATTGGACTCAGAAAGCAAAAGAGCTAGTTTTCTGGAAGTAGGCTATGATTTTGAGTTGTCTTCTTGAGAATAAATAAACCAAACAAGAATTTTTTACATGACACTCAAAAACATGTTATTGAGTTAAAAAAAAATTAGAATTGAGTTGAATATCAAATGGGGCCTAACTTTTTTGAACTAAAAATTTAGGGTCTGTTTGGTATTTTATTTGAAAATTGGGTAAATTACATAATACTCCCTCAGGTTTGAGGTCTATTACAACCTCATACAACATCTTTAAAACATTTCCCTTTCATACCTCACCTACTATTTTGTTTCAATATAATACATCCGTTACATTTTCCATCCATTGATCTTTTAAGAGTTGACGTGGCTGCCACATTTGTACCATGTGGCAATTTTGTTTTATTTAAAAAAAAACCTGAATCTTCTCAACCGAAAATAAATAAAATAATTAAATTAAATTAAAAATAATAATAAAAATAAAACCACATCTTCTTCCTCGTGCCCGTCCTCTTCCCTGCAATCCAAACACCCCATCCCCACCCAAAACCAACCCGTCTCCTACCTCATCACCCAAAACCACTCCCCCATCTTCTTCCCAGTGAGTCCCTCAACAGCAAGAGCACCAATCGCTCCCAGCATGGCTCACCTCCCGTGTATCAACTCTGACTCCTTGAACCTCTGCAGCCCAAACCTCAGTGTACGGTTGAAACGGCGTCGGATTCACCTCTACAATTTCAATCCTTGTCTCGATGATGTTGTTCGCCACATTCTTGGCAAGGTTATGGTCGAGACCTGGTTATGCAACACGTACCCTTCTTTTGTCGTCATCCTCTGCTATCGCCCCACCAACCTCGGTGACTCCATCTCTTCCGACAACCCCGCATTGTCCTCATTCCGCTCGTCCGTACACACCTTCTTCTCCTTCAACGAGACGAACAGCATGCTCTGCCGGACCTCCTCCATCATCTCCCGAATCTCGTTCTGGCATAGGATCTGAGGTTTTATAACCTTTATTGCGGGTGCTTTTGTGGTTGTCTGGGTCGATTCGGGGAGGAATTTTTTAAAATATAGCTCGAATCGAAGATGGAGGAGGAGAGGACGGTAGTGGGGGAGTAGTTCTGGTTTGGGGTGATGAGGTAGGAGACGGGTTGGTTTTGGGTAGGGGGATGGGGTGTTTGGATTGCAAGGAAAGGGAAAGGCAAGGGGATGAAGATGGGGTTTATTTATTTATTTTATTTTACTGCTGAGAAGATTCAAGTTTTTTAAAAAATAAATTTTTTTTGCCATGTGGCACATAGGTGGCAGCCACACGGTACAAATGTGGCAGCAGCACGTCAGCTTTTAACGAATCAATGAATGAAAAATATAACGAATGTACTATATTGAAATAAAATAGTAGGTGAGGTACGAAAGTGAAATGTTTTAAATATGTTGTATGGGGTTGTAATAGACTTCAAACCTACGGGGGTATTATGTAATTTACTCTTGAAATTTTTTATCATTTCTCAAAACATTTATTGAATTTTTTTTTCTTTAAGACTCAAAAACTTAATTGGTTTGCAATTTAAAAATTTTAAATCTTACGACTTAAACTAGACAAAGAGATCTAAAAAGATGGGGTTGCATAAGAGGGAGAAATAGCAGAGATGAGGAAAGAAAGTAGAGATGATTGAAGAAAGGAGGAAAGAAAGTAGAGATGATTGAAGGAAAGAGAAAGAAGAGAGAGGATTGGACAAGATAGAGAAGAAGATGAGTGAGAGAAAGAACCGAGAAAATGCAAATAGCTGATTGGAGAAGAGACGAAAAAGGTAAAAAAAGAAAAGAAAAAGATGAGAGAGAAAAAAGAAGAGAGATGGATAGATTTAGAGTGAGAGGGGAGGAGAGAGAGAAAAAAAAAAAGAAATGAGTGAGTTTAAATTTAAAAACTCATTTTTTATGTTTTTAGAGAATATACTATATTTTTGGGTTAGTCTTGATTTCAGTTTTAAAAAAAAAAGTCATACCAAACAAGTTTTTAAGACCTAAAACTTGAAAATTGTTTTTGAGTTTAAAAAATTGGATTTAAATAGAGTACCAAACAGACCCTTAAGTTTTAAATCACGCCATTGCACATGATCTAAGCGGAAAGGTGGTCCAACTGAGGAAAGGTGCTTGCAACGAGAGATATGCTGGGATGAAGAAAGAAAAGAATGAGGAGAAAGTAAATGAATTGAATTATATCGGGTTTGCAATTTGGGTTTTTGGATGTGACTATAACGTAAATTATATTTTTCATAAGAGTAAAAAGTAGTTATAATTTTTTAACTTTAAATCAATTGTAGCTTTGGTGACACGCTCCAACCCCGATATTCCCCGAAATTCCAGGATAGGCACGTGTTGGCCGACACCCGAGGGTGACGAAAGTCATTCATTGTTCCCAGCATTTGCACTCAATAAATGGCTTTCGTCACCCTCGGGTGTCGGCCAGCACGTGCCTATCCTGAAATTTCTGGGAATATCGGGGTTGGGACGTGTCATTTGAGTTCTCAATTAAAAATTTATTAGATATGGTCCTTCAATTTGTCAAGCTATGAAGCATTTGTCTTTCCTTTATATTTACCGTTAATGTGCTTGTGTGGCAGTACAATGTGACCCATAATTATGTTAATATGGGTGCCGAATGGAATAAAAAATTAGGTATATAAGTTAGATTTTGTTATAAATATTTTACCAAAAATAAATAAAAATTATGTTTGCCCCCTCCTAACCTGATCTTTCATCCTCCCCATTCCATAATCTCCATCCCTACCCCACTCCAAGAGTAAACCACCTTCAATCTTCATTATTCGGGTAGACAGGACCTCGAAATTACGGTAGTGCTGCTTCATTCATCTCCGATTTGGGTTTGTTTGGGTTTTAAAAATCATATGCGACAAGGCAAATTAATGGGGTTTATTTCAAAAGGGTTTGAGAGGAGGTGGGCGAAGCAAAATTGAGAGAGATGGAGTCAATTAGTGGTAATTGTAGCATTTTTGCTGTTGTACATAGAACTATGTTTTTAGTGTGCATTTGTTGCACCGGATTGTCTCGGACTGGACTAGCCTCAGGGACTAAGTTGGATTGGCTTAGACTAGACTAAGCTGAATTAGCTTAGTAAAGCGTTTGGTGCAGTGTCGGACTAACAAACAGGATAATTAACGAACTCTAATATTAACTCTAATATTATATTATTTAATCCATAATTATTAATATTTTATTTTTATCCTATTTTTTTATCCTTCTATTCCTCCCTTACCGTCCCATTTTGTCCCTCTTTTTGTCCCTCTTTTTGTCCCTTTTCTGTTCCAATCTCTTCTCCCCAGATTAAACCTCTCGATTCCAGCCTCTCTCTCTCTCATCCCTGTTTCTTGATTTCAGTTTGTATCTCCATCTCTCATCCTTTTATCTCTCTCTAGCTTTGCGTTAGTCGAATGGAACCCGCACGGCTCCATTTTTTTCGATGAGTTGCAGGTTTCACGACGAGTTTTCCAACTAAACCTCGTTGGATTATATTAGGTTTGCACCACTAACAAACTATTCCCCATCTCTGGTCCCAGATTCGAGCTTTGCATGCTCGAATCTGTCATGGATTCGATAAAACCCAAACCGGCCGAGACTTCCAGGCCATTTTTCGGCCACTTTCGACCACCTTTTTGGTTTCGATTCATGTAGAATCGTAATCGCCTCATTCCCATCTCTAATTTGGTATTTTATAAGAAAATTGGTTGTGAAAAACATCTAGTCCAATGGTTTTCGAGGGTGAGTGGTCAAGGAACAAGACGAGGAGGAGGGGGGATAATCTTAGCTAGTCCCATAGTTTTCAAAGGGTCTTACTAAGACCAGCTAGTCCCTGATTTAGTCTAGGCGAGTGAGACTTAGTCTCATTAAACCTAGTCCCTGTCAGGAACAAACATGGGACTGGACTAACCCTTAGTCCAGTCCAGTCCAGTACACTTTAGTGAGGGCAAACAAATGCCCCCTTAGGGTTTTCAAATACTATTCCTTATTAATGGGATGAGGATCTTTTTCGAATTCTCTTTGTTGGAATTCTAAAATGCTCACATTATGACTGTTCATCGTACTATAGTTTTAAGGTTTTCAAATACTATTCCTTATTATTGGGATGAGGATACTCTCAGGATCATCTTTGTTGGGATCCTAAAAATCCTCACATCATGGTCATTCATCGTGGTATTAGTTTTCGTTAGGTACTATTTGTGTTTAATTTTAAATAAAAAATTTCTAAATGATTTATGGCCTCATGGGTATGATAAACATTTAGGAAGTGAGGTCCCCACAATTTAGATATGGATCCAAATTCCTATTAATGTACTTGTGGGTCCCATCAGCTACCATAAGCACCTCAAACGGAAAATTTGACGGTGTTAGAACCACAGTCTAAAATATCGATATTATCGGCGAAATATCGCCGATAATATCGGTTTTCTCACATGGCGATATTTTCACACATATACACATAATTATCGTCAATATATAGCGATATTATCGATAATATCGCGATATTATCGATATTATCGACAAAATCGCCAAGGCTCCATCGTCGGAAAACTGCAGCCGAGGCTCCGTCGTCGCAGCTGCCAAGATCTGTGCCAAGATCTGTGGGTGTGGTGTGTCTGTGCTCCGGGAAGGAGAGTTGCAGAGATGGGGGGAGAAGAAACAAGGAGATGAATGAGGGAGAAGGTTCGAGGGATTGGGGAAAGGGGAAACACGGGGAAGTGGGGTGTGTGTGTGTGTGTGTGTCTGCTCTGGGAAGGAGAGTTGCAGAGAAGAGATGGGGGGGAGAACCGGAGAAGAAACAAGGAGAGGGAAGGTGTGTGTGTGTGTGTGTGTGGAATGGGGGAGAAGGATCGAGAGATTGAGGGTGTGTGTGTGTGTGTGGCACACGGTTTTGTGTTATCCAAGAGAAAAAAAAAACATTGAGTCTGTGTGTGTGGGGCACACGGTTTTGTATGAAACCATATGGTTGTGTTATCCGAGAGAAAAAAAAAACATTGAGGGTGTGTGTGTGTGTGTGTGTGTGTGTGGGGCACATGGTTTTGTATGAAAGAATTAGAAGTGACTTTGCTCAGAAGAACAAAAAAACTCAAGAACTCTATGTGGTACTAAGTCACTCATATATCTTATCATGCAATGTATAAAGTGTAAAATGTTGTACTAATTCATTATATATAAATGATTATGGTGTGTTTAAACTTCTTTCATTAATTACTACATATTTTCTACACTCACAATGTTTGCCAGCTCGCTATATAATCAACTTAAATCAATTAAATCCATCATGCAATGCATTTCCTTCCAATTTTTTTGTGATAAACTAATAGATAATTGACTAAATAAACATTATGCAAAGTTTCAATAAAAATTTCCAATTTTTTCTTACAATTTCCGTAGTTTTTATTCAATTTTTATCGATATCGATAATATCCCGATATTTCCGTGTTTTTGAACTACCGATATTTTCGATATTATCGATATTTAATACCTTGGTTAGAACATAAGAACAAATGCTCCACATTTTATTAAGTTCAAGGATTATATCTAATAAATTTGTAGTTACGAGATTATAGATACAAGTAACCATAGCTACAATTTACTTTATTTATTTTTATTAACAATTCTATTTAAATGTGTATTTAAACACGCGGCACTAGAGTAAATTTGCAACGCCAAAACCCTAATTGCAGATTTCTCTCATTTTCTCCCTTTGGTTGTCTGGTCTGGTTTCCATCGAATCAGATATTTTCGGAAGGGAATTCTCCCATTTCATCATTCAAAATAAAATTCAAATGAACAAGCAGCAGCAGCAATGAGCAAATCACAAGGTTTCTCGTGGTCACGTCTCATTGTGAAACAAGGCATCAAGAAACCCAGCAAAGCCCCACTTCCATTGTCCCAAAAAATCTCCACTCGACCACACTTTCCCGCCACCCCTCAGCCACCCAAATGGTCGTTTTCCAGCAAGATCCCTTATTCAACAGTGTCATCCAGAGCGGCGCAAGACCTTCTGGCGGAGGTGGAGAGAGAAAAGCAGAGAGAACGAGAGCAGAGGAAGAGGGCGGGCCTGGACACCAAAGACATTGACCGAGAAGATGAGGAGGACTACATGGGCGTTATGCCATTGATTGAGAAGCTCGAGCACCGGAGACTTGAACTTGTACGAGGAGCCCACCGATTCCGATAGCGACGAAGACGATGAAAGGTTCACTCCCGATGCCGTCAAGAAGAGGTTTGATGAGTTTCAGAGGAAGTTCACGCGCCACGAGGAGTTGCTCAACAACTTCATCGAGGCTGGTAATTTGCCCATTTCCCTGCTTTTTCGACTATGTGCTTTTTTTTTCTTTGGTATTAATTATTCCAATTGCTTTTGAAATAGAAAAAATAGAAATTGTGGGTGAAAATTTTCGACTCCAGGTACCCTAAAACATTACATAATGATGGTTTTTGTATGTATTTGTGTACTAGTCTAGTCCATGATATGTTATTTGTTTACTTACGTTGCATTTGCATTCTCTGACATGACATGACAGAGACACTTGATGATGCTTATAAATGGATGAATAAAATTGACAAGTTTGAGCAAAAACATTTCCGCCTTCGCCCCGAATATAGGGTCATTGGTGAGTTGATGAACCGTCTCAAAGTAGTCGAGGGAAAGGACAAATTCATCCTCCAGCAGAAAACTAAACAGGGCTATGAGATTGGTGCAGTGGAAGGAAGCCTACGATCCCAACAATCCTGCCAATTATGGAGTCATCCAACATGAACAAGTGGAGCCCTCAGTTGATTTATTGGAACATGCTGGGTTTGAAAAAGAAAAGCAAATTATACAAGGAGTTGATGACGACGACGGGGAAGAATTCAATGACATACTGTTAGAGAAGCTTAATGCCATTGACAAAAAACTCGAAGAGAAGCTAGCAGAGTTAGATCATACATTCGGGAAGAAGGGTAAGGTTCTAGAGGAAGAGATCAGAGACCTAGCAGAGGAAAGAAATGATTTGATAGAGAAGAAGAGGAGACCTCTCTACAGGAAAGTAAGTGCATGTGTCATCAAGTTGACTTTTTAATGTTTATAGTTCAGAATTCAGCGACAACTGACAAAATAATTGTCATAAGTATTTATAAGTTGAACAATTGTTCTGGGTTAGTTTTGATGCAACTTTCCCTTTTTCTTTCCCATGTTTTTATGCTTGCTGTAGTATTTAAAAATATCTGTGCATCTTTCGTGTGCTTGCCTTTTTTTTTTTCCCCTTTGTTGTTGTTAGCTAATCTGTTCACTTTTGGTATAACATATCATCTGCTACGTATGATGTTTGTAGAAAGAGTATGAGTTATGTTGATGCACAAAACCGGATGTCTTGGAACAACGTAAATCCGACCGTGAATCTGCATGAAATGTAAATAACACAAGATGTATCGTGGTTCACCCCAAGGTTTGGGCTACGTCCACACTGATTGTATTGTATTTCTCTGTTGAAGAGGGAGAGAGAGAGCTTAGAGCTTAGGGGATGTGAGGAAGCTTTGAGAGGGGGTGAGAGGCTTGAGAGTTGGCCTCTGAGGGTGAGAATGCGGCCTCCGAGAGTGAGAGTCAGGCCCTCCCCAATTGTGAGGGTGAGGGGTCCTTTTATAGAATAAGGACTCCTCACTTATTACATATTTGCCCCTTCCTTTATCCCATAATTACATTTAAGTCCCCTGAGTATTTGTACGAGATCTAAATACGAGGCCCTAAATATGGTATAAACAAGTTATTTACTTGGTATATGGTTAGCCTTGTTATACTTCGAAGTTTGAGTCAAGTCTTCACAATTTTGTTTTTCCATATTTTCTAATCATTCTTACTAAAATTTGTCCTTTGAGGAGCTTTATGTTATTTGTTTTGAACTTCAGTGCAGCTTCCCATGCAGACATATAACATATTCTTGTTTTTGGTGTGCAAACACCAATGTTTTTGACCATTTTATTCATTACATGTTGGCAGGGGTTTGATGTTATATTAATCAATGTAAACCGAACCTGTAAAGTAACAAAGGCACTCCACCTTGCGGTTTATTTTTTGTGTACATAACTTTTGCTTTGATTTCTCTTCAAGACTCTTAACAGAGGTCAATGCTTTTACATTTCTGTTTATGCTCTATAGGGGGGGCAAGTGGTCAAGTACACTGCCATATTAGCTTGTGGCAATTATCATGGTGTTGTTGGTTATGCTAAAGCAAAAGGCCCAGCAGTCCCTGTCGCTCTTTAGAAGGTATGTGTGGTCTATGAACATTGCAGAGTTCCAATGTCTTGCACAGTGTTAAACATATATTTTTTATATGTTGATTCATCATGATCCAGTTTGCACATCTATGCGTAATTGCTGTGTTACTTTTTTAAAGTTTGAGTATATTAGACGTGACCGTTGTGATCAAAGTAATATCCATCAAACTGGTTATTTTAGATGGATCTCATGTGGATAAGTTCAATGGTTGTTTTTGGATATATCTTGGTATAGTCGGACATTGCTATCTTACTATTATTACTATAAAAAGGTCATACCCAGTGCACAAGGCTCCCGCTTTACGCAGGGTCTGGGAGAGGTGAATGTCGGCTAGCCTTACCCCTATTTATGGAGAGGCTGCTCCCAAGTCTCGAACCCGAGACCTACCGCTCATGGGCGAAGGCACTTGCCATCGCACCAAGTGCGACCTCTTACTATTATTACTATGATTATCATTATTATTGTTATTATTATTTTTATACAAGATAGGCTTAGTAAAGTTAAACTCTTACAACTTTATGTCTTAATGGTCACAGATAATAGAATAAAAATGCATTTATTGGTGAAAAGACTATAAATAACAAATAATACACATTGAAGATATAAATGTGGGCAGTTGACAACAACTGGCAGTGGTGTTTCTCACCCTTGTTGTCCAAGGGTCACAGATACTCTAAAACCATATTCGAGACCGATACCACCCTAATACGTGCTTATTGCCTTGTTGAATACTACCCTAAAAATGCTTATAAGTGATTTTAAACAGTGATGGAAACTGTTTTTGGAATAAAATAGATCTAGTGGTAGTTTACAATGTGAAGGGCACGATGATCACATTCTAGTTTCTGATGTGCTGTCATGTCATTGTATTGTATTGTATCATATTATACATCTTGATTCTTGAATCTATATCCATGCAACATATATGTCTTCCATTCCTATTTTGGTTAAGCACACCCATTTTTTTGTTGGTTTTCATCTCTATTATGAAAATGCACCCCCATGAAAATGGCCATCTTTTAAATTAAGAGGTGTTGTTTAATAAAACAACTGAGGAAGTATGACCAGGTTTTCTGTTACTAGGACGACTTGTGTAGCAATAACTATCCTTGTTAGATTGTTGACGATTTTCACTTTTGTTGCGTTCTTCCAGAATGATTGTAAAATTATGGACTGAAAATTTTTGAACAGTACCAATTGAGCTAAGTTCTTTGCCTCACATGTCTGGATTATGAACTTACTGTAAAGAGATTTCCTTTTATTCTGAAGTAAGTTATTAAGGGTGCTTTATGTGTTTTTCCCATTGAGCATAGACTTGAACAAGTTTATCCATTTTTTCTCTGTACCGGTTATTGTCTTTGTGAAACATATGACCATGGTTCGTTTTCTTTTGATTGAAATAATTAAGGGTGTCTCAATTGTTTCCACTATTGAGCATAGACTTGAACAAGTTTATCAATTTATTCTTCTTTTTCTTTTGTTTTCTTTTCTTGTTTATGTACTGATGATATTACAACAATCAGGCATATGAGAAGTCCTTTCAGAATCTCCACTACATTGAACGACACAAGGAGCATACAATTGCGCATGCAATACAAACAAGTGATAAAAAAACAAAGGTGATTGGCTCATTGTGGTGTACTGATTCGTTGTCGAAGTCGCGGCGAAAGAGCTCGCAGAACGGATTGAAGCAGCTCTTGGGTTGAAGCAGGCGTAGATCCACAACTCCAGAACGGATCGAGCTCGCAGTTGTAGATCCACAACTCGTGGTTTGTCCCCACGGCGAAGCAGGCGTGGTCTTGGGTTGAAGCAGACGTGGAACAGAGACGGAGGCGAGCGCGGCGCCGGCGGGGCAGTCTTCGGGGGGAGGAGGAGAATGGGTGGTTGTTGTGGAGGTTGAGGTTGGGGTTTGGGGGCGATTGGGGGTCGTGGTGGAGTCAACGACAGAGGTGGGGTTGTTATCGGTGGGATCGGTGAGGAAGGCGGAGAAGGATCAAGAGAACTCAGAGTCCCTGGGTTCACCGACGAGGCGGAATACGCGAACGAGGAGGAAGGCGATGGAGGAGGAGAATGCCATGTGGAAGAAGGATCGAGAAAGGTCTCTGTGCGTGTGTATGGGAGAAGGGAGAAGAGAGAAGGATCGAGAATTCGAGAGATCTGTCGATCTCTGTGTGTGTTTGTGGGAGAAGGGAGAGGGAGAAGAGAGAAGGATCCAGAGACAAGTCGTGTGTGCGTGTGTGTGTGTCGGTGGCGTGTGTGTGTAGGTGGTGTGTGACGGTGTGAGAAAAGAAAAGCATGGTAAATAATTCAACTTTTACATCTTTTAGGAATGGTACAATGTATAAAGTGTAAAATATTGTACTAATTCATTATATATAAATAATTATGGTGTGTTTAAACTTTTTTCATTAATTACTACATATTTTCTACACTCACAATGTTTGCCAGCTCGCTATATAATCAACTTGATAATGTTAAATCCATCATGCAATGCATTTCCTTCCAATTTTTTATGATAAACTAATAAATAATTGACTAAATAAACATCCTGCAAAGTTTCAATAAAAATTTCCAAGTTTTTCTTACAATTTCCGTGGTTTCCATGTAATTTTTATCGATATCGATATTATCCCGATATTTCCATCGATATTTTCATGTTTTCGGACTACCGATATTTCTGATATTACCGATATTTTCTTCCTTGGTTGGACCCTATTATAGGAGACAAGTAATTTGGATATTAAAAAATGAAAACTAATGAAAATGACTTGAAAACTTTGAGTTTTAATGATAAGGACAAAATAAAGGGTAAAGTGAATAGTACCAGGATTGACTTTTTAATATAAAAATGTGATTTTTCGTTAAAATAAACAGTACCAGGAGCTTTTTGTTAAACTTCCCTATTAAAAAAGATTCACCCAGCATTCCCACTTGAACCCTGTTATAAAAGCCTAACACTTTTTTCTTTATCGGTATATAAATCATAATAAAAGTTGTGCGGTGGCTTGTGTGAGTGTGGAAAATGCTAGAGCCATCGTCGGAGGGTGACGCGGACAAGATCCGGAAGTTGGTGGGGTTGGGGTACTGGGTGCAGGGCTTCAGGTGCTTCCCATGGATGGCCGTCAACTTCTTCCTCAAGGACGGCCTCCACGTGGACCCCTCCACTCTCCAGCTCCTGCAGAACTCCGCCAACCTCCCCATGGTCGCCAAGCCCCTTTACGGTGTCGTTTCAGACGCCGTCTACATTGCTGGCCAGCACCGTATTCCCTATATTGCCCTTGGAGGTACCTAACTAGTAACTACTACGTCTACGCCCATTTAATTTCCGTTTGCTCTGTATTTTTTGGCCTATCTTTGCTGAATTGCTTCGTCTTTTGGAACTCCTGGCTGTCAATAATTTTGAACTTGGTTAGGATAATAGGATTGGTTATTACAGGATTGGGCTTTTCTTTTTGGCTAGTACTGGCTTTGGTACATATGAGTACTGTTCTTTGTTACCCGTAGGATTCTTTAGTGTTCACTCTTTTCTTTGTGCTATACTATAGATAAGAGTAAAAGGGTTACATTGATAGCGGCTGATAGATGAGTTTAAATTTCGAGATTTGTATCTCATCTAAAGGCAATCAATAAATCAATACACGGGAGGAAGGAGTAATGAAAAAGGGCCAAGGAAAGGAATTATGGTGGAACAAGTTTGAAAGGAATGTGTATAGAAAATGAAACACAGAATGAAAACTAAAACAAAAAACTGATATTAACATTGTTTTCACTTTTCTCTTTCCTCCCTAAACCATTTCTCCCATATACTTTATCTCTAGCACAAAAATAAAAACTATAAACTATAAACGAAAATGGCTGTCAAACGGGTTATAGTCTAAAATAATCATTTGATCCAAGGAATCAGTTTCTTTGGGGCTATTTGCCTCCACTACTTCAAAGGAGTGCTGAATACAACATGGAGTTGGATAAAAATTTGTATAATTCAGAAGCTCAATGTTGATTTTCTCTGGTTTCCTTGCTTTGCTCTAAGTTTCCGGAGGAGCGAAATAGCAAAAGCTTAAGTAGCAGATTTGTAGATGCTTCTCCACAGCTATTTAAATTCAGTTTGCATCTCTTCTTTTCCCATCTAATTTGAATAAAGATGCACCTTCATTGTGATTACAGAAGTTGTTGGGTAAGTAATTTCTCCTAATACACGGTGTGCCATGATATGGGCGGGAAATTTGTATAATTCAGAAGCTCAATGTTGATTTTCTCTGGTTTCCTTGCTTTGCTCTAAGATTCCGGAGGAGCGAAATAGCAAAAGCTTAAGTAGCAGATTTGTAGATGCTTCTCCACAGCTATTTAAATTCAGTTTGCATCTCTTCTTTCCCCATCTAATTTGAACCTTCATTGTGATTACAGAAGTTGTTGGGTAAGTAATTTCTCCTAATACACGGTGTGCCATCACATGACAAAGTTTCAAAGATGTTTAAATGTAGGTTTAAACATTGAAAATATCATTTTTGTAAATTTCAAAATCTGTCATTAGTTCGTTACAAGCAACTGTAATTTGTTATACACTGCTTTTGTTCACATGATACATAATAAATTTATAATAGTTTCTCTTGAAAAAAAAAATGTGAATTTAAAGTTTCCATTTCCTAGGCCTAAATATGGTTTTTAAATCCACCAACATACTTTTAGTTCTAGTTCATTTCTAACTTCTTATTATTCTTTTCTTTGTGAATTTAAAGTTTCCATTTCCTAGGCCTAAATATGGTTTTTAAATCCACCAACATACTTTTAGTTCTAGTTCATTTCTAACTTCTTATTATTCTTTTCTTTAGTCGGAAGTCCATTTCTAACCTCTTTTTTTTTTTACTTTTAACTTTTATTCTTTGTCTCATCTGTTATTTCAGCGGTCTTACAAGCAGTGTCATGGCTAGCAATAGCAATGCTCTCTGAATCAGGCATCTCAATTGGAACCATAACACTATATCTCCTCCTCAGTAATCTCGGTGCTTCAATTGCTGAGGTAGCCAATGATGCCATTGTTGCAGAGGCAGGAAAACAGTCTACTTCCCCAAAAAATTCCCAACCGTCATCCTCAGGCAAGCTCCAATCATTTTCTTCGATGGCTTCAGCTATGGGTGGAGTCCTTGGATGTCTCCTAGGTGGTCTTGCCATTGACAGATTATCTCCCCAAAAGATGTTCCTGTTCTATGGCCTTCTCCTCACTGTCCACTTTTTGATAAGCATTTTTGTCCAGGAAAGCTCTTTGAACCATACCGAAGGAACAGCCAATGTTGGGATTCGAGAGAAACTTTTTGAGCTCTTGGTTGCTTTAAGAGAACCTGAGATCACTTACTCAATATCATGGTTTGCGGCATCTTATGCCATTATTCCAGCATTGACAGGCACCATGTTCTTTTACCAGGCACAGTACTTGAATATTGACTCATCTCTGTTGGGAATCTCAAAGGTGTTTGGCCAAGTGGCAATGCTTCTATGGAGTGTCATTTATAATCGTCACTTGAAGTCAGTCAGACCTAGGAAACTAGTTTCTGCCATTCAGGTTACAATGGCTATATTTATGATTTCTGATGCGTTGTTTGTAAATAGGATTTATCAAAATTACATGGGGGTGCCAGACAATTTCTACGTCGTGGTGTTTTCTGGCATTTCGGAGGTTCTCTTGTTTATGAAGATTTTGCCCTTCAGCATTCTTATAGCCAAACTCTGCCCACGAGGATGCGAGGGATCTCTAATGGCGTTTGCGATGTCTGCAATAGCGGTTGCATTCATAGTAAGTGGATATCTGGGTGTTGTGCTTGCATCGTATGTTGGGGTCACGGGAAATGACTTTTCAGGGTTTCCACTTGCCCTACTAATACAAGCACTGCTCACAGTGTTGCCACTATATTGGTCATCGTGTATCCCTGATGATGTAAAATCAAAATCCCGTCAGAAGGAGGAATAGCCGAAATGAAATATGCTACTCTACTGCTTCTTTGAGTCCCCTCCGGCTTGGATTGGAATTTGCACCCCAAGTAAACCAAAAGCAAATATTTGAGTATGTTTTCTTTTTAAATTTTACTGTCCCCGTATTAATGTACGACTGAAATTTTTGGCTTCTTGTATGATTAGTATCTGTACTGTAAAGAGATTTATTTATTTATTATACAAACAACAATAATACTTAGTTCATGGCTTTTTAGCCAAAAGAATCTTATAATTTATATAACTCCTCACTTTGATCTCTGTGACTTAAAATTGATAGAATTGGTCTTGTGTTTGCTCATCATCAATCATTTTGTTCATTCTGTGAAAAATTTATGCTAAATAAGGATCAAAGTGACAAAAATTAATCTTAATTTACTAAACAATAGACTAAAATGATTTAACAACATAATGACTAACATAATTGATGGTGAACAAACACAATGACAGTTTTATTGATTTTGAAGCTCGGTGACCAAAGTGCGTAGTCATGCTAATAATAAAAATTAAAGTGAACTGCCAATTTAGCCTCTGAATTATCATGAGTGAAAATTAGGTCGTTAAACAATTTTTTTTTTTTAGAAAAATCAGTCCTTAAATTATAAAAATCTGCCAATTACACATTTCTAATATTATATTTGAAACTACCATATTTAATTTTTTGTCAATTTAAGTTACATTATTTGCATGTGATACACACTGGAGGGTAGATTGGTAATTTTTCATAAAGAAATAGTGTATGGAGTTAATTTTGTGAGGTAAATTAGAGGTTAGATTCACAACCTATATGAAATGTTAAGGGCTTATAGGTGAGAAAATGACGGTATTACACTTTAAAATGTGTCAAATGACTTAAGTTGATGAAAAATTGGATAAAATAGCTTTGAATATGATAATAGTGATGAAATTAGCAATTTTTAATGAATTTACGGACTTATTTTACCCAAAAAATAATTCAACAACCTAATTTTCAAGGAAGTGATAGCTCATGAACTTCACCCTAAAAATTATTTTGATTATAAAACCTTAGTTCATTAAGTGAATCTTCTCTAAATTAGTAGTTCGGTGGCAAGTACATGAGTAGAAAAAAATCTCTATGATTTTGAATTGGCTTTTTAGTCAAAATGGTTCTTGAGATTTGTATAGTTCATCACTTTGGTCATTGAGATTTGAAATCAATAGAAGTGGTCCCTGAGTTTGTACACCATTAATCATTTTGGTCATTCCTTGAAAAATTATGTTAAATAAGAACCAAATGACAAAATTACCCTCAATTTAATAAACAATAGGTCAAAATGATTTGATAAAAATTGAGGGAATTTTTATCATTTTATTTTTATTTAATGGAGATTTTTCAAAGAAAGACCAAAATGATTGACGGTGGACAAACTCGGTAAACATTTCTATTGATTTTAAATTTTAAGAATCAAAATAAATTGTTATGCAAATTTCAATAATCATTTTGGTAAAAAAGTGATTTGAATTTTAAATTTTAAGAATCAAAATAAATTGTTATGCAAATCTCAAAATAAATTGTTATGCAAATCTCAATAATCATTTTGGTAAAAAGGTGATTTGAATTTTAAATTTTAAGAATCAAAATAAATTGTTATGCAAATCTCAATAATCATTTTGGTAAAAAAGTGATTTGAATTTTAAATTTTAAGAATCAAAATAAATTGTTATGCAAATCTCAATAATCATTTTGGTAAAAAAGCGATTTGAATTTTTGACAGTATCCAACGGGGCCAGGCAAAAATATTATTTATGAAAGGACTTTAAGGATACGTAATGGGCTTATCTCAATTTTCTCTTGTTCTTTTTTGTTCAAATTATATCAATTTTCTCTAAAGAAGAAAGGAATTCAAAATTCGAAAGTTTGGAGGGAGGGGTGGGGATGGCATCAGGATCAAAAGCAGAGAATATGAAGGGCTTCTACAGGCAAAGGAAAAGCAACAGTAGCATCGGCGGGGGTATCTCTAAGAAGAAAAAATCCCGATCGCCCGCTCACCCAAAAGCTGCTGCCGCTGCCTCTTTCGGCTCGGATGTCACTCAACCCACCGCCCTTATTTCACACGGTTCTCCAGACCTCAAAGGTCCGTTTTACTATGTTTTTCATAGATTATATTCTTTTTGTGTGAATATTTGCGTTTAGGGTTTGCATCCGAGGACAAAAACAATAATATAGCGGAATTAGATTATCATTAAAATTTACATAAAATTTGATATAGATCCAAAATGTATGTTTTTGTTGGTTTAATTCGCATCTTATTCTGTGATTACATTAGTGTTGAAACCCCAAATTTAGATCGTAACGAGATTTTATTAGTTGCATTCAATTCCACTACAACTACAGTGTTGTTTTTGTTCTCAGATGCTAACTCGCATCAACTGTTATTGCTGTTGTTTTTTTAACTGTTTTTGTTATATACTAGCGAAGGGTATACTGTAGGTGTATTAACTGAAGGGGTTTATAATTATAAACTTAATACAAAGGTAGAATTTCGGGTGTGATATAATATAACACTAGGTGGGATTTGATTCGAGTGTATTCATTCAAGAGAGTCAGCTTACATGAGGGGAAGGTGTAATTTCTTGCTGTTTGTAAATCATTATGTAGTTGTTATATGATTATATACCTGCCAATGATGAATATGCATGAGTCACGCTTGACCACTAGGACTGGACTATATAAATTAATTCTCTAGATTCAAGGCATGTTGAAGTAAGAAATGAAATTGAAGGAATGAGATGAATTAGTAAGAAGTATCCCATCATTTTGTGGCGATTGGTTGGGACCATGTCCAACTCCACTTGGACAAAATTTCTTCTTTCAACCTTCATTGATTCCTTCTTCCAACATACATTGATTTCTAGGCACCAAATGTGGCCATAAGACAGTTTATTTGATACCTGGAAACTTGTATATTTTTCTTCTTCTAGATATTCAAAATAGAGCAAAGAATGTGTAAAACTTGAGAGCAAGGGGAAAAAATAGGCACAAGTAGGTAATGAATCATACATAGCTAAAAAAATTAAAGGGAAGTGGGCTTAAGATTGATATCTGAAGGCATCCTAAATTTTTTGGTATTAGGATCCAATTGCCCCTTACTCTTAACCCTTGAAATTTTGAAACTTAAACTTCCAAAGTAGCTTCATATATTAGAGTCCTCATTATTTCTTTGAGGAACATAGGAGCTTAATTTTCATTTATTTTTTTTAACTAATGCATCTTATTAGGATGTCTTTTATCATTGTTTTTCAATAATATGTTTTTCTATGTATTCTTAAGTTTCTCTACTGTCAACAAGGGTTAAGGAAACCAGTAACCACATTTTGAGTAGATTTTTCCATGCAGATTTTCTATTTTTTATGGGCTAAATGTTTTTCCCTAATTGATAGATGATTATGACGAGCAAGAAGAGCTACTGAGGAAATTTGATATGAACCTGGCATACGGACCATGCATTGGGATGACCAGACTTGCACGGTTGGAGAGGGCTTGCAGTCTAGGTTTGAACCCTCCTAAAGAAGTGGAGAGTCTTTTGAAAGGTGGCAAAGTTCGCTCTGAGTGTTTGTGGGATGGCCGCATTTAGAAATTAGCCTGATTTGTGTATTGCAGGTCTATATCGGATGCTAAGGGAATCTTTCCTATACGCTCATTCATATACCAAAACCGTCTTCTGTACTATTTTCTATTTGACCCTTAGCCGCTGCAACTTATAACATCCGAGGTCCCTGTAAATGTTTGTTTTTTGTCTTTCTATGTTTACCCGTTGTTACTTGTTGGGATTGGGATCGTTTGTATTTCACTTTCGGATGTAACCTGTGTCTTGTTTGCTATCCGGTGAAATTTGTTTGTGCATCTAAATTCTGGTACTCATTTTTCTATGACCATTTTCAACGAAAATGTAACAAAATATCTCCCATGATAATCATAACTCAAGATTTCCCATTTGAAGTTTTGTGAGAATGGAGTAGACTCTTGTCTTTCCTAAAATGACTAATTGCTTGGGATGACACTTCCTGAAGAGATTCGATCATCATAATACTTTTTTTTTTTTTGGACATAGGACTGCTTGTTTTATTATCAACAACACACATTTACAAGAGAGGTCTACATACAAAATAAACACAACAACAAAGTGTGGACCTCCATGTACAACAAAACCAAGCCCAACAGAAAAAGAAAAAAACCTAAGAGCCTGCATCATCTACTGATGCATCCTCTGCTGCTGCTGCTGCCATCAGAAGGACCACCAAACTCGAAACAGTGGTCTGAAAACAAGCCAAATCAAGCCCCCAAAATGAATAAAAAGAAAACTTCAACAACCTCCAAAGAGCACATCGAAGGTCGGCACCACAAATCGAAGGAAGCTCGTAGGAAACAATCCACGAATGACAGAGGCAACAAGGCCAAGTTGAGGCAAGAAGGTGGTGAGAACACATGAGCATCGATAAAATCCAAAGCTCTACACATCTTCCTCCTAAACGGGAATTGTGAAGATTCGTGTGTAAGATTAGTTTAATACATAACTGATTCACTAAAACCAAATAACCACTAACCTGTAGAAACCATGTCGGCTAGAATGCGATCGAGATAGGCTTCTTCTGCAACTCGTCAATCTCAGAATGCAATGGCTCAATACTATGGGGCGTGAGGCTCTTTTATTGCGTGTCAATTGAGAGTGCAGGGACCCTATATTTATACCTTATGCAATGGTGTTCAACTAGGAGACTTCCCATAATGTTAGTCCTAATTGAACTCAACCTTATCATGCAATCCCAAGTATCCATATCAGATAATATAACAGTAGTATAGTTTATCAGGATTGTTTAGCTACATTCCTTATCGTACACACCTTTTGGTAGCTTACAAACAAAGTCATACTCGAACTCTATAACCTCAAACCTTAGATACATGTATTAACAAGTGTGCAGCTCTCATGAGACTTACATCGTGTTCACGGTGGTGATTAGTGGAACTCGATCTAGAGTGTGAGGAGTGAGCCAAGTGGAAAGGGTAAGGTGTGGAGCGTTGAAAATAAAGGAGGTGGAGGGAAAAGTAAATGAAGAAGGGGGAGTTGGTGAAGTGAAACCAGAGGCACTAGAGAGAAGAGGAGAAGGTTGAACCAACAAAAAGGTAAAGGAAAAAACAAGCAGAAACAAAAGTAAAGAAAAGGAAAACAAGAGGAGCAAGGGGCTACCACCAATCCTAGCCATGGCTAGGATCGATGGCAGCAAGGAGAAGAATAGAGATGGAAACCCACACCAAGGAGGAGAACTCTCACAAAAAAAGAGAAGCAACCATCATAATACTTTTGACAACATTCTCGTGTATAGAATAATTATTTGGGAAGGCTATTCACTGTTAGAATGTTTTTTACATCACTCTGAAATAGCTACTAGAACTAGAATGAGAAGAAGATTCGGTTCTTGAATTTGAGATAGTGGGTTTTGCAGATTCTTTCTAAAGATGAATGATTAGATGACCAAATCGTTCTTAAGTTATGTTTTTATTCGACATAAATGTTAGTGAGAAGTAGATTTGATGTCACTTTGATCAAAAATTTTTACGTGTTCAGAATCTTCAGATGGTCGGAAAGGCAAGGAGTTGCATGCTCATCTGTTTGAAGTATGGGCTTGATTCTAATTTTTTTTTGTTCACGTAATAAACAAGGTGATCGAAAAGGCTCTCAAGAAATGACATTTTTTCCATTTCAAATATCCTACCATTTGCTTCTGACCTTCCATGGACAGTCAAACCCTCCTATAGACCTTTATTCTTCCCCATATTCTTCTATCCAAATAGAGTAAGTGCCAATGCTAAGAACATATGAGATTCGAATCTTATGTGTTCAGTTTCAGAAATAGTGTAGTAATCGTGTTCAATTTCAGAAATAGTGTAGTATTCGTATTTAGCTTCAAAAATAATTAGTGTTCGATTTCCAAAAATAGTGTTCAATTTTAGAAATATTGTAGTACCGTTTAATTTCAAAAATTGTGTTCATTTTCAGAAACAATGTAGTATGGTTCAGTTTCAGAGATATTATAGCTACGTTCAGTTTCAGAAATCATGTGTGTGTAATAGACGCGCACCTGTCCGTTCTCTATTTTATTTTTTGTTATAATAAACTTTTGTCATTTTTATTAAAATATAAGCATTTTTATTAAAATTGAAGCTCTTTTCTTTTTTGTTTTTTAACACAAAATTATTTTCAATAAATAAAATTATAGGACGATTTTTTGTCAAAGTAAACTTCACCCAAATCATTTTCATTAAAACACCCGAAAAAAAAAACAATTGTAAACAAACGTAACTTAATTTTCCCCGCAACAAAATTTCGTTCTCTCATTCGCCGAGAAAATCGAAAAAAAGTTTCCCCCAGATAAAAAAAAAAAAAAATAGAAACAGGAGAAATCGTTCTCAGTTCCCACTTGCCAGTGATTTTTTATTTTTATTTTTGGAACAAAATATGCCAGTGAGTTAACGTCTCGAAATTGAATTGAATTATGGTTTGTATGAAAAGTTAGGAGGATGCCATTACGAATTCAATCAGGATAGTCAATACTCAATACTCAATAGT
The DNA here is from genome assembly GCF_916048215.2 of Malus sylvestris. Taxonomy (NCBI): domain Eukaryota; kingdom Viridiplantae; phylum Streptophyta; class Magnoliopsida; order Rosales; family Rosaceae; genus Malus; species Malus sylvestris. The sequence goes on along the minus strand of NC_062266.1, from coordinate 35,438,973 downwards.
GAGGAGGAGGATCAAGAATCGAATTCATTCCCACAAGAGAGAGAATAGATGGGTTGGGGTTGGGCAATCTACGAAGGAGTGGTGGCGTTGGGATCGCTAGGGCTGCTGGGATGGGCGGGGCTGTGGTTCTTGAACCGAAGGCTCTACAAAGAGTACGAAGAGAAGAGGGTCTTAGTTCAGATCATCTTCAGCGTCGTCTTCGCCTTCTCCTGCAATCTTCTGCAGCTCGTCCTCTTCGAGATCATCCCCTTTCTCTCCCAAAGGTTAATATATTTATTTTCATTTCCTTTTCTGTTTCCAAGTAAACTATGATTTCATGATTGATTGCATAATTTAATTATTTGCATTTGCATTTGATTTCTGTAAAATAAATTGTATGATTTGGTTGCAGGGCCCGATGGCTCAACTGGAAGCTGGATTTGTTTTGTCTCATACTGTTACTGGTTTTCATGTTGCCTTATTATCATTGTTTCTTGATGCTCTGCAACAATGGTACGCCTACCCACTGCCTCTAGGGCCCCTAGCCTCATACAAACACCTTATACTACCATACTTACTAGTTTAGGAAAATTTAAACTTCAATCTTTTCATCTATTCATCTCAGGGTTCCGGAAGGAACGTGCTGCTTTTGGATCATTCTTGTTCTTGCTAGCCTTCCTTTATGCTTTTTGGCGCATGGGCATTCACTTCCCTATGCCTTCCCCTGATAAAGGCTTCTTCACCATGCCTCAGTTGGTCAGTCGCATTGGCGTCATTGGCGTTACCGTCATGGCTGTCTTGTCTGGTTTTGGAGCTGTCAATTTACCCTATAGTTACTTATCTCTCTTTATCCGAGAAATTGAGGAAACTGAGATCAAGTCCTTGGAAAGACAGCTCATGCAATCCATCGAGACTTGTATTGCTAAGAAGAAGAAAATCATTCTTTCTCAAATGGAGATGGAACGCATTCAAGGATCAGAAGAGGTTCTCTTCACTATCCTATACTTTTCTGTTTCTCGGGTGTAAATACTCGTGCATCTTGATTTCTATACTCCAAAAGTTACTTGTATCGCATATCAATGTGCTAACTCTATCATAATCTTATTCTGTTGTTCAAACTGGTGTTACTTATAAACTGCATTTTGTATTAGCATATCTTTATGGTTTTCTTTGTTAGCAGTGTTTATAAACACAATCCCAACTTGTGCCTAATTGAAGTTATACGTTGCAGAAATTAAAAGCCAGATCTTTCTTTAAAAGAATTGTTGGCACTGTTGTGCGATCTGTGCAAGATGATCAAAAGGAGCAAGGTTGGTTTTGCTTTATGTTTTTTCTTATGATAAGATCTTGCATATTTTCTTTGAAGGAACTCATTGTTTAATTTGTAAAGTTCTCTAATACTTCTCCAGCCATGTTACTTGCATGAGTTGAGATCTACTACTTATGTTGTCTTTTAAGCTTTCCAGACCATCAACATAGTGCGATTACTCTGTAAGGACTTCACAGTTGTCTTTTTTCACTTATGTCCCCCTCTCTCACTCCCCCTTTATCTTTTCGGTTACACAGATATTAGAAACATGGAAGCAGAAGTGCTAGCATTGGAAGAGCTTTCAAAGCAGCTATTCCTAGAAATATACGAGCTTCGTCAAGCAAAGGTTTACTTCCAGTTCTGTAATTTCAGTTATATGATATAATTTTTAAATGATTCCCTATGGGACTGCTGATCTATGTGATTGCTTGTACTGAACCATGCATCTGTTATTTTAAGTACTACAATTTTCATGAACTTCCGTTAAAATGCACCTCAGGCATTATGGCTTTTCAGCCTAGGTGCAAGACTGGAATTTAGGTGCTAGCTTGGATGAAGGGAAATTTCTCTTCAAAACCATTAAGAATTCACCGTGATAATATTTTAATAACTATTCTCTCTCAATTGAAGGTATTACAACTTACAAGTGAAGATTTGTGGATTGGAAATGTGTGTAGGCTATTTAAAACTAATTCCATGTGCCATTTAAGAGTGTAGTAGATGATAAAAGTGACACAGTTAACTAAAGTTAGGGCATAATTATGTTTACCCATATTTAATGGCCAAAATGTGGTGAAGCATAGTGATTGAAACTTGAAGGTGATGAAAAGAAGATTTATATGAACCACTGGTTGTTTCAATACTTTAAACCTGTGCCTGTTTGAAGGCATATGAACTTAAATTATTATTCTTGACAGGAGGCTGCTGCTTATTCTCGAACCTGGAGGGGTCATATGCAGAACCTACTAGGTTATGCATGCTCAATCTACTGTGTATATAAAATGATTAAGGTATGGGATGCATTTTTTTTTTTTTTGTACTCAATGAGGTTGTTAGAATTGAAGATACTTTAGTTACATAGTTTGCTGATGTTAATTTTATTTTCTTCATGTTAATGGAGAGGGAAAATTTCAAACTGGTCCAAGTGTTTCTTGAAGTTACTACTTTTGATTTTTGGAAAAGTGCCTGACTATTAATTTCTCTGTGCAGTCTTTGCAAAGTGTTGTTTTCAAAGAGGTATTTCTTTCATGTCTCATGTATTGCCTATAATCACTTGCTTACATGTCTGCTTGTGATTTCTACCCTATTAGTGTCAATTTTTGTTTTTGGTAAATAGTAATATGTTCTCTGACAGGCTGGCTCTGTGGATCCTGTGACGATGACAATTAGCATATTCTTGCAGTTCTTTGACATTGGTATCAATGCAGCATTGCTATCACAGGTTAGTTAGCTTAACATTTACACCTTCATTGGCAGACCTTTTGGTTTTCTATCTAAACCTGCAAGCTTGCGGTTGAATAGTATATTTTGGTGTTTTCCCTCTCAAAGGAAAAATTTGCAGTTACATATTATATTACTTTTTTTTTTAATAATATAGACTCCAATTTTAGTGGTACAGACTATATGCCAATCACAGTTTCATACAATTGGACTCCTGATTTGGCCTTATTTTCATATGTGCTAGTTTTCATTTTCCATTTTTACTACTATGGATTGCAAATATTTTTATTATGGATGATTGGTCAGACTATTGAACACATGGTTGACACTTAATTTGTTTTCATTATTGACAGTATATTTCACTCTTGTTCATTGGAATGTTGATTGTTATATCAGTTCGTGGATTCTTGACTAATTTAATGAAGGTAATCCTTCTTATGCCTGCCTTGTTATTTATTTCTAATTTAAGTTGGAGAACCTCAATCCACCAATTGGATTTCTTCAGACTGACTTTTAAAATGCGGTCTGCAGTTTCTTGAGGAAAAAGAAATGATTTCTGAATGCTTGTTTTTTTTTCTTGACTGAGTTGCATACTGCAAGTTGAAACTTGAAAGACAGTTTTTTTCTGGATCTGGAGATAAGAACCAGATGCTCCCACATTGGTCTTAGGTTTTACATGCTAGTGCTGCAATTATATCAAGAAAATAAATGAATTCAGCTGACCCAGGCCTTAGTCCCGTTTTAATCACCTTCTGGGAATAGGCCCTAGTCCACATTGGTCTTTGGTTGTTGAAGAGCAACTGATGGAAGCATAAAACAGATCATCTTTACGGCTTGACTTTCTGGCTTTGCTGTGCACAGTTCTTTTTTGCAGTTTCCAGAGTTGGAAGTGGATCTTCTAGCAATGTTGTATTGTTTCTGTCTGAAATTATGGGAATGTACTTTGTGTCCTCTATTCTATTGATAAGGAAAAGCTTGGCAACTGAGTACAGGTGTGCTGATATTTTATGTTTGTCAACTTTTGTTTTTGTTCTTCTGTCTTCCCTTGGTGTTCAATGGCGTGGTTATGTTTATGAATTTCGGTCAGTTGTATTGAGCTTAATTGCAAGATTAATTTACTCCAGTGTACACAGTGCACCTGGAATTCCTTAAATATTGTGTTTTTTAGGCTAGAAACATGCTTTAAAACTTTGAAATGAACTTTATATACATTTACATGAAATTATAAGTTGCTTATGTTCTCAATTTCAAAACAAAAACATTTTCTTCTATCTATACTACATATAGAAGTATGCAAGGGATTAATGACAAAGAGTAACCGGCCAAAATACTTTGGCTTGTAAGATGAACCCATATAATGACAATAGTATCAGCGTGAAGAATATTTCCTTTTGTAAATGTAAACTACATGCACAATATGTTTGGAATTAATATCTTTTTATGTAATAAATTGAAATATGGAACTCACAATTTATAGTACCATACTATACAAAAGATATTATGACTGGATGACTAAATGAAATTGTTCAAAAGTTTAATAACAATCATATTACTTGAAAAAAGGTTTACTATCCTATTCCTTGTAAAAGTATATTACCATATTTGTATTTAAATGAAAACGTGAAGCTTGTAAAGGAAATGATTGCGGCTTTAGCCATGTCCTGTCTAGAAGTGCAGATGGCCGTCAGAAGCTTTTAGGTCTTCTGTCATATAAGCTTGATTGCATTTAGTCCGTCATTTAGGTAGCTTCTGAGCTGTTGGATTAGTTTTAAAGACAGCTATTATCTCTTGGCAGGATGATCATAACAGATGTATTGGGTGGAGATATTCAGTTTGACTTCTATCACCGGTGGTTTGATGCAATCTTTGTGGCCAGTGCTTTCCTTTCTTTGCTTTTGCTTTCTGCACATTATACTTCTCGCCAAGCTGACAAACACCCGATTGATTAATGGCAAGTATGTAACAAATTTACCTTTTGAATTCCAAAAAGAATAAGAATTGGATCAAATTGAAAGATTAAATTGTTTGTTTAGATTTTTGCTATCTTATATGCCAAGATTTTAATAAGAAGAAAAAGAAGAAAACTATGGGTTTTAAATGACCGATTGCATAATAGTTATTTCAAAAATAATTCATCTAGTTATCTGATATGCACTCGGTCTAATTTTTCTATGAAGTAATTTGTAACCTAGGTGGACAAGTATAATTTTATATTTAATTTATTAAAGTTTTCTAATGATATGATAGGTTTTCTTGTATTATTTGCATTACAGCAGGTGCTAAATGGTATGTTGGAGCTAACGCTTCTTACATGATCAACCAAAGGATGAGGAATCCGAATGTATTACATCCAACAACGGTCGGCCAAATTTTTAGGATATTTTTTTTTCTTGCACGTGTACTGATTGATGATCTTGTCATGTTGATGGCGGGGATGGTTTTACACAGAACGGGCTGAAGGGCTGCAGCGCTGCGTTGTATTGTATGCTGAGACTGGGAAGGAGGAAGGAAATGAACGAGGTTCTCCTCCATATTGTTTGTTTGTCATATTTTTTGCCATAATGCCATCATTGCCATGAGCAGATTCTCTATTTTTTCCTCTCAAAGCTCGAATTCTTCCCACGCGTTGAATTTAGTCCCATATTTATTTCGTTTTCGTTTTTGTTTTGTTTTGTTTTCCTTAGTCCTGATTCCCGATCTCTTCTTCGCTGTGACTTTGCGATTTGAAATTGGCGTCGAGTCCAAGCGGTCGAAGAAGAGTGAAGAGGCAAAGGTCACCAACTGGGAAAGGTTGGTGTGGCCAACGCCGGAAACAAGGCTTCGCAGGGATCGCTGCATCCTCACTGATCTCCGCTCTCTTCACCATCTCTCTGTCCTCTCTCTCTCCTCCCTTTCGCTTTTCTCTCATCGGCCACCAAAATAACCCTGTTTAATTCAAATTGATGTTGGTGATGCACAAATCACTAGATTCAGACGTATTGGTTGTTATCTAATTTCAGTTTTCTTATAACAGATCAGCTTTGTTTCTATCTAATTTCAATTTTCCTTAAAAATTGTTTTGAAGAATTTAATAAACTTCCATACCAAACAATTTTCCTTAAAAATTGTTTTGAAGAATATCATATGAGCTCTAAATTATCTGACATTAAAGTAATTGACTACAAAATTTAAAAAAAAAACCAACTGAATAAAAATAAATTATAATTGATATAAATATGACTTTAAAAAAAAAGAAGGTAAAATATGACTATTAAAAAAGAAGAGAAAAATAGTAATAATGGTCTCTCAACTTTAACTCAATTGGAGCAATGGTCCCTGAACTAAATTTTATGACCATTGATTCTAAACTCATCAAAACGTGCAGCTATAGTCTTTTTTTTTTTTTTTTTTTTTATTTTTTTTTTTTTATCAATTTCATAAAATGAGTCAAGTTTGAAGGACCATTACTACACTTGAGTTAAAGTTGAGGGACCATTGCTCCAATTGCATTAAAGTTGAGGGATCATTTTCTCCAATTGAGTTAAAGTTAAGGGACCATTGTTACAATTTTTCTCATTTGGGTTTTTCATATTTGCCCATTGATTCATCCTCAAGTGCGTGGCATGTGACTCATTTTGATAGAAGTTCTAACGGAGTTACAAAAAGAATCATAGATGCATGTTTTGATGAGTTAAGAGACTAATTGATCATGAATTTTCAATTGAGAGACCATTACTCCGATTGGGTTAAAATTGAGAGATCATTTCTACAATTACCTTAGAAAGAAAAGATGCATCCTTTCGCGTACAAGATTTTGATTCAAAAGTAAGCTTAACGTGGGTAATCCCTCCCTCTGCACCCACATATGTTACTTAGAGCATATTTAATGTGCAGGAAAGGGTCGAAGGCTAGAGGTAAAATCTAGCCTTTCAATATGATAATCTAACCTATTAATATATATTTTTTGTTTTAGTGGTGAAGATCTAAAGACTAGGATTCTAAGGTCATCTCCAACCGATTCGTCCAGAGAGCTATAAGACCAAAAATAGCCCGAGATGACACGAAAATCGTCTCCAACCAAAAGCTAGGCCAAAAGGCTCGTAAGCCCCACCGGGCCACAATTCCAGAATTTGGCCAACCGGCTGGCCCAAACCAGCCAGCCTAGGCCGGTCCAAAAATTTGAAGCCCAACAGCTACTAGCTAATGCCAGCTAGCCGTTGGATTCAAATTTTTTTTACAAATTTTTTTAAAATAAAAAATAAATAATCTATTTTTTTTTCCTATAACTACCTAAGCCATTAAACAACATTAAAAAAACATTTAACAATATAAAACTTAAATTTCTACTCCATGCTTTTTTTGGCCCGAAGATGTGCAACAAGATCCTATTGTAGGTACTTGTTTGTGGCATGCGAACACGCCTCATGTACTCGTTTAACGAGATATTACCAATTCTTGGATCGAAAGGTAAATCAGGCTCATCGTATATTTTTGCACGAGCCCTCTTTGACCTATTTGGATCATCTTGGTCGTCATTAGATTCTCCATCAATATAGCCATCGCGCTCATCCTCCACAATCATGTTGTGTAATATGATGCACGACACTATGATGGAGTTCAATTTACCTTGACTCCACCCTCTTGCCAGTTCCTTGATGATCTTCCACCGTGCTTGTAGAATACCGAAAGCTCTCTCAAAATATTTCCGGTATGCCTCTTGGTGTAAGGTAAACCACTTTTAGGCGTCATCCACAGGGTTTGGAATTGCTTGAACAAGTGTCGCCCACTTTGGGTAAATGTCATATGTCAAGTCATACCTCATATTATATTGATGATTGTTGATATAGTAGTCAAGTTGAGGTGATTTACCCTCTGGCAGGTTATTGAAGAGGGGTGAACACCCAAGAACTGTAATGTGATTTTGAAATCCAAGGACTCCAAAGAAAACATGTCAGATTCATGTGTCAAACAAGGCAACCGTCTCTAACACAATAGTTGTCTTTCTCAACCTTCCGCTAAAGCCACATTGCCATCCAGTGGGACAGTTCTTCCACTTCCACTTCCACTTCTACTGCCAATGCATGCAATCTAATGACCCTATCGACACATGTCACTCGAAATTTTATCTAAAAAATTATTGAGATTACATCTCGAAAAATTATTGAGGTAGTTTAATTTAAGTAACCATATTAATTCAATTAAAATAATAAATTATGTTTGGCCTATGGCCTTTTGGCCCCCTCGGTTGGAGATGGTTTTTTATCACAGGACTATGTTTGGCCTATGGTCATTTAGCCCCTTAGTTAGGATGGTAAGAAATATGGCATCACACTATTCATTACAATATTAATTTCTTGGACGCCTATAGGGCTAAAACAAGTCATCTGGCCCTCCTTTAGTTGGAGATGACCTAAGTGAGTTCCATGTTGCCCAAGGCTTGGGCTGGGACTGGTTTGGTGTCTCAAGGTGCCTAAGCTCAATTTGACTAGGCAAAGTTTGTTGGGCTAAAAGTTGTTAATTCAATTTTGAGTCAAGATGATCAATTTGCCTAGGCCATTAAATATGCTCTTAGGCTCTTCATTTGATCCGGTCACTAGTGTGAATAAGTATGTAAATGGATAGGGACAGGGAAGCAAACACAAGATGTACGTGGTTCACCCAGATTGGCTACGTCCACAGAGTAGAGGAGTTCTCATTAATTGTGAAGGGTTTTACACAAGTACATAGGTTCAAGCTTTCCTTTAGTGAGTACTAGTGAATGATTTAGTACAAATGACATTAGGAAATATTGTGAGAGAATGATCTCTATTTATAGAAGAGAGTTTCTAGTTTCATTCTGACATTGACATATGTCGTGTTGTGATTGGCTCCTGATGTTGACACGTGTCGCACTATGATTGGCTTCTGATGTCGACACGTGTCGCGCTGTGATTGGCCTCCTGGTTGGAGGGAAACTCTTCTGGGTCCTTGACGGTATAACGTTGATCGGTGTTCAGTAGTTTTGGGATTGGTCAAGTATGGTACAAACAGTGCTCCTCTAAGTTTCCGAGTGAGAGAAGCTCCTCGGTTAGGGACTTGCAAGATCCAAGCCATTGAGTAATCACGAAACTTCGAAGTACCAAAGTGTGGTATCATTTTCATTTGCCTTATCTGTCTCATACGTAAATGTGGCATCTTCTCTAGAAGTACTTTTCCTCCATCTAGGGGTGGTATCTTTAACCGATGAAGATGCACAAGGTAATGTATCAATTTTACTTGAAGCTTACTTATAGTTTCGGGCTTGGTCTAGTGCGATACAAAACCTTATAGTATGAGTCTCCCAAGTCGTTGAGCTAGGAGATTTGCCAAAAGAGGTAACAGACAAGGTAAGCAATCAGACTTCCAACCAAGCAACCTGGATCGGAGGTTCGACTTCGGCTTCCGATTGATTGTTCTCATTCTCCTTGTGTCGTAAATAGCAACAAGGATAAGAAGAAGCAAATGGAGAAGAGATGATATGAGATACTTTTGCTTTTGAAGAAGTTTTGCTTTTGAAGAAGTAACTTTCCACAGGCTTATTCTTGAATTGGGTTGGAGGGTTTTCTGGTTTCCTCCAGAGTATAAGGCCGACTCAAGAATTTGAGGGTTAAAACAAGTCCATCAAATCTAAAGTACGTTCGACCCTGATGATATGAGATATTTTTGCTTTTGACAAAGTAGTGGATGTATCAGCACGTGTTCTGTTACGCTTATCTCCACATGCTTCCTTGTATCCTTCTCACTTGCTCTATATGTTCCTCAGGCAGATGTGGTATCGTCTCTGGAAGCATAAGATGTTGAAGATGAGTACTCGAGAGCAATGCCAGGTAAGTAATCGGGTAAGGGGTTCTAGGCAGTCAGTTCCTGACTGGAAGCTTGATTCCAAGTGCTGACTGATTGCTCTCTTTCTCATTGTCTTGCAAGTAAGAACAAGGCCAAAGGAAAAGACAGGGAAAAAGCATAATATGGGATACTCTTGCTTTTAACCCTGATGATATGAGATACTCTTGTTCTGGTGTGGCTGGTTTGCATAGGTATTATTGGGGGGGAAGAAAGCTGAGTATTTCGAGAGGCTTCGTTGGGAGTGCCCTCTCAGATATGAGGAAGGGTTGAACATTTTTGCAAGTCTGCCTGTCCATGGAGGATGAAGGTCGACATATATAGAAGTCTCCCTAACAACAAGTAGTAATGCTATTCCTTTACCCTTCTTGGTCGTAGCAATGTAGTGGGAGCTGCAAGCTTCACGTGTTTTAACTTTGTCAGAGCACTTTGAAAAAGTGGTATGTGGTATCTGGAAAGTTGATGTTGCATGTGAAAATTGCAGATAAGCTTTATCCAAGGAAATCTGGCTCTCGAAGTTCGGAGAGCGGTGCCTCTTCGGTTTTCGAACAAGCAATCCTGTCGAGGATCTGGTTCTCGAGATTCAGAGAACGGTGTCTTTTCGATTTTTGAGAAAGCAATCCTGTTGGGAGTGTTTTCTCGAATGTGAGTAAATGTTAGGCATTTTTGCCAGTCTGCCTTGCCACAGAGCACAGAGGTTAACACACATTGGGAGTTTTTAGTTATCAAGTAGTGGTGCTGTTCCTTTACCCTTGTGGGTAATAGTAGGGTAGCTGGACCTTTAAAATTTATGTGTTTAAACTTTGTCAGAGATCTTTGGCAAAGTTATCTGTGGTACCCGATGAGCTGATGTTGCGTGTGGAGAGTGGTGCCTCTTCGAAATCCGGAGAGTGGTGCCACTTCGATTTTTGAATCAACGGCCCTGTTGCCCTTTCTTTTATAAGGGCACCAATTGTGTGCAATAAGTACATTCAGAGAGTTATTGCTTGTAGGAATTTTCCCCTTACTTCAGAGATTTATTGCACCTCATTTATCCTTCATCATTTCTGAGAATGTCTGGCCCATCCGACTGTCGTTTTGACTTGAACTTTGGTGAAGAGGCAGCCATGCCTTCTCAAGACAACATATGACGCCCATCCTTCTTATCCCCTACTGGTCTTCTTACCGTTGGGGACTCTATGATGAAGAATGATATGACCGCTGTGGTGGTGGCCAAGAACCTTCTCACTCCCAAAAATAACATATTACTTTCCAAACGATCTGATGAGTTGGCTGTTAAGGATTCTCTGGCTCTCAGTGTTCAGCGTGCAGGTTCTGTGTCTAATATGGCCCAACGCCTATTTGCTCGAACCCGCCAAGTTGAATCATTGGCGGCTGAAGTGATAAGTCTCAAACAAGAGATCAGAGGGCTCACGTATGAGAATAAACAGTTGCACGGGCTTGCACATGACTATGCTACAAACATGAAGAGGAAGCTTGACCAGCTGCAGGAATCTGATGGTCAGATTTTACTTGATCATCAGAGGTTTGTGGGTTTGTTCCAAAAGCATTTATTGCCTTCGTCTTCTGGGGCTGTACCGCGTAATGAAGTTCCAAATGATCAACCTTCGGTGCCTTCTCCTTCTGGGGTTCTGCCTAGTACTGAGGCTCTGAATAATCACCATATGGTGCCTACTCGATCTGGGGCTCTGCTGACTGCTGAGACTTCTCCTGAGCAACCTTTGTGAAGGCTCCCTCTTGTTTGTTTATTTTGATTCATGTATATGTACATATTTGTAACTTATCGGAGATATCAATAAACAAGCTTTGCTTCATTTCAACGTATTGTGTTAAATACACCAAGGTCTTATTCACTAAGTTCTTTGAATTTTTCCTTTTGTTGAAGCTTGTATGTTGAAGCTTTGTGAGTGAAGCATGTAGGTTGAGGTAGTGCTCCCTTACTTTCCCGAGTGAGGAAAACTTCTCATTTGGAGACTTGAAAAATCCAAGTCATTGAGTGGTCGTGAGACTTCCGAGTATCAAGGTGCAGTAGCATATGGTAGGAGTCATCCAAGTCTCCGGTCGATGGAGTTGACGAATGAGGCATTTCCTTTCTAAGTGGTAGCCCAAAACTTCTTCTTCATATTTGTTATGAAAGTTGTTAGTAGACCTGTAAACGGGTCGGGTTTATTGGGTTTGGGTCGGGTTCAACCCGACCCGTTATCACCCGTTAACAATTATTATTATTTTTTTTTTCATAAAGTTTATTTTTTATTATTAAGACTTTACTAAAATTACTAAAATATCCTCAACTAATGGGTGTTAACAGGTCTAACGGGTTGACCCAAAGTGACCCGTTAATTAACGGGTTGTTAATGGGTTCACCCGTTAGCGACCCAACCCATTAAGCTTCCACCCAAATACAAATATTAACAGGTTGGATCGGGTCGGGATAACGGGTTGGGTCCAAAATGCCAGGCCTAGTTGTTAGGCCCAAAGAAGAGGAGGCCTAGGCAATTTTATTTTTTTTCGAATTTTTTTTTTTAATTTTCGAATTTTTGAATTTCCGAATTTTTGAATTTTCGAATTTCTGAATTTTTGAATTTTCGAATTTTCAAAAAAAAAAAAAATATATATATATATATATATATATATATATTTTTTTTTTTAAAGCTTTACAGGTGAAGCTTTGGTGTTGAAGCTTTGTAGGTGAAGCTTTAGTGTTGAAACTTTGTAGGTGACGCTTTAAGGTTGAAGCTTTGTTGGGCACCATGAATTGATTTTGCTTCACACTATCTTGATCAAGATAGTGTGAAGCTTTTGTAGGTGAAGTTTTTGTGTTAAAGTTTTGTAGGTGAAGCTTTTGTGGGTCAAGCTTTTGTGGGTCAAGCTTTTGTAGGTCAAGCTTTTGTGGGTCAAGCTTTTATGGGTCAAGCTTTTGTGGGTTAAGCTTTTGTGGGTCAAGCTTTTGTAGGTTAAGCTTTTGTGGGTCAAGCTTTTGTAAGTGAAGCTTTTGTGGGTCAAGCTTTTATGGGTCAATCTTTTGTGGGTGAAGCTTTTATAGGTCAAGCTTTGTTGGGCACCATGAATTGATTTTGCTTCACACTATCTTGATCAAGATAGTGTGAAGCTTTTGTAGGTGAAGCTTTTATGGGTCAAGCTTTTGTGGGTGAAGCTTTTGTGGGTGAAGCTTTTATAGGTCAAGCTTTGTTGGGCACCATGAATTGATTTTGCTGCACATTATCTTGATCAAGATAGTGTGAAGCTTTTGTAGGTGAAGCTTTTATGGGTCAAGCTTTTGTAGGTGAAGCTTTTGTAGGTGAAGCTTTTATGGGTCAAGCTTTTGTAGGTTAAACTTTTGTTGGGTACCATGAATTGATTTTGCTTCACACTATCTTGATCAAGATAGTGTAAAGCTTTTGAGAATTTGTTGTTGTCCTCCATTGATGAAGCTTTTGTTGGTGAAGCTTTGGAGTTGAAGCTTTGTAGGTGAAGCTTTGGAGTTGAAGCTTTTGTTGGTGAAGCTTTTGTGGGTGAAGCTTTTGTGGGTGAAGCTTTTGTAGGTCAAGCTTTTGTGGGTCAAGCTTTTGTGGGTCAAGCTTTTGTGAGTAAGGCTTTTGTGGGTAAAGCTTTTGTAGGAGAAGCTTTGGAGTTGAAGCTTTTTTTTTGGTACCATGAATTGATTTTGCTTCACACTATCTTGATCAAGATAATGTGAAGCTTTTGAGAATTTGTAGTTGTCCTCCATTGATGAAGCTTTTGTTGGGTACCATGAATTGATTTTGCTTCACACTATCTTGATCAAGATAGTGTGAAGCTTTTGAGAATTTGTAGTTGTCCTTCATTGATGAAGCTTTTGTTGGTGAAGCTTTGGAGTTGAAGCTTTGTAGGTGAAGCTTTAAAGTTGAAGCTTTTGTTGGGTACCATGAATTGATTTTGCTTCACACTATCTTGATCAAGATAGTGTGAAGCTTTTGAGAATTTGTAGTTGTCCTTCATTGATGAAGCTTTGTTGAATTTCCTTTTTTTTATTTATTGGAAACTAGAAATTTGAAAATGTGGGAAAGACAACATATACAAATTTTGCTTCCACACTGTTGAGCAAAATATTGTGATGCAAGCCACACCTTGTAGTAGTCGAAGGTTTGGATGAACCATATAAATTGAATTTGCTTCGAAGGTCTGAGAATTGTAGTTACCCTCTATTGATGAAGCTTTTGTTGGCACCATAAATTGGTTTTGCTTCACACTGTCTTGATCAAGAGTGTGTGAAGCTTTTGAGAATTGTGGTTGAACTCCTTTGATGAAGCTTTTGTTGGCACCATAAATTGGTTTTGCTTCACACTATCTTGATCAAGTGTGTGTGAAGCTTTTGAGAATTGTGGTTGCTCTCATTTGATGAAGCTTTTGTTGGCACCATAAATTGGTTTTGCTTCACACTGTCTTGATCAAGACTGTGTGAAGCTTTTGAGAATTGTGGTTGCCCTCCATTGATGAAGCTTTTATTGGCACCATAAATTGGTTTTGCTTCACACTGTCTTGATCAAGAGTGTGTGAAGCTTTTGAGAATTGTGGTTGAACTCCTTTGATGAAGCTCTTGTTGGCACCATAAATTGGTTTTGCTTCACACTAGCTTGATCAAGAGTGTGTGAAGCTTTTGAGAATTGTGGTTGCCCTCCATTGATGAAGTTCTTGTTGGCACCATAATATGGTTTTGCTTCACACTGTCTTGATCAAGAGTGTGAAGCTTTTGAGAATTGTGGTTGCCCTCTATTGATGAAGCTCTTGTTGGCACCATAAATTGGTTTTGCTTCACACTGTCTTGATCAATAGTGTGTGAAGCTTTTGAGAATTGTGGTTGCCCTCTATTGATGAAGCTCTTGTTGGCACCATAAATTGGTTTTGCTTCACACTGTCTTGATCAAGAGTGTGTGAATCTTTTGAGAATTGTGGTTGAACTCATTTGATGAAGCTCTTGTTGGCACCATAAATTGGTTTAGCTTCATACTGTCTTGATCAAGAGTGTGTGAAGCTTTTGAGAATTGTGGTTGCCTTCCATTGATGAAGTTCTTGTTGGCACCATAATATGGTTTTGCTTCACACTGTCTTGATCAAGAGTGTGAAGCTTTTGAGAATTGTGGTTGCCCTCTATTGATAAAGCTCTTGTTAGCACCATAAATTGGTTTTGCTTCACACTGTCTTGATCAAGAGTGTGTGAAGCTTTCTACGAGTTGTAGTGTTTGCATTGTTACATAGGCGAAATGTTTGAAGCAGATGCAAGAGAGCTGAATAGCTTAATCTTCGTATGTCATGCACTGAAGTTACTGTTGGCTTGCAATAAGACTTTGTTGGTGACTATAACTCTTGTTTGGCATAAGTGCTCCCCTAGTTGAGTTGTCAAGCTGGAGGGTTTTTGATTATTTGTGAATGCTAGGAGTTCACATGTACAAGTTGTACCACTCGTCTTCTGGTAGGTGGAATGAATGGTGAGTTGCTTTCATCACTTGTCTGGTGGTACGAAGGTGAGTTCCTTCTTCCCTTGGTTGGTGGCATGAATGACAAGTTGCCAAATGATATTAGAGTACGGGTTGTACATTTCATCACCTGGTTGGTGGCATGAAGGAGAGTACAGGTTGTACATTTCATCACCTGGTTGGTGGCATGAAGATGAGTTCCTTCTTCACCTAGTTGGTGGCATGAGTGGCAAGTTGCCAAATGATATTAGAGTACGAGTTGTACATTTCATCACCTGGTTGGTGGCATGAATGGCAAATTGCCAAATGATATTAGAGTACGGGTTGTACATTTCATCACCTGGTTGGTGGCATGAAGGAGAGTACGGGTTGTACATTTCATCACCTGGTTGGTGGCATGAAGATGAGTTCATTCTTCACATTTCATCACCTGGTTGGTAAGAATAAGGGCAAGGTGTCTAAGCTACATTGTAGTAAGTGTCGAATGACACAAAATAAGTTGAACCCTTTCAAAGCACAGTTGGCTTATGTATGAATGTGTTGGAATGTATGATTGAACGAATATACTGTGAAGCTGTTCGTTTATTTGTGTAGTCTTGTTGACATACACTTAGACTATTTGTATAGTCTTGTTGACATACACTTAGACTTTGTTTCATGTTGAAGCTTTGAACCCGAATGTTTCATTGCTAGGAATGTAAGAGGATTAGGATCAAGTTGTCTAAATCACCTCTTTATTGAATTCATGCCAAATAGTTTTCGTTACATAGGATGCCGAACAGCTGAAGCTTAACACTTGTACAATGTGAGTTTACATGTAATAGTACTTCAAGTGATCAGCGTTTCTTGGATGGCCAAGGGTCTTGCCATTGGAGCTTTTAAGCTTGTAGGAGCCAGGGCGACTGATGCCAACAACTTCAAACGGTCTATCCCAGTTTGGACTAAGTGTTCCTTCACTTGGGACTTTGTCGCAGAGTAATCTTTTCTTCAATACCCAGTCCCCCACTTTGAAAGAACGAGGTTTGACCCTTGAGTCATAGCAGTTGGAGATGCGTTGCTTGTAGGCGACATTCCTCAAGTGAGCCTGGTTTCGGTGTTCCTCGACTAGATCTAAGTTGAGGGTAAGTTGTATGTCATTTTCGCTTTGCACGTAGTTCTGGACTCAGAACGTTGCTTGCTCAAGCTCAACTGGGACAACTGCCTCTGTACCAAAGGCAAGTGAGAATGGGGTTTCTCCTGTTGATGTCCGATACGAAGTGCGGTATGACCAAAGAACTTGGGGTACAAATTCTGGCCAACAACCTTTAGCCTTGTCCAAGCTAGTTTTCAAAGTTCGCTTGATTATTTTGTTGATGGCTTCAACTTGTCCATTAGACTGGGGATGAGCTGGGGAGGCAAAACATAAGTTGATGTTGAACTTAGAGCAGAACATTCTGAACTTATTGTTGTCGAACTGCCGCCCGTTGTCAGTGACTATCGCATTGGGAATGCCAAATCTGCAAAGGATGTTCTTCCATACGAAGTCTTTTATTTTTGCCTCAGTAATGGTTGCCAAGGGTTCTACTTCGGCCCACTTTGTGAAGTAGTCAACTGCAACGATTGTATAGCGAACCTTGCCCTTCCTTGTAGGCATTGGGCGATCAAATCAAGTCTCCATTGGGCGAAGAGCCAAGGGCTGATCATAGGAGTGAGCGGCTCGATAGGGGTGTGAGGAATAGTTGCGTAGCATTGACACTTATCACATGAGCGGGATATTCTAATGGCATCTTGGTGGAGTGTTGGCCAGTAATATCATTGGCGAAAAGCCTTGTGTGCTAGGGATCGAGATCTAGCATGATCTCCGCAGACTCCTTCATGTATTTCCCGAAGGACAGTTTCCGCCTCTGCAGGCGTAAGGCATCTTAGGTATGGTAGGTTAAAACCCCATTTGTAGAGTTAGTCATTAATGATCAAGTAACGGGTAGCCTTGTATCGAATCTGCTTAGCTTGGACTTTGTCATTTGAAAGGGTGCCATGAGCAAAGAATCTATAAATCGGGGTAATCCAACTATCTCCTTGTTGTAAGTTGCATACTTCCTCAGCCATAGTGCTTGGTGCTGCCAACAATTCAACCTGAATTTTCTCCCAATCTTGTCTTCCACCGCTGAAGCGAGGCGAGCCAAAGCATCTACATGACTGTTTTCCGCTCGAGGAATTTGGGTGATCTGGTAGTGGAAGTGCTTGAGCAACAATTGTGTTTGTGCCAGATATGCTGCCATGAAGCTATCCTTAGCGTCAAAGTTATTGGTGACCTGGTTAACCACCAATTGGGAGTCACTGAAGATATCAATTCGTTTAACCCCAAGGTGTTTGGCCAAACGTAAGCTTGCTAGAAGGGCTTCATATTCGGCCTCATTGTTCGACGCCTTGAATTTGAAACGAAGAGCATACTCCATTGCCACTTTGTCAGGGGTCGTAAGGACTAGTCCTGCTCCACAACCCTGTTGGTTGGACGAGCCATCAACATATAGACTCCATGCTGAGGCTATTGGTTCTATTTTCTGAGTTTCCGAGGGTAATGAAACCACTTCTTTAGGCGTAGAAACAATGTCAACAGAATATGTGAAGTCGGCGATGAAGTCTGCCACTGCTTGGCCATTCTCAGCTTGCTTTGGTTGGTAGGAGATGTCAAACTCACCCAATGCTATCGCCCATTTGATCATTTGCCCGGAAGTGTCAAGACTTTGGAGTATCTGTCGAAGATGATGATTGGTAAGCACGATGATGGAGTATGCTTGGAAGTAAGGGCGAAGTTTTCAAGCAATGCTAGAGCCAATTTCTCAATGTTGGAGTATCGTGTCTCCGCATCTTGTAAAGCCTTGCTAGCGTAGTAGACAGACCGTTCGACATTATCATCATTTCAAATGAGAACGAAACTTACTGCTGAAGCCGATACCGATAGATAGATAATGAGAGTGTCACCAACCTCAGCTTTGGAGAGCAAAGAGGTTTTACTCATGTAGTCTTTGAGGTTCTTGAATGCCTCAGCACATTCATCAATCCATGTAATGTACTTCTTACTTCCCTTAAGTGCTTTGAAGAAATGAGCACATCTGTCGTTGACCTTAGTGATGAACCTAGTTAAGGCTGTCACTTTGCCAGTAAGGCTCTGGATGTCTTTTGAAGTTACTGGTTCCTTCATGTCGAGGATTGCTTTGGTCTTCTCGGGATTAACCTCAATGCCTCGTTGGCTTATCATGAAGCCTAAGAATTTGCCAGAGCCTACGCCGAAGGCACATTTGTTGGGGTTCAACCTCATTCGATACCTTTCCAGAATGGTGAAAGTTTCAAATAGGTTGGTCAGCATGTTTGCTCTTGACTAGCATATCATCAACGTAAACTTCCATGCTCTTCCCAATTTGTTCGGCGAACATTGAATTGACCAGTCTCTGATAAGTCGTTTCTGCATTCTTTAGGCCGAAGGGCATGACTTTATAGCAATATAGTCCCCTGTCAGTAGTGAAGGCTTTGTGTTCTTGGTCCGGAGGGTTCATGAGGATTTGGTTGTATCCTGAGTATGCATCCATGAAGCTCAGGAGTTCACATCCTGCCGTAGAGTCTATAAGTCTGTCTATGAGAGGAAGAGGAAAGCTATCCTTCGGGCATCCTTTGTTTAGGTCGGTGTAATCGACACATATTCTCCACAAGACCTTTTGGAGCAGGAGACTTTCCTTGGTCGGATTCTTCTTAACAAGGACAACATTTGCTACCCACGTTGGATAATTGACTTCACGGACGAAGCCTATGCCTTTGAGTTTTTCAACTTCTGCCTTCATTGCCTCTTACCGTTCAGCGTCATAAGATATTCGCTTCTGTCTCACTGGCTTGGTTTTGGGGTCAATACTTAAGCGATGACAGATGATATCGGGAGATATGCCTGTCATGTCCTTGTATGACCAGGTAAAGACCTCAGTGTTCTCTTGTAAAAACGAGATCAATGTCAACCGAATGGGTGGTGACAAGGTGGTGCCAATCTTCACCATGCGATCAGGATAATCTTTTGAGATAGAGACTTTCTCCAACTCTTCAGCGGGTTGTGCTTGCTGGGTGAAAGAGTCATCTCGAGGATTGTCGGGTTGACTATTGCCATTGTGAATATCCAAGTTGGCTTCGTCTAGGCTGGTATTTATGACTTGGTCATGTATAGAAAGGGTTTCCTTGGGCACATGCAGGTGTTGTTGCTTGACCGAAGTGTTGTAACATGATCGTGCACTAAGTCGATCTCCTCTGATGTAACCATTGTCATAGGGGGTTGGAAATTTCATCAACATATGTGTGGATACCATGGCCTTGAGATCATTGATACTTGTGCGTCCGAAGATGACATTGTATGCCGTTGGGCAATCAACCACCAGGAAGTTAATGGTAATGGTAGCTGTGTAAGGGCCTGTACCAATGGTGAAAGGTAAGTGTATGCTCCCCAAAGGTTGCACGATATCACTGGAGAAGCTTATCAGAGAGGAAATTGTGCGATCGAGCAAGTGTTCAGCTACATTAAGTGCCCTGAAAGCTTCAGCAAACATGATATTGACCTAAGCCCCCGTGTCTACCAGGATTCGTCGTACTTCAAAGTTGGCTATGTGAGCTTCCACGATTAGTGGGTCATTGTGAGGGTAGATGATACCTCTTTCTTCCTCAGGGTAGAAACATATTAGATCCCAGTTAGGCTTTTGATACTTACCTCCCCTGATATGTTCCACGTGAAACACTTGGTAGCCAGACCTTAAAGCTCGTTCGCTATTTTTCATGGCCTTGTTGAAAGATTTAGATATGGGTGTGCCACCACTTATGGAATATATCACATTTACCTGGCGTTGGTTACGGTTACCCCTTGGAGGGTGAATGAGGAATTGATCAATTTTTCCTTCACGTGCCAAAGCTTCAATATGATCACGAATGGTGATACACTTTTCACCGTCATGACCGTTATGCTTGTGGCAGCAGCAAAACGTGCCCGTGTTCTTCGTGGGCTTGTAATTCGGGTGCCTTGACTTTGGCTTCGGTATCAAGTGTGCTATGCTGGGGTAAATGGCCATGCATGTGGCGTTCAAAGGTGTGTATGCCTCATACCTCAGGGTAGGGGCTGTCTTAACACGTGCTTGACCCACTGTGTTGACTGTCTGGGGTCGGGGATTATCGTGGCGATACCCTTAGTTATCGCGGTAGTGTCCCTTACTCCTTTTACTAAAATGAGACTGGTGAGGATGGAAATCTTTCCTTTTGCCTTGAGATTGATATGTATGTTGACTTGGCAAAGTATTAAATAAGGCAGGGGGAGGCACCGCTGCTGTTTGGAAGGTCGAGGTCTTCTCATTTGGTTGGATCTAGCTTCCACTCCCTACTTGCTGATAAGGGGTGGTTGTGGGGGGTTTCCCTTGATATGTCCTTGCCTCGGCTGAGGCATGGTTGTAAGCATGTGCCATCACCTCAGAGTAAGTCTTCCAAGTGTTGGCATTGATCATGTACTTAAATAAACAATCACGTAGGCCTGCCGTGAAGGCCTTGAGGGCGGTTTTGTCATCTGTCTCAGCACAGCGAGAATACTCATGGCTGAAACGACCAGCATACTCTCGTAGTGACTCGTTCGGCTTCTGGTAAATAGTGTACAAGTCATCTGCAGAATGCAAGCGATCGGTCTGGAAGATGTGTTGAGAGACAAACAGTTTCCTCAGTTCCTCAAATGAGTCTACTGTCTCAGGTGGAAGACGGTAATGCTAGTTTAGAGCTCCGCCAGAGAGGGTGGAGGGGAAGAGAAGACATCGTTCTTCGTCGGTGTGCATCCGATATGCCATGGTGAACTCAAAGAGGTTAAAGTGTTCAATTGGGTCCTCCCTTCCAGTATAGAGTTGTAAACCAAGCTTTTGTTTTGTCTTCACTTGAAGGGGGGTGTCAAGGATCCTCCTTGTGAGAGGGCCAGGCCTAGGTTGGTTCCAGTTAGGTATCTCGGCCTGACGTTTGGCCTTCAACTTGTTTACTTCCTCAATAAGCTGTAGGACAATGAGGTCTTGAGTGGAGTCATGTACCACTGGGATTTTCTTTTGTAAGTCTCCATCGGCTCTTGGAAGTAGGAAAGTTTTAGCAAGGGCGTGTGATTTTTCCTTGGACTCGCCGTACTGACTTCTAAGGCGAGTTTGTCAGAATACCTCAGAGTCTCATGTACCTTCATGTTCTTTTAGGACATGTCGTTCCTTCCCTAGATTGGCAGCTGGCCTGGGTCGTGGGAGGGGACCAAGTCTTTCATTAACCTTTGGGTCATTGATCTTCGAGCATATGTGGATGGGATTCTCTCGACGTTGCTTTAGGAAGTCTCGGCAGTCACGATAAACGGCTTTCGATCATTCCAACCCTTCTGCAATGAGGTGTTTTCCTCCACTTCTCCTACTTCGGGTCGAAGCAGCTAGGTTGAGAGAAGTCTCATGTTGATCAATATTTTGATGATTAGCTCGCTCCTTATCAGGGATATCCATGTCGAAGGAAAGTGACCTTCTGTGTTGGGGGGCACCCAGATGATGGTTAATGTCCATAGGGGCAACAAGATCGCGTGTTTGAGTACGCATAGTTTCATGGAGCGTCTCAAAGAGCTTCTCATACTGCTCATGGAGGACCTCATTCTTCATTGCTATCTTGTTGTTTTGAGCTTCTAGCTCATCGACTTTAGCTTGAAGAGCAACCCTCTTTCCTTCCTTCTTTCGTTGCTTCGCACTAGGTGCAAGAGGGGTGTCATTTTGTGTGTTGTGGCTTCCTTCGCTCCCCATGTTGAAGAGGGATACCTGGTCAAAAGAGAGTGTTCGAATGGTGGAAACCAGCTTGATAAAGCTAAAGAGTTGGGAATAAATGTCGTTTCCCACAGACGGCGCTAAATGTTGATGCACAAAATCAGTGAAGACTTTGGTACAACAGAAAATGTTAAGTTTGTGACCTTCGCTAGATTGCTCTGGTCACTAGTGTGAATAAGTATGTAAATGGATAGGGACAGGGAAGCAAACACAAGATGTACGTGGTTCACCCAGATTGGCTACGTCCACGGAGTAGAGAAGTTCTCATTAATTGTGAAGGGTTTATACAAGTACATAGGTTCAAGCTTTCCTTTAGTGAGTACTAGTGAATGATTTAGTACAAATGACATTAGGAAATATTGTGAGAGAATGATTTCTATTTATAGAAGAGAGTTTCTAGTTTCATTCTGACATTGGCACGTGTCGTGTTGTGATTGGCTTCTGATGTTGACACATGTCGCGCTATGATTGGCTTCTGATGTCGACACGTGTCACGCTGTGATTGGCCTCCTGGTTGGAGAGAAACTCTTCTGGGTCTTTGACGGTATAACGTTGACCGATATTCAGCAGTTTCGAGATTGGTCAAGTATGGTACAAACAGATTTGATTCTTAATTTCTTAGTTGTAGTTGGCGCATCGTTTGGTTTAAGCCTAGTTCCCCTTCACTTAAAGTAGGAATTCTTTTAAAGAAAAAATGAAGCCTCCAAAATCTAATTAAACTTTTTTTTATAGTTGGTCAAGTTTTCTGATGCTTGAATTGGAATCAACAAATAGTGTTTTGGGATCAACCTTCATGTTCATGAGAAATATGGCCGTTTAAGATTGCTCTAGAAGTACTTTAAGTATACATATGTTGGAATTATTATTTTAAAAAAAATTAAAAGAAAAAGCACTTGAAAGTATTTCTTGAAAAAAAGTATTTCTTTATAAAGTGCTTTTGTTTAGTAGAGCTTCTGTCAGTAGTAAAGAAGTAGTTTGGTGTTTAATAGGAACCAAAATAGTGCTTTTATATTATGTCAAGGAACTTCACTAGTTTCTAAATATATGTAGGATCAACTAAGCTTAGCCCCAAAACATAGAAACAATGTTTTCAAATATCAGAGTTGTTAATAGAACCGAACCCTCACAACTCCAACAAAATTAATATGTACCATAAGCTCAACTCATCCTCAACTATTTTTATAGAATCGGTTTTGAAACTATATGTAGGATCAGTTTGTATCCTCTACTATTAAAATTAGTTCAATCCGTCATTGACCATTTTTGCAGATCGATTCAATCAGTCATCGACTATTTTTGCAGAATAGTTCAACCTATCATCGACCATTTTTGTAGAATCAGTTCAAATCATCCTCGACCATTTTTGCATAATCAGTTCAATTAGTCATCCACCATTTTTGTATAATAAGTTCAACCATGTTTAACATGTCTTCGACCATTTTTGCAGAATCTGTTTAACATGTCCTAGACCATTTTTGCAGAATCAATTCAACCCATCATCGACCATTTTTCAAGAATCAGCTCAAGCCGTCTTCGACCATTTTTGCAGAATCAGCTCAACTCATCCTCGATTATTTTTGCAGAATCAGTTCAACATTGTCGACGTCTATTACTTCAAGGTCAAAGACTCAACCGAGAAATTTGCCATGCTTCAATTCGGCGTTTGCCCATTTCCTTGGGACTCATTTAATGGCTTTTTGATTGCTCATCCTTATGGGCCTTTTGCTTTTCCTTTCTAGTTTTTGTTTGTCCTCTGTTTGGCTGCCTATAAAGTGAGAAAGAAAGTAAAATACAAAAATTTAGGAATTTGTAAAAAGAGAAATCAGAACGAATTTGAACTAGATCATAAAGGCTTATTGCCAATTGACAATATTTCAAGCTCCACTCTGTTCGACCTAATATTTCTTGAAGAAAGAAAGAGACAGAGGAGTAACAGATGAAGAGATGAAAGTCTGAAAAGACTTTACCACTATAAAGGGTATTTTTGTAGCTTACACTCTAGAGAAAAAAAAGGACTAATAATGTCATGTTTTACAATATATTAACTTTTGTCCTCTATGAAATATTTAAAAAGTGTTTTCTCAATATAAGATTAAATATTAAAAGTATACTTCATATGTAATTTCTCCTAAGAAGAACACCAATTTAAATTAGATATTTGAATTTAATTATATTAGTTATTTTTTTAATTTAAATTAGTGTTTTTCTTATTAGTTATAATCCATAATATTTAAAAGTCTTCACATCACTTTTAAATTAATGAAGATCGTTAAACATTGTAAGATCTAATGCCTATAAAGGAGAGTAAAAATATTTGTTAAGGGATAGTGCTATTCACATGCTTATTCTTACCTCTCACACATTCTCTTAAATTTCAACCGTCAGATCAAATGAATTGAAGAAAATCAAAAGAAAAATTAACAAGATTGTGTAGAGAGGTAAAAATGGATGTTGAATAACTAGGGGTGCAACTTGGGCGGGTTGGAAGGTCAACCTAATCCTAACCCAATTTTTACAATTTGGGGTCGGGTGCAGGTTGGGTTTCATTCGGGTTCATTTGGGCTCGGGTTTAATTGGGTTAGGGTTTACTTAGGTTGGGTTCAGGTTGCCCAACTTTTTCAAGTTTAATCTTGTAATAACTTAGTTTCCAAGAATTCCTGAAAAAATTAAGCCAAGTAGCATCAAAGCTAACTAACTTAAATTTCATAAATCAATCTACTATACAGCTTTATGATTTAGAGACTACAAATATGGACTGACTAATCAAAGTCTCTTATTCCCTAAAAGCTTAAGTAATTATAAACGGTAATTTATTAAAAAAATATTAGAAAGGGCGTTGGTTTTTGGACTGGCTCACTTGGGTGTAGTGACACACCCCGACCCGGAAGGTCCACTAGGACTCCGAATCGAGTTGTGCTGGCCGACACTTGGAAGGTGACGAAGCCATAAAGTGTGATGATGTGGAAATATTGTGAATAAATTTAAACCTAAGAGTGCCAAAATACCAAAGTGCACTGGTGAGCGGGAATGAACCCACTTCACACGTGACATTAGAGCATAAGCAAGTACATAAGAGTGAATTAAGAATCGTACCCTCGAATTAATCTTCAATATTAAGAGTCGCCACGATTCCTCGACGATAAGGAAACTCAGCTAAGAAGACCTGGAGGGTGAAGACAAGACAAAAATGAGTGGCCCAATAGATAAAATTTTAATATAAATCATATAAATTGCTATAACCCATCGCTACAACACCTGTATAATTTCCAGACTTAGAATATAAAAATATACATCTTTATATACATATATTGATTCAAGTCATGCTTCACATATTTATAATCATATGTTAACTTATTGCATATTCATCACGTCTACTAACTCATCACGTATTCACCACATATGTTAGCTCATCACATATATTCATTATATATACTAGCATGTAAGTCGAAGTCACCTCTAGGGACCTATACGACATATTCATATCTCATCAGTTATTACTAGCATATAATAGTCGGAGTCACATCTAGTGACCTATACAACATATTCATATATCTTCACATATCTCATCGGTTATGGCTAGCATATAATAGTCGGAGTCACCTCTAGTGATCTATACAACATATTCATATTTCATCACATATCTCATCGGTTATGGCTAGCATATAATAGTCCAGGTCACATATGTCATCAGTTATGTCTAGCATATAATAGTCGGAGTCACCTCTAGTGACCTATACGACATATTCGTATCTCATCACATATGTCATTAGTTATGGCTAGTATATAATCAGAGTCACCTCTAGTGACCTATACGACATATTCATATCTCATCACATATCTCATCAGTTATGGCTAGCATATAATAGTCGGAGTCACCTCTAGTGACCTATACGGCATATTCATATCTCATCATATATCTCATCAATCAAACTAATACAGTATACTTACTTGAGTTTACCTAAACTTACCTGAACTTACCTGAGTGTCCTGCCTTCACCTTTGCACTTTAGAGCTTTCACAGCACCACAATTATATATATATATACGCTTGATGTTTCCTAGAAAATGCTATGCCTATTGAATAATGCTTAAGCGATGAGTTGAATTGTTAGGCATAGCATTTTCTAGGAAACATCAAGTGTGTGTATATATATATATACACTTAAAATCAAGAGCCCACACACATTGTTCAGTTCCTTAAACAAGGCTATGGTCTCGATTATTTAATCTCATTTCTTATATGGCTGCATCTAACGTCTCGGTAGACTGCCTACGTACACTAAGCAGGGATCAAGCCATTTGTAGTTCGCATTAATCATTTATAGTAATACGCATATGGATATATCACAATGAAATACAACTCAACCATCTCATAGTATTTTATAACATATAAATATATATATATATATATATGTCATGGCATAAATTTCTCAGTTTTATTTAAAAGCATTTATAGAATTATAAATCATGAAAATATGATAAGCAAGGAAGGATCCACTCACCTGGAGTCCACGCTACAACTTCCTAGCATAAACATCGAGGCATCACAAATGATCGGCACCTGTGACCAATTATCAAACCATATCTCAGAATTCTCATTGATACAATACATAACTTACGTCGCACATAAGTCTACGTCATTCGGTCCAGAAGATTTGCAAATCAGATCTCTATTCCGTAACTTCCAAGGATCCACATTATGCTTCTAGAATAACATACTAAAGTTTCGGAACGATCCAACGGTCGGATTTCCACCAATTGCCAAAACCAAGTGGCGGTTAACATTTTATTTTACAAAATTACATATCCAATTCGAGAAGATCCGTAAGTCGGATTGCCAATCTGTAAGTTCCTATATTCTTCAAATAATATGAATAATAACCTATTAAAGTTCGATGACGATCCAACGGTCAGATCGTCAATTCATATAATGGCCTATTAAAGTATCTTAGAGAATTTTGGTTATAACGATCAATCTACGCTATTCAATTCTCAAATTTGAATTCAAGGCATCAAATATAACCTAAAAATAGCATCGACGGCCCCCTGGCCACGTGCCGCCGCACTAGCCACCCCGGCTCGCCGGAAAATTCAACTATTTCTAAAAATTCTCAAAAATTACAGAATGAAGATCTCAAGGAGTAGAGAAAACTTTATACCTGAGGCCAAAGCCAATTTGGCCGGGAAAAGCTCTAATTTTGCTCAAACTCGTCGGAACCCTAGAATTGGGTGTGATTCGATTCGACCCCCAAACTTATTCTAACGCCTCCACCAATGCTTGGGCTTTGTTTCTGGGTTATAGGGAAGTGTTTTGGTGGTGGTGATCGAGGGTAAGTATTTCAGGAATGAGTGAATTTTCAACGAAGGGTCGTCGGACCCGTGGGTGGTTCTTCGTGGAACCCGTGATGAAACTTCATCGATTAAGGCTATAATTGGATGCTGGGATACTATGGTGATGTTCAGGGGTGATGAGAGGTCGAAGAAAGCCGGAATTTGGATGGGAAAACCGTCAGAAACCCCTAGGGAAATCGGGTCACCGCACGGGTCAAGGGAAAACCCGGCATGTTCCTCTCCTTTTCCTCCTCCCTCATTTCCCTTCTTTCCTTCTTCTGGTTGGTCACTCACCTACCTCTCTCCTCTCCTTATTCGGTCTCTCATTCCTCTTTTCCGATTGGGCAGCTTTGCCCAATCCCTTTCTATTCTCTGTTTTTCCTTCCTTTCCCCCCGACCTTCCTCTTTCTTTTTCCCATTATTTTTTTACAACCAAACAATTAATAATACTTATAATTATATACATATAAAAATATAAATAGTAACCAAACTAAAATTACTTCTCGGTTTAGAGTTCTGTAGAACTTTAACCGTAACTCCAAATCCTCTTCTGTTTGCGCCTATGAGCCCGTGTTGTCGAATACTTCAGGGATATACTAAAGCAAAATTTCATATGCCTCATTATACGCTGGTCAACGAAAATCAAAACCCTTGCCTCTAAGGGCACTTTCGTAAAATCACACTTTAAAAATTTATAATGGATATGGATTACAATCTGGTTAGATTGGATTTGGTTAGTCGGGTTGGGTTGGGTTAGAGATGGACGAGCAATGTCAACCCAACTCTACCCAATCAATGAACGGGTTGAAATTGGGTTGGGTTAGGACGGGTTATAACTAAAAAAAACCTGCTTGTTCGGATTTAACGGGTTCGGATTGGCCCAACCCAAGTTCTACTCTTATGAATAACACTACCTTTTGTCAAAATCTTTGCCACTTGATCCACCGCCTCCTATATATATGGGGTGTATTTTTGGTCACCACCCAAGTGTTAGTAATATTCATCAACTTATTTATGATAAGATGTTTTAAATTTTTTGATTTGTGTCTATCTAGATCATACAGAGAGCTTAAAGAGAGGGATCCCCATTTTTTGAAAAAAATGGGGATTAGGTGTGGGGCCCACTTCACATCTAATTTCAACGATCCGAACCGTTTATTTTGTTAGTCTTGATTCATAGATCATCCTTGCAAAGTATTAGCTAAATTGGAAATGTTTAAGACATCTAATTGGGTTCAAGGAAATGAACGAATAGTTTGTTGTATAAGAAAATATGAAATTTGATATTGATAATTAAATAGGCAAATGGTTTCGGATTGAATTGAATTTTTGCAAGGATGATCTATGAATTGAGACTAACAAAATAGACAGTTCGGATCGTTGAAATTAGATGTGAAGTGGGCCCACACCTAATCCCCATTTTTTTCAAAAAATGGGGATCCCTCCCCTCTCTGCTAGATCATATATATATATATATATATATATATATATATATATATATATATATATATGTATATGTATATGCATGTATTATTGTATTTACAAAAACATTTTTATATGTATAAATGAGATTGTGTGTGGTTAGAGTAGATGGTTATGTGGTTCTTGTCTGAGAGTTGATTTGAATGTCATTTGCTAGGACAGTTAGGGCTTTAATTGAATCGTGCGGCAGCATCGCAAAGGACATTGCAATACCGAGTGTTTGTTTGGGGTTTCGATTAGATTACACTAAGGGTTGGGACTTGGACGGACGATTGCCTCGGCGAAGGAAGGAAGGAAGAAAGGGAGGAAGGGGGAGTTATGAAATCAGAGGCGCGTAATTGCTAACCGACTTGCTTCTCTTCTCTTGTCTTTTGATTTGATTACTTGATTTTGTTTTGTACGATCGAATTATTCGCCGAATTGATAATTGGATTGATCGGCAATGGGCGATGGCTTTGTATTGGGAATTTAGGATTTCATTGTTTGGGTTTATGGGTCCTGATAAAAACTCCTCTTTAATTATTTAATTTGCGTTTGGTTTGCATCTTCACTGCTGCATTAGCCTCTCTCTCTAAATTGATTTACTTTTCATGCAGTAATTGGAGTCCGTACTGTATTATTGGGTACCGGAGATTGGGCTTAATGTAATTCTGGTTATATCGCACCAGTCTGGAATCTGAAATTTGGAGTCTGGAATCTGGAGAGGTAGTGATCGCATGCAAGGGCCGGCCTGTTGAAGTGTTGATCATGATATTCAGAGGACTATGGTGAGATGACTCTCGGTAATCTGCCTTCTTTCTTCTTTGTTTATTTTCAGTTTTCTTTTCCTATATCATGCAGTAGCCCTTATTTCAAAGAAAATAGGCTATTAAACTTCGGGTTTTTTGTTGACCATCTGGCGATCATTCAGGTCATAATAATTTCACTCTAGCCATTTCTCGCTGATTTGGAGTGCGTTGTAATGGATGATTAAATTCAGATTTTAGGAACATTGGAGGAATTTCCCTTATACATTAATCTAACCATACGTTTAAATGAGGAAATTGAAGAGACCGAGGAATTCCAAAATGATACAACTTAAAATGATGGAATTGACCGTTCTAGAATTTGTCAAGTCTTGTTTAGCTAACCTAAAGTGTAATGGGATTTAAAGACGGAATTTTATGTTTGTTCTTTTATAGGCACCAATCTGTAAATGTGGGGTGGTGTTTGGTAGATGTGTTCAGTGTGGCACTGATGGTGGTGATGACCAGGTAGTGGAGGTGGTGTTGTGGTGGCGTACATAGTTGGTTTTTTTTTTCTTAAAATACTCACTCTTTTGGAATTTCAGAAATTACAGCTATTTGGGTGGAAATTATGAACTTCAAATTGTATATGTCTTTGTTTATTATAAATTCAAACAAGGGAATTGTTGTATGTCAATTTGAAAGTTCTCTCCTTGTTCCAAATTCCAAGTTTAGTAATTTCATTCATGGGAATATAACAGGCCAGTTGAAGAGATTCTCACGTGCAGCTTCCTGCATATGTTTTTTTTTCCCTTACTCCCTTAAGCTGAGAGTGACATTGGGTGTGGGATTTTAATTGATGTTTATGTTTCCCATGCTCTCATACGTTCAATGCTGCGAAGTCAGGATTTTCCTTTTATCTTTTTAATCCTCCATTGTTAATTTATGTATTGCTGCCACTACTAACTTGGTTCTTTGTATTTAGTAGGTGTCATCTCAATCTGTAAAAGCGTTTGGTAAGCATTCCATAGGTGGGAAAGTTCATATTAGTGGCGAGTGTGGTGCTTGTAACGTGTGCTCTGCTCCCTGTTCATCTTGTCTGCATCTTAATAGATCATTTATGGGGTCAAAGGCTGATGAATTTTCTGATGAAACCTATCGTGTTAATGCTGCTAGTCAATATTCTATCAATGTGGGAGATGCTTCATCTTCTTTTAAGAGAAAAGCATGTGACAGTTTACAACATACCACCAGTGAGACTAGTAACCTGCTTAGTGTTAATTCAAGTCATGATTCTTTGTCTGAAAATGCTGAAAGCAAAGCAACCATGAGGTCTTCTGATACATCTGTTGAAGTCCATGATGATAACATTTCATGTATAAGTAGAGCCAATGATGCAAATCAAGCAGTCAATAACCATAACAGGAATGTAGAACGGAAGAATTTGTCTTGTAGTTTAGCTTCTGGAAAGGCACATAAGTCTTTCATGTCGGACACGGTAAAAGCTGGAGATTCTGGTGATAGCACAGAAAAGGTGCAACCTCTTGCTTTTACTCACGAATTGGTACATCTCTTTCCTTTAATGTATTTTTTAACTGATTTAGGAAAGGATACATCTTCTCATATGCAGGGAAAACTGCCAGAATTTTTTGGACATGTGGATTCATCATTTAAGAATGAGTCGGATATTATTGTTGGCCAGAAATTTGTTTCTTATAATAGTTTAGGGGTCCCTACAAAATTTAGTCCAAAGACAGAAGTAGAGAGTAATGGACAAGACCCAAAAGATGAAGCTTCAAAGAGTTTGGATCATGGTGAGAAAGATGTTAAGTCTAGTGAGTTGGTTGAAGTAGATGACATGCAGGCCTCGCAATCTGCATCTGGGGATGACAGTGATGAATCGGACATTGTAGAGCATGATGTGAGTTCCATCCCCCATAAAATTTGAATGTATGATTTGTTTGCTCTTTGTTCTTTGTGTTTTTTCCCCCCTCAATTTTTTTCTGGCTTCATGTGTCTCCCTATATGGTTTCATATAAAATGATATTTTCTTGCTAGTAGTTAGCTCTGAAGGTCTGTAAATATAAGCTTCTTGATTTATGTTGTCATTGTCACTTAATTTTATGATTAAGCCTAATGTTGATTAGCAGATTTCAGAGATAATATAGAGATAACAAGTATTTGCAGCTTTTTTCAGTGTCATTAAGAAAACTTCCCCTGATATTCGTTAAGAGATTGTTAAATGTTTTCTATTTTTGCGATAGTACTTCACATTTTAATTTGAAGGATGTTACCCCAGTGGATCAGTGCTTGTTAGGAGGGGTATGCGTGATGTATTCTACTATATTGTGGCCTAATTATCTTATGCTTTATGTTAGAGATAGTAGACTTTGGATGGTTGCATCATGTTAAAGGTAAGGAAGGGTTGTCTATCCATTTTTTGTTATTGGCTCCTTGTGGAGGCTTTATGAACGTTTTTGTTTTATCTTTTGTTATTTTTATTTGTAAGTGACATGCTTTATAGCTTCTCCTTTCCTGTATTGGCTTCTTCATTTATGAGCTGAAAAACTAAAAACTGTTGCCTTTTCTTTTGGGGTCATAAACAGGTTAAAGTATGTGATATTTGTGGGGATGCAGGCCGCGAAGATATGCTTGCCATGTGTAGTAGGTGCAGCGATGGTGCAGAACACATGTAATAGTCTTTCATCTTATTTTTGCTGTCAGGATTTTTCTTGTGATATTTTATGTTGTCTCATGCTTTTGATAAAAAATTTCTTAACATTATTATTGCTGAAAACAGCTATTGTATGCGAAAGATGCTTCGGAGAGTTCCTAAAGGTCCATGGCTGTGTGAGGAATGCAAGTTTGCCGAGGAAACTGATAACCAGAAGCAAGGTAAAGCAGATTGAATTATATTAATTAACACATGCTAATGTGCTGTTATTTAGTTGTGAAATGCACTAATTTTGTTTCTGTATTTGAATTCTGAAGGTTCAGATATGGAGGTGAAAAGAATGGAGAAAGCGATTACGAGTACACAAATCTCTAACAAGAGACTGGCAGAAAACGTAGAAGTCGCTCCTTCTGCGAAAAGGCAGGCTCTTGAAATGCGTGTGGGATCACCAAAAGCATCTAGCCCTAAGAGAATGGGTGCTTTATCACGCGAATCTTCATTCAAAAGCTTAGATAAGGATAGGTTGAGGTCAGCTTATCCGATTTCTCAGTCTACTAATGATCTATCAGAAACTGCACGTTCTCCTTCAAATGGTTTACGGGCCAAGGGTGAGTAGTTGTTGATGCAGGTCACATGTTTCACGCTCCATCTCTACCCCTCTTTTTATTGTATAGCAACTCTTTTGCTTTCTGATGTCTCGTGGGGTTCTTGTTTCTCATTTTTAACATTTTTTAGAGTTCTATATTAAGAAAGAACAACAGTTCATCGTATTTCTGTCTGCAGGTACATTTTCAAAGTCAAATTCGTTCAACACCTTAATTTCTAAACCAAAAGTCAAACTTGTAGATGAAGTTGTTCCTCAAAAGCAAAAGGGGTCTAAAGAACATGCTTCCCTTGATATGAAGGAGAGGGTGGTGTCCAGAATGATGGGCAGATCTGTGTCTTTCAAATCTGCTAGCTCAGGGCGTTCAAATGTGTCTGAATCAAAAGTTAAAATGCTCTCGTCAAAATTTAGCCATGTTCCAGATCTTAAAGGATTGAAACAAGCAAAAGAGTGGAGCACAGTTGAAAGAAAAAATTTGTCCAAACTAGACCGCCCCAAGGCTAATTTGATAACAGCTAGTCCTATTTTCTCAACTCCTAAGAGTGACCTTGCATCTCGTGGTGAGACTAGTTTGCTTTCATCTGTGAGCAATCGAGAGCCAAAGGTTGCACTGCCTGATGGAAAGTTAAGTACTTCATCAAAATCTAGTCTTACTCGTAAAGGTGTTGACACTCGAGTTGCTTCAGGTAAATCTATTCCTTCTTGATGGTGAAATTGGGCTAGTTCTGTACTTGTGTTCTTCAAGCTCATGGTTGTGTCTTACTTTTATGTTTCTTTGTATGGTTTGTTTGATGTTTATGTATCTTGGACAAGGTGGTGTTAATAATCTAAGGTATCACCATGTGTTTTCCATTGCAGGTGGAGGTTCATCTATGAATGGAATGTCTAGTTCTGCTTCTGAACAAAGGTCAAACCAGGTTTGCTCTAAGGATGAATCCTTATCCAGCTATTCTGGGACCGTTGAGACATCACACTGTAATGTAGATGGAACATTAGAAGATGTGTTACCACAATCAGGGGAAATGGCAGATCAGGATGATAAGGCCAGGGAGAGCTCTGTTCGCTGTAGGCCTGCTGTTGTGGCTAGTCCAAAATTTAAAGAGAGAGGTAATAACGCGGAATTTGGCAGAGCTGGGATTTCACAGGCTTCTGGTACTGATGCTTGTGCTCCTAGAAGTTCTAGGGAGGAGATGCAGAGAGGTAATAGGTTGAAAAATGCTATTCATGCAGCTTTGCTTCGAAAGCCTGAAATATACAGAAAGAAAAGAGTGCTTGATCAATCTGACGAGTTGTCCATGTCGAACATGGACTTAAGTTATGAAGTAGCTACTCAAGAGCAGTCACCTGATGGACATGCAATCCTTGGGACTTCTCCTTCTGACTCTTACAAGAATACAACTGTCAATAATTTAAAGCAGCTTGCAGGACAGCCCATTGATTCTGGGTTCCCTTCCAAAGTGGCAGACTCTTTTTCTGTTGTTCATTCTCCGGGCAAGCCTACAGTGAAAGATTTGCATAATCATGCTTCAGGGGCAATGTCTGTTCTTGTGAAGACAACAGCCATTCCAGAATATGAATACGTCTGGCAGTATGGTTCTCTTGGTTTCTATTAGTTGTCAAATGTTGTCTGCTTCATACTCTGCATTTTCTTTCCTTTTCTTTCTGGTGTTATTTTTTCTTTTTTCCTTTTCGTATGTTTGTTGAAAATGTCTTATAAATAGGTTTATCTTATTTTCATGCAGGGGGAGTTTTGAAGTGCAGAGAGGTGGAAATTTTCTGGATTTATGTGGTGGAGTTCAAGCTCACTTGTCAACTTGTGCATCGCCAAAGGTCCTTGAAGTGGTAAACAAATTTCCGCACAAAATTCCTCTGAATGAAGTTCCTCGCCTAAGTGTATGGCCATCACAGTTTCATCAAAGTGGTGCTAAAGAAGATAATATTGCACTTTATTTCTTTGCCAAAGATCTTGATAGGTAGTGATAAATATACTCTTTTCATTTAATATTTTCAAATTCTTTATTTCCACAAATCATTTTTTTCTTGCCTATTATGAATTGTTTCAATTTTCGATGCAGTTACGAAAGACACTACAAGAGCCTGTTGGATGCTATGGTCAAGAATGATCTAGCCCTCAAAGGGAATTTTGATGGCGTTGAACTTCTGATATTCCCATCCAATCAGCTTCCTGAGAAATCACAACGTAAGGAATTCTGAAGTTTCATTATATTGGGTTAGGTGTTCTACCCAGTGACAATATGTTTGATGCGGTTCTGCTGTGTGCAAGTTGTGGCTTAAACTGCTTAATGCATAAATAAGTTCTGATGCTGATATTGCAAACCTGTAATTATGGAGCATATATAGAAATAGGGATAATGTTCATGTTCTGTAATCTGTATGATGGTGTCTTCTTTTAAATAATTGGCTGCGTCTCGTCTTGCTGATGTTTTTGCCTTTTTGATCCTTTCCTCGAGTGCTTTCAGCTTGACCTCGTTTTTGGTTATTGGTGCAGTAGTTGCTCTTTATTGCCAACTGTTTGTGGCAATAGCATTGTTCTTGCTGACCTAGAGGCTAGAGTCAATACTGTCTGCTGAAATCTGTTCTCTGTCATTGGCAGGTTGGAATATGCTATTTTTCCTTTGGGGTGTGTTCAGGACAATGAGGGTGCATTGTTTGGATTTTACCGAGAAATGTGTTCCCAGCTTGAGAAACTCATTCAATAAAGCTCCTACTGATGGCATGACTTTGTCTGAGAGTGAGAACATATGTATACCTAAGCATATGGATGAATCTTCTCCTTCTGACAGATCTTGTGATGTTCCCTCTGCTTCCAAGGCGCCTCTGCATATGGGCCCCACAGTTAGTAAGGACCGTGAGAACAAAGATACTTATCCTGAAGAGGTGCGTTCAGGTTCAAAAGTGAACTTGGTGTTACAGGATTGTAGACTTGATTCCAACACAACAAACAATACTGGCTTGTCTGAAGGAGTTGAATGCATCACTCCTTGCCTGGTAACTTTCTTTTTAATTCTTTTCCAGAATGTATATGGCTTGATAATGTGCATAATGGTGTATATCATCTGTGTGTGTCATGCTGAGAGATTAATTTCTTTCAGCATTTTGCTTTGCAGTTTTCTTGTATCTTTCTAACATCTGAACTAGACGTCATTGATGCTATCAATCATATCATTGCAGGCCTTGTTCTCATTCTTTTCAGTCTTAAAAATGTGAAGCTGAACAATTTTGACCAGTGTTGCTATACTGTTTTAGATGTTTTTGGATTATGATGTTATGCATATATTTTCACCAGTGGTCAAAAGACTTAATGACATTATTTCTTAGTCAAAAGATCCGTATTTGCTTAGCACCTGTACTTTGGTGTAGAAGTACAGATGGCATTACTGATGTCACAGAACATGACTCCACAATGATCATCCATTGGACTAAGAATGTTTGTTGATGCCCGTGCTATGTGTTGACACGCTGAGTGATATGTCCTGTGATGTACTGTACACCACTAATTAACCGTGTTATAGTGGGACAATTTGTAAGGAAGGTTTGGGATTTTAAGCTTGGCCCTCATCTCATGGTTCAACTTACTTACCTAGTCAAAATTTATTTCTTAAAAGTTGGTACTGTGATGTTGATATATTTTGGGTCAGTTTTGTTTTGACATTGAGATTTGTGTATATTTACTAAAGGGTTATTGTCTCGCATTCTGCAGCAGGAAAGCTGTAATCGAGAGAGCAGAGTTGGCACAGAAATTAAATCTTTTATTCCAACAACTGGGTCAAATAGCTATAACAAAGGTGAGAAGAGGCAAGTGCATTGGGTCACTTCTGTTGAAAGGGAAGACACTGATTCTGTGGAGATTCGTCCTGTTTCCAGTCAAGAGGTAGCCGTTGCTGGGAGTGTGGGTCAGGAGAGATTTCCAGATAGAAAGAAAAGGGTTGGTATCACCGGAGGGGTTGAGGAGGTGATTCTGGACAGAGTGAACATGGATAAAGCTGATTTTAAACAAGAGAGGGAATTGGGGAGAGATCATGGATATAAGGAACCAGAAGCAGCCAGAGTCAACTCTTGTCAGCCTAGTGACAGAAAACACCCAGACATACCTATCTCAGAGAGAACAACTTCTGCAGCAAGTCAAGAAATGCCATGGAATGAGGTGAATATTACACAGATGGATGGCAAGATTGGTAGTAAGAAGCCAAAAATTGGTTCAAGTGGATTTGATAGCTGTAGCACTTCTAGAGGCACAAACACTGTGGTTGAGGAGAAGAGATACTTTGAAGCCTGTGAGGAGAAAGTTATTCCAGAGGACTTGGGAAATACTGAAAGGTACTTCTTTCCTTTGGATTCACGGCATGTTCAGCATTTTGGGCCAGTTGGCCACTCGGTGCCATGGAAAGATTTCTCTTCAGGGTATGAGGATAAGTCTCGCGAAGGGATCCCAAGTCTCGAGCTAGCTCTAGGGGGAGAAACAAAACCACAAAATAAGGGAATGCTGCCCTTCTTTGTTGGGTTAGCAGACAAGAAAGACCAAGATGAGCCTTTAGAAGCAGCGGTAGTGGATGAGAAAGATGATGATGTGTCTGCGTCGCTTTCCCTTTCCCTTTCATTCCCATTCCCAGACAAGGAACAACCTGGGAAACCTGTTTCAAAACCGGAGCAGCTTCTGCCTGAAAGACACCATGTGAATACATCACTGCTTCTCTTTGGGCGCTTGCCAGACAAATGAAGTGAAGATGAATTGCTGCGTTATGTAAATTATGTTGCGTTTGAAATGCATGTGGCAGTCGTGGCTGATGATCTTTCCTGGATGCGTCGTCGCTCTTTCTCAAATATAGGATTTACCGATACTTTTTCTTAGTGTTTCTGTACTCTTTTTAGATGTTTGGTATTTGAGTGCGTTAGTATTACTATTACTATTACTATTACTATTACTATTACTATTACGGCTGTTTGTATATAAAGAGAAATAAGCCACCATAATTTTAAGAAGTCATTAGGAATTTGCAAGCCAATGTGTTGCTGATGTGACAACAAAGTGGCCAGATCCCAGATGTTGCTGCTCTGTCTGCCCTTGCATATGCGTCATTTTTCTTCTTCGTCTTTTGTCCTTTGATTCGCTGCGTACTGCGATGTATTTGTCGATCCGATCCGATCCAGTCCAATCCAATGGAAGACAAATTTAAGCAGTTAATAATTTTACTTTGGAACGTTGAACAAATTTAAACTCCTTTTTAATACACAAACTAAAGTTATTTCCTGGAGCAGTTTTTTCGCCGCTTTCTTTGGTCCGGTTAGGTATCGGGGAATTATTTTGATAAATTGTCGTGGATAGGGGAGGTAATGTGTGGTCTAAATGGATCAAAGCCTATTTCCTTCAAGACAAGTTTTTTCGGAGCCTAACAGTGCCGTCTACTAGCTCTTGGAATTGGAGGAAAATTTTAAAGCTTCAGGAACTTATTAAGCCTCGTTTCAGTGGGAGATGGGTCGTCTATCTTTCTGTGGTATGATAACTGGCACCCTTATGGCCCTCTCTTAGACATTTAGGGCAATGAGGTGGTGTTGGCCTCTGGTCTTTGTATAAACTACCGACCCGACTTACTACCAACTCGATTTTCCTTTTCATTCAATCAGATTACAACGACATTGTGGTGTTGGCCGTTTACTACCAACCAAACTTTCCATTTCATTCAATCAGATTATTACGACATTGTGCCTTCTTAGATTTTGGATTCTTCCTTTTGAGCTCCTAGCAACGATTGTATTTTCTCTTCAACTTCTATGTGGAATTGCATCCGGCATGTGCTCCTAAACTTTCTTGGGATACTGGCGTGGCATAGTGCGTTTATTCCACGTGTGAGTTTTGTGTTGTGGTTAGCCATGGAGAATAAGCTCACCACGCATGATCGCATTGCTCAGTTTGCTCCTCCTGCCAATCTTAAGTGTGTTGTATGACTCTACGTTGGAATCTCACTCTCACATTTTTTTTCTTCTTTTAAAAAAAAATTATTTCAAACACTCTTACCTTTTCTTCGACCGCTGTTATAGTGAAGCTCTCTGACGGCATGTGTTGATGAGGTGTGGAATGTGGACTGTGGAGTTCACCCATCCTTGGCCTTCTTTTGTGGAGTATGTGGTGGCCTAATGGCGGGGAAATTTCTTCTTATGGTGGTTAGAAAACTCTGTATAGCAGTCACTATAATGTATATGGTGTGAGCGGAATAACCGCATCTTTAATAATTGCAAAAAAATTCCTACTTCAATCCTTCAGTTGATCGCCAATATGATTCGGTGTCGATTGTGTATTTTAAAAGCTAAACCTTCCACCTTAACATGGGGGTCTTCCATAATTGGAATGTTGCTACTCCTTAGGCTCTAAGATGTTTGTTACCTTCCCGTGCGTGGCTTGGGCTTTGGTTTTCAGGTTTTCCCTTTTGTTTGCTAGTGCTTTGAGTTTTCCTCTTAGTCCGTTTGCTAGTGCTTTAAGTTTTCCTCTTAGTCCGTTGTTTTATTTTGTTGTTCTCTTTGGAGTTTGCCTTTGTTAATATATTCTTTATTTAATAAAAAAAATGAAAAGTTATTGTCTTGTTACTATTTTCTAGCATTTCCTTCCAGAAAAAAGAATTAAAATTCGTTCCCAACGTCTAGTACTATACATACGACAAGGGCATTATAAAAAAGCGAGCAATAAACATTGCATTAGTAGCTAACTAATATTACAATCTATTAATATTCT
This sequence comes from Malus sylvestris, assembly GCF_916048215.2. Classification (NCBI taxonomy): domain Eukaryota; kingdom Viridiplantae; phylum Streptophyta; class Magnoliopsida; order Rosales; family Rosaceae; genus Malus; species Malus sylvestris. The sequence goes on along the minus strand of NC_062266.1, from coordinate 35,399,580 downwards.
TTTTAATTTATAAGTTTTGTAAGTGAAAGACTCAAGTTGGACACACTTCTATCATTTCAATTACAAGAAAGAAAATGAAAATCCAGTTAAGCCGAATCGGGGTTGGAGGAGATAGTCCAAGGTCGTGGACGGTAGACCGAAAGGGGGCGGAAGAACCAAAGCAACAAAGTTTAGGGATTAGCTTTGCTGTGTAACTTTAAACTTACTTCCGGTATTGCCCTCCTTGTTGAATTCTGTGTCGAAGCACCGGGGGCAATTAGGGAAATTAAGTGATTCGAGTGTGTATTATCCAAATTAAAAGGCAGTCTACAATATATAACAACCATTTCTTCCAGGGTTAGTGAAATAGTTTAGATCGCCTTTTCCTTCTCCTCCTCCTCCTCCTCCTCCTCCTCCTCAGCTTCTCTCTCTGTAATTTCTGAGTGTGTCTCTATATTCTAATGGCGATCTGCATTGCTCCTCTATCCACCTCATTCTCAGGTATGTGACTGAATCGGAAATCTCGAATAGCAGATTCTTAATCTTAATTAATTTATACAACAAACAAACAACAATATCGTGTGTGTATTGTTTAGTCTGATGGTGTAGTGATGTTTATTTTAATGGGTGCAGGCAGCGGATGCCAGCTGAAGGCGCGTGAGGTTTTGTGGTCCTCCGCCAACGGCAACGGCAGCGTCAAGGCCAAGGTCCAAACCCAAAGGAAACATATTCACCTGCGAACCGGTCGCAATTTCACTGTTCGTGCGGAGTACAGGTAAAATTCCATTTCCATACCAAATTCATCCAATTCATCATAACCACTTTCCAACTTCTCAATTGCTCTCTGTTTTATTCGATTCCATTGTACATGCACTGCAGTGACGATAGTAGAGGTGGCGGCGGCGGTGCTGATTTCGTCGCTGGTTTTGTGTTAGGAGGTGCTGTCTTTGGGACTTTGGCTTACGTTTTTGCTCCACAGGTGCTTCCATATCTAACTCTTCTGAGCTTCAGCATTCATCATGTTCTACTTGTGTTCATCATATTTATTTACCTAAATATACGCTTTCTCACCCATGGATGTCAGTCTATCTATTTTACTCCTGCTTAATGAAGTCCAATCTGTATGCTTGCCAAAAGAAAACTGACTAATATTCTCCTAATTACCATGCTTCCTTAGAATAAATCATTGCTAAGATTACACCTTTTTTTTTTTTTTGGTGAATATTATTTTTGTAGTACTCTAAACAAAGAAGAAAGAAATACTGTTTTGTAGAGTAAATCCATTATTTGACTGTTTTAGGATGTTACTTTTATATCCTTGCCGTGTAGTTTTATGTGATTTACTATACTGCTGATGCAAGCAAAGAGATCACTGTAATGATGCTCTAGTGCAGAAATTTGTTGGTTCAACTTTGTCTGATGACATGCCCAGTCTTACTATTATTATTATTATTGGTAATTTAAGTTTAGATTTTAGATTCCCATGCTTCCATTGATTTCCGGATGCAAACTGCTCTATATGAATGAAAAGATTGGCAACTTGTGCTCCTTATCCGCAAATTACTATTATCTGTCTACATGTAGTGCTCTTTATGTAGTCTTGATTCCTGTTGACCACATACCTTCTCACAAGGGCCCTTAATCTTGTGCTTGGATTAGCGATCACTTAGTACCAAGGGGTTTGAAATGCACTGCAAAACATTAGATAGAGGGATTTGTAAATGACTACTAGAAAGGAGTCCTTTGAAAATTATTTGTTGAGTGGTTTTGTAATTCTCATGTATTGCATTTTCAGTTGATCCATCAAATGTTTTGTAGTGCATTTCTTACTACTGTAGACTAAATCCCTTGATAGTTACAAAACCCTCATCCAACCATGCCTTAAAGTTATAGGATGACTATTCCGAATATGTTTTTTTCATCTGGGTTTTGATTCTGGATTTCACTTTTATCTTATGCAGATTAGAAGATCTCTCCTTAATGAAGATGAATATGGATTCCGGAAGGCAAGAAGACCTATATATTACGATGAAGGTTTGGAGGTAACTGGACATCCAGCCTTTCCCACTTGTTGGATATGCAATCTATTCTTGTTTTTTTTCCCTCTTTTTTTCTCTCACAAAAAAATTAAATTAAATTAAAAAAAAAATCTCATAGTTACTTTTTTCATTTTCCTGGAAAGCAGAAGACTAGGCAGACCTTGAATGCAAAAATAAGCCAGCTCAATTCAGCCATTGATAATGTGTCTTCTCGTTTGAGAGGTGGGAACAATGCGCCCACGGTGCCAATAAAAAATGATCCTGAAATGGAAGCTACCATGTGAGATTCGTCTCAGTCTCTTGAGCTACCAATGGTGCTAATTGATGGGGTTTAAATCTTTTGAGATCAATATATGTTTAAAACTGGATGTGTAACTATGTGGTCTTGCCACCATAAATCTTTTGGTGGATGTTGTTTATTTCAGTACTTTGGTTATAGTAGTCAGACTTTGCAAAAGCTGTCATTTCAATCATAATTTTGATTACAAGTTTGGAGGATGAATAAAATGGATTTTCAGCCTTTTGAGATTTGTTGGTAATGGATAAAGTCCTGGTTCAGATGTCTTCTGATTCAGCTGAACCAAGTAACAATTTAGTATATTGTGTTTCACATGAACATGATTGATCTTTTGGAGTGCAGAAGATGTAGCTGATAGGCTATTTGGCTTCAATTAATATAGTCCTGTGCTGTGCATGCATGTATTTTTTTACTATAAGGCTTTTGTCAAGATTAGAAAATAGTCCTCTGCTCGATCGCCTTATTAGTGTTGGGAGTTGTACACCCCAGCGTCGTATAAGTATAACATCTGACTAGTTTTCTTTCAGCTGGCCATGTGTGGTCTTCTTTATGTATTCTTTATTTGCAAAGTAGGATTAGGATTTATCCTTCTCTGTTATTTTTTGCTAGATTAGAGAGCTGCATTATTTTAGGAACCTTAGGGCTGTGACTTGATTCTAAGCTAGGCTGAGTTGGGGCTTACTTTTCGAAGTTTCTGGTGCTGGTTGTGCTTATCTATGTTGTATGACACTCTTTATTCGGATATTGTGATGCGAGTGAACATTAGATGATGCATATTTCACTACTTATTCAGATGCTAGAGATCCCAAAACAAACCAATGTTCATTTGTTCATTTATTCCTTGTGTCCATAATAATTTAGGAGCTAGTAGTTCATCTTGTTCATCCATTTGTCAATTATAACGGGAAGGTCGGTCTTCGATTTGTGCCATCCAAACGTGGAGCCTTTCAAGGTTCGTCCGCCCGCACAATAGAGAAAGGCAACTAATTTGAAAGCTTGTTGTAGTCGAGGTTTTGTACTTGTATGAAAAAAAAGTAAAGTATATGCCAATTTTGTGGCTTCAAGGGCTTCATTGATGAAGGGGGCAAAGCAGTGCACTCAGAGCAATAGTCAACATCCGTTCCAGCTGTTGAATGTTTGATCAACTCAGAAACCGATTTACGATCACAGTCGTCATCGGGTTTTATAAAGTCGGTCATTCCGGATGCTTCTCCGTTTCCTCTTTTCCTCTCATTTTTGTCGATGCCAATGATCCTAGGCTCCTAGCTGCACCTTGAGCTCTAGCTCCCTCAACGGCTGTAGGCCGGTCGTTTAATTAATTAGTTGTTTACATTTTTTACTGGATGATTACAATAGTACTGGTACAGGTACTCACCCCTAATCCAACAGCAACAAGACCAACTGACAGCGACAGTTGGATCCCTTTTCAAGCTTAGACCATCTCCAACTGAAGGGGGTTCAGAGGGCCAGAGGGTCAAAAATGGTCCGAAAATCATCTCCAACCGATTGCTAGGCCAAAAGACTCGTGAACCTCACTGGACAAAAAAGGGTCAAAGGGTCAACCGGCCGGCATTCAAAAAACCAACGGCTAGATGCTGACGTCAGCTAGCCGTTATTTTTTATTTTTTATTTTTTTTACAAATTTTTTTTTTAATTCTATTTATTTTCCTATAACTTCCTAAGTCATTAGACAACATTAAATTAAGTAACATGAAACAATATGAAACAACATTAAATAACACTAACAACATAAAAAAAAACTTTTAACAACATAAAACTTAAACAACATTTTTAAAAACATTTAACAACATAAAACTTTAAACGCATACTCCATGTTTGTTTTTTTTTTCCCAAAGATGTGCAACAAGATCCTATTATAGGTACTTATTTGTGGCATGAGAATGTATCATTCTATAGCTCCTCATATACTCATTTATAGAAATACTACCAGCTCTTGGATTGAAAGGCAAATTAGGCCCATGATATATTTTTGCATGAGCAATTCTTGACCTATTTGGATCCTCTTGGTCGTCATCGGACTCTCCATCAATATACCTCTCTATCTCATCCTCCACAATCATGTTGTGTAATATGATGCAAGACATCATGATGGAGTCCAAATTTTCTCGACTCCACCCTCTTGTCGATTCCTTGATGATCTTCCAACGTGCTTGTAGAACATCAAAAGCTCTCTCAACATCTTTCCGGTACGCCTCTTGGTGTAAGGTAAAACACTTTTCAGCGTTATTTTTAGGGTTTGGAATTGCTTGGACAAGTGTTGCCCACTGTGGGTATATGTCATCTGCCAAGTAATACCCCATATTATACTGATGGCCGTTGATGTAGTAGTCAAGTTGAGGTGATTTACATTCCGTCAGGTTATTAAAGAGGGGTGAACTTCCAAGAACTGTTATGTCATTTTGGGATTCCGGGACTCCAAGGAAAGCATGTCAGATCCATGTGTCATATGAGGCAACCGCCTCTAACATAATAGTTGGCTTTCTTGACCTTCCGCTAAAGCCTCATTGCCATCCGATGAGACAGTTCTTCCAATTCCAATGCATGCAGTCTAATGACCCTATCATGCTCGGAAACCCACAGTCTTCAGCTTTTCAAAGGAGCCGATCCAGATTTTCTTGATTTGGCTCGCGGAGGTACTCCTTTTTGTAAAGCTGAACAATTGTGTTACAGAATTCAGCAAGAGTATCAAGGCATGTAGACTCAGATATACCATGAGTTTCATCCATCGAATTAGTTGGGGAAGCATAGGCCATCATTCGTAGTGCAACAGTAACCTTCTAATGAGGTGAGAAATCAGGGCGGCCTGCTCTGTCCATCTTCTGTTGAAAGTATGGATTGACCTGATGGATATCATGAAGTAAACGCTCGAAGACATAACGCATCATCCGGAAGCAACGTCTGAAATCATCTTCTGTGTACACCAAGTTGGGGTTGAAGTAATTGTTCATCAGATTGGCATGCGCCATCGCTGTGTTTCGTGGTTTGTAAGAGTGACAAACAACAGAGCCACCTCATTGAGGTTGTTCCTCAGTTGGCTTACACACCATGGCTGCCACATATTGTGTGTTGTGCCATGCTTCATCTTCTTTATCAGACTCCTCGTCTTTTCGTCTCATCTACGCCCATTTTTCTTCCAATTCGGAATTAGATGAGGACCCCCACTTGGAATTCAAAGAGGATCCAAAGTTGGAATTCATTGTAAACATGAATTGAAAAAGATTGAATTCAAAGGTGTATGAATTATAGCCCAAATATTCATCCTATTTATAGCAAAAAAAAAATTCAAATCCAACGGCTAGCTGACGTCATGCTGACATCAACTAGCCATTGGATTTGAATTTGAATTTTTTTTCGGCCAAAATTTGTAAGAAAATATTAAAAAATTCTCATTTTTTCCCTATAAATTTAATTTGTTGTAGTTTTTAAATTTAATTTGTAGTTTTTAAACATAAGTTGTAGTTTTTAAACATAAGTTGTTGTAGTTTTAAATTTAATTTGTTGTAATTTTTAAATTTAAATAATAAATTATGTTTGGCCTTCGGTTGAAGACGATTTTTTGTAACAGGGCTAAAACGAGTCATATGACTCTCTGGTCCTTGTTCGGTTGGAGACGATCTGAGCTTCCTTCCAAGGAGCCCCATCCAGTAGAAAATCCACACGAGAGGAAGCCAGCGAGGAGGCGACTAGGACTCGTCGTCCTAATACCAGAAATCGACAGCAGAAGAAACAGAAACAATACAATCACATGAATCAAAAGATATATACTCCACTGCTTGCCGGCCAATGCGCATTCATTCAATTGAGAGAATATTGTTGACCCTTTCAAGCAACAATGCCATGTCTTAACCTTAAGTGCACCAGTTACTACTACGACTGAAAAAAGGAAAGGAAAATGCAATCATTACAATTCGGCGTGTATTTAATTGAGAATTTGAGATATTTTAATATATTTATAAATTTATGAATTTTTATGGAGTAGAGATTTCATGTAAAATTTTGATTTAATTATTTTGAAATCTCATGAGGAGAAGTAAGATTTGTGAATGCTTAAAATACATTACAAAATGTCTCTAATTCTCTTTAATTCCTCAATTTTTCTAAATTCTTTAAATTCTAATTCTAATTGAATACATTTATAAACTTCTTTAAAATTCTAATTGAATACACCAGATTTATTTTAATAAACTATCTTGAAATCCTGATTTAATACATATTGAATTTCAGAGAATCACTTAAAATCCTAATTAGATACTCTGAATTCATTGATCTCAATTGAATACAATCCCTTCGATTCAAATTCAATGCGTCTCATTAATTGAAAGTCAATGGATCTGATGAATCTGATGGTTCGTCGGAGGCGGAGGACACAAACAGATGAATGTGGTCGAGAAAGGTGAGATGCTGCGGCCTTTCATTGCGCTTCACGTACCCGCGCGCTTCTTTCTCCGAATACGCGCACAAACCCCTCCTCCCGTTCTTCATCCACAGCTCCCTTGCGTAGCTGCTGTGCGCAAAATACGCCTCCGCTTCCTCCGCCTCCCCCTCCTCCAGGACCACCAGCTTTATGGGCAGCCTCTCGTAGTGACCGCGACTCGTGCCCTCCAACTCATCCATGCGAGCCAGCCCGCCACTCGACACGCCGTACAACTCCCCCGTTACCCGCTCACCCGATCCTGGCAGGTTGAGGAGAAATGGCACCCGGTAGGGCCCGCACACCAGCGGATACTTTTCTTGGGTTCGGTAGCTGCCCAAGAATACGGCATCTCCGCTTCTCGTCAGCTCCTCCATTAAGGCGTGGTTCCCAAACCCCCGCTTTAGGGTGCCGTACGTGAAAACCACGCTCCTCCTCGGCGGCGTTGTTATAACTGTACCTGCGGCTCCCTCACCGGCGGCAGCAACCATCTTCTTCCTCTTGTCCTCTTCTCCTTCTTTCAAAATTAAATCAAATCAAATCAAACTAAACTTGTAAGAGAAATAAGAGAGAATGCAAAGACGACAGTGATATGTAGATAAATAAATAAATTTATATAAAACTTTAAGAGCTAATCGATAGCAGAGGGAGGGAGGTGGGCGGATGGAACTTCGAATTGGAAAGCGAAAGGCCAATCGGCCAATCGTAGAAGTTAGAATTTATAAATGAGGAATGACTTTGTTTTGGTATTTATAATATTAGGTGGAATAAATTTGTAGATTAAATTTACAAATTAAATTAAATGTTATATGTCTAATAAAAATTAAATACATTAATTAACAGTAATAATTTATAAGATTTAATTTCAAATTTAGTCTCTTTTTCCTTACCTTTATATTTATAATCACATTTACCTTTATCCCATCATTTGTTTTCTTTTTTTGGGATTATCCTATTTATTTATTTATTATTGGTCTTGTACTCAACAAATTAGGGATTGGATCTTATCCGGATCCAAATTGTGGGGATCTTATGGATCCTCACATCTTAGACATTCATCGTGCATCGTACGGTTATAAATTATTTGATTTTTTTATTTATAATTAAACATAAATAATATCTGATAAAAACTGACCGTACGATACACTATGAACGACTATGACAAAGTGGATCCAGAGAAGCTCCTCTTCCACAAATTAGGATCAAATGCCTCAAGTGAAACTAGGGGTGGTTCGGTATGGGATCTCAAATTGAAAGTGGGATCCCAAATCCCAAACTGAAAATTTTCGGGATGAGAATTTGAAGACCAATATGTTGACCCTAAAAACTACAAAGCCTACGTGGCGCGCAGACCGAGTAATTAATGAGCTAACTACGTCCTTCGGTGAATGCGGGGCGTGCCAACTCGTCGGCCGAGCTCGGCCGAGGAGTAAATTTGTTGATGTTGCGTTGGGTCGCGCTACTGACTTCTGCGTCTTGCGATTGCGGCCGAGAAAGGAACACGTCTCGGCCTCTTGGGCTCTCGAACCTGAAGACAAGGTTACTATTCTTACGAAGTTCAATATCAAATTCGGCTTTCAATGTGCCGAATGTAATAACTGTAACACCTCACTTCGCCGAGAAGGCTGATGAGATGACCTCGACCAATAAGGGTTCAGAAACCCTTTTCGACCGAGACTTGGATAGGTAATCAACCGTTCTCGCCGCAGTGCTGTTGATGCCAACGGAAGATACTGAAAGACCGATCGATTCTACGGTGACAGAGCTATCTATGCCGACTTAAGATATCACCGGTTGCTTCCACAGTGCTGTTGATGCCAACGGAAGATGTGTCAGCGAACAAGGAAAATAAAAATCTCAAGTTGTTGAGAGAGTTTGCGCAGGGCAATTGTGTGTTGATTTGTAGGGGGTTTGAAGGATGTGCAACCTCTTCTATTTATAGCAATGGCTCCCCCCAAGGTCGAGTTAAAAACCTACTCGGACTAGGTTTTCTTCCCTTGATCAGCATCAACTCGACCAGTCCTACCTTCACTAGGACTGTGAACCTAGTCCCTAACTGAGCCGGATTCACTTCCGGGTCCTGCCGAGACTCCTTATTGCACTAGGATTCGACCTCTTGCGTTATGACCTAGCCGACCTAGGTTTGGAGGCCCACGTACTGAACGATCCATGGTATTCTTGCCGCAAGGCCTTCCGGGCCGAGAATGACCCTACACTCGGCCCAAACTGTTATTTTGGGCCCAAACATTGCCCCCTCGCTTCTGAGGTCCTCGGCCTGAATTCTTTGGCCGAGTTTCGGCCTTGAAGAAGCGAATCTACCACCCAGAACCCTAATGCCCGAGTTCCAAGGCGCATTTATTGAACATGATTGCACGATCTTGATCCTGCTAACCAAACTCGCCACGTGGCGTCCTTTAATACGGCCAACTCCAATGATGACGTCCAAGGCGTGCGGCTGCCTGAACCGTCGACATTATGACCACTACCTCAAACCGCGAGCCACTTCCTCAATTCGTGAGCCCACTTGTCATCGTGCAGGCGTCGAAACGTCTTCCGCCATTAATTTCGCCGTCACACGCAATCGTGCGCCCCCAACATCTGAAACCTTCGGTCTTCTCAACTGCATTTCCCAAATGTTCATCATGATCAACGATTCTTTCGGTCGATTTTGCCCCTTTGTTTTGAATTTCAAACGATTACCCTTCCTGCCAAAAGCCTATAAATACTGAAAATCTCTCATTCGCACTTTACGCTCCCAAAACTTTCTGAAAAAACTCTCGCTCTTATTCTCCAACACCTTTCTTTTTCAAGTCTTCGTCTTCAAATCTTTGTTTTCAGATTTCCGAACCCAGAAAAACTCCATTCGCGTCGTGCTTTTCAATCTTCCTACAATGGCTTCCTTTATTTCCAAATTCTCCAAGGAATGCGACCAGTGCCAAAAAATTATTGACCGAAGCTCAATCAAAACTATACGGTTTGAAAGTGACATGAGCACCATTCACCAAATCCTGGGCCCTCTCTTCAAAGCAACCGTATCATCAACTATCACCGAGCTTCTCCAGGAACACTGCTTGTCACCCTTGTTCCAAGGGTTTGAATGGTCAAGATGGGAGGCAGCGAAACCCCAAGGCTCCTGGCCTTCGACCACTACAACCTGGGCAGCCTGGGTCGTTCGAATGGAGAAGCTTTTCGGCGAGCAATGGAAAGTCCTCGGCATTTACGACGCCATTCTTCTTTCGTCTATGGACATCGTTCTCGACAATGAGCTTTTCCTAGCCGCCCTATGCTTCTGGTGTTCGGCCACCAACACCATGGTTCTCCCTCTTGTTCCTATCGGCCCCACCATTCTTGATGTTACTGCTATTTTGGGGACTTCAGCAACTGGAATCCCCATCGATGCTGCCCTCTCCGGATATCGGTCGAATCTCGACCTGAAGAAGCTCTTCGACCGACGGGCTTTTGAGACGTTGAGCCGTAAGGGTATATCCCCTCAAAAGAAGACGTTCAGAAACTCCACAAGAACTTCTTCAACTACAACACCCTCTATCTCCATTTCGTTGGCCGAGGAGAAGAGGCCATGCGGGAAGGGGAACATGAAGCTTTCCTTTTCTAATGGTACAACAAGTACATTTGTTGTACCAAATCGAACAAATGCCTGGTCGAGAATATGCCAGTGGCCGAGGCCCTGGCTAGCGGTCACGTCCTGGCACTTGGCCCCAACATCTTGGCCCATCTCTTCCGTTGCCTGGCTGAGACGACCCTGCACAAAATTGACCCATACCAGAATGGTCCTCTCTGGGTCTTCCAACTCTGGCTCCAAGTGTATTTCGCCTCCCTTCGGCCCGCCATCGTCGATTTCTCACCCACAGATGCGCTTGGACCTCAGCTGGCCTCTCGACCAATACCCCCTCACCGAGCCGAAGAAATATTTAAATTCTTTTTCGCCCTCGACGATCTCTCCAACGATGAGTTCCTGATATGTCGTCGTCGGGAATATCCTTCCTCGGTCAGGCTACCTATATCGGCGTGGAGCGCAGATGAAGACGCAGACCTTCGTCAGTCCTGGGGGTCATTCGTGCTTGCTCGCGACCTCCCCCTCGGCTGCGATGGAAAACGAGCGGGCTGGGAAGTGTATCATCCAACTTCCTTGCTCGGCAGCTTGGCTACCTCCAAGGTTGCCCAGTCCCCCTTCTCTCCTCTCGGTCCGTCCTAAGTCGCGGACGCGAACCTGGCTCCTCAGAAAAGGAGTGCGCCGACGCCAAGAAGGAGTTCCAGGAACGGTGCCAGAAATTTCGCCTTCGACCGGCCATTCCAGAAACCCTTTGCACCGACACCTTCGGTGATTGGTGGGACAGTTATACCCAACGGTTTTTTGGGTCTCGGTCAATACCATTGTGGACACACTTTTTGGTGGTCGACCTAAAAAGTCTTCTGCCCCCCAAACCCAAGGTAATGGTTTATTTCTACCTTTTTCTTTCAATTTTGAACTATTGATCTACCTTGCTGACTTGCTTTTATCTTCTCAGGTAGTCGGCCTTCGAGAAAGACAGAGGCTCTCGCCGCGGCCACGGTCGAGAAAAAATCGGCCTTGGTTAAAAGGGATAAGGCTGCTGGTCGGGCCGTGCTGACCAAACGCCCTCGCCAAGAGGCCGAGCCGGTCGTCGAACCTCCGCCGCCTGCCAAGCGGGTAAAACAGCTGGCCAAGAAGGGCGCACGGGAGATCCACGTCATCTCCAGCCAAACTACAGGGGCGACGACTCCCAGTGTTTCCCCTTCTCCTGCCGTTGTTCAACCCTCGGTCGAGAAACAGCCCGCCCCAGCCGCTGCGACAGTTCGAACGCAGCCCATCTCTGGGACTAGTACACCAGTTGTGCCTCCCTCCGTCGAGGAAACACCTGCTCCAAAAAAAAAATGGTTTCTGCGACCGAGGGAACCACCCTTGGAAATCCAAAACCCTAGGTCTTCATTCTGGAAGAGAGTGAGGGGAGCGACGAGGTCCCGCTGGCAGATCGTCCTCACTCTCGTCGGCAACCTCTCCCAAGGTCTGAGATGGTGGTTCAAACCGGCCCCTCCACGGCTGATCATGGCAAGCGCCCGGTCGAGGAACCGACGGCGGTGGCCGAACCCCTCGCTCCTTCTCAAGACCAGGATGTCCCTGCCTCCTCCGAAACGGCTGCCCCGGTCGGCCCATCTGCAGCAGACCGTGGCAAACGCCCGCTCGAGGAACCCGAGGCAACGGCGGAATCGCCCGTTCATCCCCAAGACCAGGGCTTCCATATTCCTCCACAAGAAGTTACCTCGGCCTTCGTAAGTACCTTCGACCATATTTCCTTGATTGTTTTTTTTTCTAGAATTCTAAACGAGGAAAATACTAAATGTCAGGTGCCTGTACATTCTTTTCACCGACAATTCTTCGCGTCGAAGGGCGTTATCTACATTTCTTGGCCGCCTCAGTGGCCATCAAACGTAGATAATCTCCATCGGCCGCGTAAACTGAGAAGCAATCTGAAACACTGGGCTCGGCCATTAAGTTCTTTAGGTTCGAGCAACGATCCTGGAGACATGGCCGAGGTCTCCTCTCGGCAGGTTAAAAAAAAACACGAAACCTTCTTGCTATTCTTGTCACGACTTCTTTTAAACTTAACCTGATTTGTATGTGCAGGCTTCATGAGAGGTCGAATTCAAAGCCCTACTCTCCAGCACAACTGCAGAGTCCGGTCCTTCGGCTGCTACAACTGAAACTGCCGATCCAAGCGCCCTTACCCAGTTGCGAGAAGTCTTGTCGCTTTCAACATCGCAAGTACTTGAGCGCAACGATCTTGATCTGCTCGGTGTATGCCTGAACGACCTTGGAGCCGACGGTCGCCTAAGCGGAGATGCCATAGTTCGGGCATCGTCTGCCTTGGAGCGTGTTCGGGAGACATTTAGTATCTTCCAGACCGCTCTAAAGGCCGAACAGGACCTACAAGCCGCCATGGCCATTCAAGACACCCTCCGTCCGAAGATCGACAATCTACGGGTAAAAGGAGAAGCGTTAGCCGAGCTCGACCGTCAGATGGCCGAACTAGCAAAACGTCGGTCGACCATTGCTTCCGAGCTCGCTAAAGACTTCGAGTCAGGCGGCAAGGATCGCCTAACTGAGTATGCGGCAACCAGAAAACGGGTCGAGCAGCTGAAGCTGGACAAAAAGAATCGGCAGGCCGAAGTTATCATGGCCGACGTGCGGTGGTTGGAATTGAAGGCCCTGCTCAACACTCTTCTACCCTCCTCTCCTTGAATGACTTTGAATGTAAACCAATCGACCCACTTATTTGTAAATGCTTATCAATCGTAATGGACTGGTTTTCTATTCTCGCATTTCCCATGTGACCGGATAGTATTTCTTTAAAAACTTCCCATTGATCGGTAATCTGTGAACTACACCGGTTCGGTCTTTAAGATGATACGCCCATTTTCCGTATACTTTATGCACAATGAACGGTCCTTCCCAATTCGGCGACCACTTGCCGAACCTAGGATCTTTTAGTCCTACGGGTAACACCGTTTGCCACACTAATTCACCCTCGCCGAATGTTTTCTGTCGCACCTTTTGATTATAAGCTCGCTCGGCAATCTGTTTTTGTGCCACCAATAAGTTATAAGCGTCAAGTCGCGCTTCTTCCAAATCTTCTATTTCCTGTCTCATGGACTGATTATATTCGGCACTAAACAAACTACTTTGTTCAATTAATCGCAACGAGTTTATGCTCAACTCGACTGGTAGCACTGCATCGTGTCCGTAGGTTAATGCGTATGGGGTTGTCGACGTCGCCGACCGGGGCGACGTTTGGTATGCCCATAATGCTTCATTCAACTTCAAATGCCACATGCCAGGCCTTTCTTTTATTATTTTTTCGAGGATGCTGATCAACACTTTATTACTTACCTCGGCCTGCCCATTCGCCTGTGGATAATACGGTGTGGACTGTTCCAACCGAATTTTCAAATTTGCCGTGTATTCTTTAAACCTTTCGGCTGTGAAGATTGTTCCATTGTCGGTTATGATCGTTTCCGGTACACCGAACCGGGTCACAATGTGTTCCTCCACGAAGTCGCAAACCTCCTTAGATGTTAACTCGGCGTATGATTTTGCTTCGACCCACTTAGTAAAGTAATCAGTTGCGACTATTATCCATGCATGCTTAGCAGCTCCAGAAGTCGGCGTGATTTTGCCGATTACGTCCATGGCCCATCCTCTAAACGGCCACGGTTTAATGACCGAATGTAACGATTCGGCCGGGACCCTTTGTATTAGCCCGTGGATTTGGCACTGTACGCATCCTCGTGCAAACTCGATACAATCCTTTAGTATCCTTGGCCAAAAATAGCCGTGTCGTCGAAGTAACCATCGCATTTTCCGTCCGGATTGATGAGCTTCGCAAACCCCTTCATGAACTTCCGAGATCGCCCGAGCACCCTTTTGGGGGCCGAGGCATAGCAGTAGTAATCCATCCTCCCCTTTTCGATATAACTCGTTCTGGTACGTGACATAGTTCGTGGCGTGAACTCGTGTCTTGCGACTATGTTTTCCATTGGGATTGTCAAGGTACTGCATAATGGGTTTTCTCCAATCATCTGGTATTGCCTCGACGGTGCAAACCTCTATAGTATCTTGTCGGTCTAACAACGAAGGTAAAGACATGACTCGAGTGCGTATTACATCGTCGCGCCGGAGGATTTGCTGGTTGACCAAGGCCGGGTATAATTGTCGTAGCACTGGTATTTCTCGGCCTAGCTTGCCCCCCAGGAGTTGTGCGCCAGAGGCAATTTGAGCCAACTCATCTGCGTCGGTATTATGGATCCGGGAAACATGCTCGAACGTAATACCGTCAAAGGACTCGGCCAAATAGCTGGCAACCATGTGGTAGGGTGCCAGGGTACAACTCATGCAGCGAAAAGATCCATTAAGTTGGTTGATCACAAGTTCAGAGTCACCGAGGACGAGGGCACGGGTGGCCCGCAAGTCATGAAGGAGGCCAAGGCCGATGATTAAGGCTTCATATTCGGCCTGATTATTGGTGCAGTCAAAATCCAACTTAAGCGAAAAATACCAACGATCATGATTAGGAGATTGAATGACAACTCCAACGCCGGCCGAGGATGAAGTACTGGACCCGTCAAAATACATCGTCCAATAGTTGTCGCGTGCTTCAACCAGGCCGATTTCGACCTCGGTGTCCCCAAAACCATAGGGGGAAGGATGGTGAGCCAGGAAATCGGCCAATGCTTGGCCTTTGACAGCTTTCTGAGGCACGTATTGTAGGCTAAACTCGGACAACGCCATCGTCCACTTCCCAATTCTCCCTTTTACGATCGGCCGGGTAAGCATGAACCGGATGACGTCGGTCTGGGCAATGACTTATGTGACCGACGGAAGCATGTAATGCCGGAGTTTGGAGGCGGCGAAGAACACGGCAAGACAGAGCTTCTCCACGGCGGAATAATTGATCTCCGGTGGATTAAGATTTCGACTGAGGTAAAAAATAGCCTGCTCTCGCCCGGCATCATTGTCTTGGGCAAGGAGGCAGCCGATGGACTCTTCAGCCGCCGAAATATATAGTTTGAGGGGTTTACCGCGCCGAGGTGGAACAAGAACAGGCGGCGTTGTGAGGGAGACTTTGATTTGTGTGAATGCCGCCTGATGCTCGGTAGTCCACGCAAATGTATCCGAGTCCTTAAGTTTCAAAAGCGTGGAAAACGCTTTCATTTTTCCTGCCGAGTTAGCTATAAATCGGCAGAGAAAATTTATCTTGCCGAGTAAGGACTGCAGCTGTTTCTTCGTAGTCGGTGGTGGAGCACTGATGATTGCACGTGCCTTATTCTCATCGACTTCAATCCCACGATGATGTACGAGGAAACCAAGAAAATTCCCGGCCGATACACCGAAGGCACACTTGGCAGGGTTCATCTTGAGGTTGTGCTAACGCATGCGGAGGAAAGCCTGTCGGAGATCGTCCAGATGTGTCCGTCGGCGTTTAGATTTGACGACAACATCGTCGATGTAAACTTCGACGATGGTGCCAATTAAATCATGGAAGATGGTGTTCATCGCCCATTGGTACGTGGCGCCGGCATTCTTGAGGCCGAATGGCATGACAACCCATTCATAAGTGCCGAGTGCCCCCGGGCAACGGAAAGCAGTTTTGTGCACATCGGCTTCGGCAATAAATATTTGGTTGTACCCGGCATGTCCATCCATAAAGGATAAGATCGCGTGATTTGCCGCGGCATCGATTAACAGATCTGAAATCGGCATTGTATACTCATCTTTGGGAGTTGCCAAATTCAGATTTCGAAAATCAGTGCAGATGCGCAGTGCACCATTTTTCTTTAATACAGGAACGATATTCGCCAACCATTCGACATATCGAGCTGTCCGAACGAATCCGGCTTTCAAAAGCCGAACTAATTCATCCTTGATACTGAGTTGTACTTCGGTCGAGAATCGACGAGGTGGCTGACGGAAAGGTTTAAATCCAGGCTTAATACGTAATTCATGCTCGACCAGAGTAGGATCTAGGCCGGTCATTTCATGATAACTCCAAGCAAAACAATCTTTGAATTCCGTAAGCAAGGCACGAAACTCGTCTTTCATTCGTTGGGGAAGTAAAGCACTAATAAACAAAAGTCGTGGGTCATCGGCCGTCCCAACATTAATCTCTTCTAAAGGGTCCTTAACTAGGGGCCGATGATCTTCGAGCTCGGCCGGGGCGGCTCGAATTTTATCAAAAGGTAATACAGGCCCATTATCTCCCTCAGCAAGGAACTCGACGAGGTTGACGCCCGAATTTGGTTGTTTAGATATCGTATACCAATGGGCCAGCAGTCGTTCCATAGTAGATGAAACCGCGGCCCGGCGTGTTTCCCGATCGGTGTCAAACATCAGCTTCGGGGAGGAAGTTGGCTAATCCGAGTCTCGTCGAATCCTGCTGGACAATCTCGGCGCCAACCTCGATAGCTTTCTGAACGGAAATCCGAGTCGGCCGTCCCTCTTCATTGAAGCCTTGCAAAGTAATGTAACCAACGTGATCGTCATAATACCGTGCTTGGATCATGTTAGCTTCGAAGGGCTGGCTATCGGCCGGATGAACAGTGACCGATTTGCCGTCCCAAAAGACGAGCACTTGGTACAATGAGGAAGGAATACAGCTGGTTTGATGAATCCAATCTCGGCCGAGCAATGCATTATACTCGGTTTTGGAATCAACCACGAAAAAGGCGGTCATGTGGGTGCGACCGACAATATTCACAGTTAACGGAAGTACACCTTTGGTGTGGGATTTGTCACCGACAAAACTACTCATTGTGATTCCTGACGGAATAAGTTCGTCATTTGAACGGCGTAAGGCCTTCATGATGTTCAGAGGCATGATATTGACAGTAGCTCCACAATCGACAAAAACTTTAGAAACTGGATATCCCTCGATGTGAGCCATCACATATAATGGCTTTAAATGGTGAAGCTTGGCCGATGATGAACGAGGGAACAATTCGGCCAAAGCGGCCTTTAGACTATCATCTTTTGTTGTTGACTCGCCTTCAGCAATCGATACAAAATCAACATGGTCGGGTTCCTCGGCAACCACATCTCCATCGAGGAAATTTGGTTGAGCCGTGCTTGATTGAAAATCGGCAGGTAACACATGGACCATACTGATTTCCATATTATCCAGGACTGACGGGCCCATCTGGTCAAGACCCTCCTCGTTCGGTTGGTCGGCGACTACGGACTTAGTTGTCGTCAGAGTCGGACAACGAGACTCTTCTGTCCCTTCTTCAATGACGTCACTCGGCGGAGCTGCTTCGGCGACTTGTTGGTTTTGCATGCCCGCCTCAGGTAAGGTTGAGATTGACAATGTACTTGGGGTCAGAACCTGAACCTGCTCCTGGTAGTGTAGCCGAGCATCCCTAGTGTCGAGATAAGCATCCAGACGAGCAATACGTGCGATTTCATCGGTCGTAAGGCCGAAGAGAGAAACCGCCGAAAATACTTCAAAGTGATATCGTAAATACTGAAGGTCATTCAGCGAGAAAGGAAGGTCGGCTGCATGGATATCGGTGTACGGGTCGACTTCAAATCCAAGGACACGAGCTTCTCGTATGTGCTGGAACCTTGCTTTCAATCCTGGATTTGAGGTCTTCTGGATGATCCGCTCAGCATCCGGACAAGTCAAGACCAGATCAATGGTGTCCTGGCATGCCTTCGGCAAACCATACAGATCGTTGGCCGAATGTTTCTTATGAAATTCTCGCATATACTCCAAAGACTCCCCAAGGAACGGGGGATGCAAATTCCGTCGAATTTTGACTAAAGGTTCTTGTATAGCCGGCGGGGATAATTTGCTTTTGGCCTCTTGCCTGAAATGTTCAAGGCGTGCCTTCATCTCCCCTGGTCGAATGAGAAGTTTGATCCGTTTATCAGCTTCTTCAAACATGGTCTCGACATCTTGATCGACCAGCCGTTTCCCCTGAGCCAACTCTGTCATAATTGCTGGAGGTGGTCGCTCATCATCAGTGGCAGCTGTGTCCTTCGGCCGCCACTTAGGGGCCGAAGTTTCTTGGGCTGCTCGTCGGTGAGCCATGCAATCTATCCGTTGATGCCGGCGTTTCTGAGATTTGGACAACGCAATGTAGACACCCTTCGAAGAATGGTATGTATACCAACGTTGATCTCTAGGCTCGGGAGGCTTGAAGGTCTTTTGGCTCCGCGATGATTCTGAACTGCTAGAATTACGCTTATAGTAATCATCGTCATATAATGAAGCATCAAAATCGAGGCACCGCCTGACCGGGGGTGTCTCTTCCATCCGTACTTTAGGACCGAGCCTCTCAAAAACCCTGTGATGTTGGCCTTCATTGGTCACCTTTTGCCGAGTTGCGGCCACAGGTTGCGAAGAGGGCTTCTCCTCTGGTTCACTGTCGACCTTCGCTCTACATTTCCTGCACAAAACCACCGTCCCACTGTCTTCATCAGTGCTATAATCCATCATAGGTTTGACAATAGCGGGCCCCGTTAAAACCGTAGGTGGTTTGTTTGAACGAAAATCGGCCATGAACCGTGGCCGAACATTCTGATTCCGCGGGCGTTGCGTCTCGACCACTTCGGCCTTGCCTTTCCCTTTGTCCTTGGGTAGGTACGCGTCGACCATATTTACTGTTGCCGTGGGG
This sequence comes from Malus sylvestris, assembly GCF_916048215.2. Lineage (NCBI taxonomy): Eukaryota > Viridiplantae > Streptophyta > Magnoliopsida > Rosales > Rosaceae > Malus > Malus sylvestris. Next base: position 35,380,625 of record NC_062266.1, on the reverse strand, counting down.
AACGGATCAGTATCAACATTCATCCTCTTCTCGGGAAACTTCAGTTTGCCATTATCAATCCAGCTTTGGACGTTATCGCGAAATACGACGCAATTGTTTGTCGTATGTTTGCTCGAATTGTGGTATTTGCAATACACCTTTCCTTTAAGCTCTTCGGCCTTAGGAATGTTATGACCAGGCCGAAGCTTAATGATTCTTGCTGATAACAGTTGGTCAAAAATTGCGTCAACCTTGGTAATATCAAAAGTATAAACCTTTGACGGTTTCAATGCTCCTTCAGTGGCCGAACGACTTTTGGCTTCTCTAGAATCTACCTGAGTCAATGCCTTGCAAACGTATGGCTTATCTATCACTATCTCAGCCGCATCCACACTAACGCATTCATCCTCGGTTGATGCATAATTGACAGTAGGGTTCTTGTAAATCGTTCCCCGAGTTGGAGTCTTCGAAGTCTTTTCCTCGCGGAGCAAATAATCATACTGCTTAACATGTTGGGCTAATTCGTACATATCCCGAAAATTTGCCCCCAAGAATTTCTTTTTGTATTCAACGTCGAGGCCGTTCAAAGCAAGCCTAACAAATTCGACATCGGGTAAAGGCACTCGACACCAATTCCTAGCTGATTTGAACCTGGTAAGATAATCCATTGGTGACTCATCAGATGCTTGAGCCATCCGTGCTAATGAAGAGACTGACATCTCCATCCCCGGCCGATAAAACTGCTCGTGGAATTTCTCGACCAACTCCTCCCAGTTTTGGACGGAATTAGGAGGAAGATTGATGTACCAGGCAAATGCCGAGCCGGTCAATGAAAAGTTGAACAGCCGTAACTTATGGAAATCATTATTAACATCTCCGCATTGCGCGGTGAAACGAGCCACGTGTTCCAACGAAGACAGGGACGATTCACCGGCGAAAAGACTAAAATCTGGGATCTTGAAACCCTTCGGGTATCCAAACGTTTCCACGTAAGCTGGGTATGGATGAATAAACTTGGGAAACTTCGGCCCTTTCTTCATGGCCGAGTCAATCATCCGCTGAACTTCGGTCATATCAACAGGTGTTGCTTCGATCCTCTGGTCGGTTCTGTCTGACCTACTATTCGACCATCCTCCTTTTTCCAGGTTAATTGGTTTGAGCGGAGCAGGAATAGGCTCGGCCGGTACAATCGATACCGGGTTATTTCCTGGTGGACAATGTTGGAGAAGCTCGAAAGGCCTGCTGCCACCAACTTTACTAACCAGCATTTCGAGCAGCCTGGTTTGTCGATCATTGGAATTGAGTATCGCGTCATGCAGCTTGTCAATGCCTCGACTGAATGTCTGCTCGACTGACCGAGACTGCTCGTCTAGTCGCTTTCGGAGAAACGACCTCATTGGTGGGTCAGATCCTTCACCACCATCCTCATCACACTCCTTTACTATCCCTTCATTGAGAACGCATGTGTTTCTGTTAGGGATTTCTAAACCACGGAGTTGACCGCCGAGATTAACTTTTCTCTCTCGGCGAGTCGCGCTCGTGGACTCAGGTGTCACAGCGCTAAGGGGATTCTGCGCCTGCGGCACACTTTGTCCCAGGCTTTGATTCGGCAAATCGGTTGTCGACTTTCCCATAGTTGTTTTCTTTTTTACCGATCGTGTTTCTATTGGCATGAACTTCGTAGTTTAGCACTAGGTCCCACTGGGCATGCCAAAATGTTGACCCTAAAAACTACAAAGTCTACGTGGCGCGCAGGCCGAGTAATTAATGAGCTAACTACGTCCTTCGGTGAATGCGGGGCGTGCCAACTCGTCGGCCGAGCTCGGCCGAGGAGTAAATTTGTTGATGTTGTGTTGGGTCGCGCTACTGACTTCTGCGTCTTGCGATTGCGGCCGAGAAAGGAACACGTCTCGGCCTCTTGGGCTCTCGAACCTGAAGACAAGGTTACTATTCTTACGAAGTTCAATATCAAATTCGGCTTTCAATGTGCCGAATGTAATAACTGTAACACCTCACTTCGCCGAGAAGGCTGATGAGATGACCTCGACCAATAAGGGTTCAGAAACCCTTTTCGACCGAGACTTGGATAGGTAATCAACCGTTCTCGCCGCAGTGCTGTTGATGCCAACGAAAGATACTGCAAGACCGATCGATTCTACGGTGACAGAGCTATCTATGCCGACTTAAGATATCACCGGTTGCTTCCACAGTGCTGTTGATGCCAACGGAAGATGTGTCAGCGAACAAGGAAAATAAAAATCTCAAGTTGTTGAGAGAGTTTGCGCAGGGCAATTGTGTGTTGATTTGTAGGGGGTTTGAAGGATGTGCAACCTCTTCTATTTATAGCAATGGCTCCCCCCAAGGTCGAGTTAAAAACCTACTCGGACTAGGTTTTCTTCCCTTGATCAGCATCAACTCGACCAGTCCTACCTTCACTAGGACTGTGAACCTAGTCCCTAACTGAGCCGGATTCACTTCCGGGTCCTGCCGAGACTCCTTATTGCACTAGGATTCAACCTCTTGCGTTATGACCTAGCCGACCTAGGTTTGGAGGCCCACGTACTGAACGATCCATGGTATTCTTGCCGCAAGGCCTTCCGGGCCGAGAATGACCCTACACTCGGCCCAAACTGTTATTTTGGGCCCAAACACAATCCTAAACCAAAATTTTGGTATTCCCAATTTTCGGGATTCCCGATATATATTTGGTATTTCAAGATGATTCGATATTCTCAAATTTCATACAAATTGAAATAGCAATCATTCATACCAAGTTAAATTAGCATGCAACCAAAATAACATAAGTAACAAACCCAAAAGCAAAAAAATAAGTTACAAACCTAATATGTTCGAAAACTAACAATACAATTTTTTTTTATTTTGTGTTGAAGAAATATACACATTTGTGGGAGATTTGTACCGCCAGATGTGGCAATAAAGGACTCTAGTTACACCTGTAGACCACACCAATTATATTGCTACTAGTATTTAGCAACAGTTTAAATGTATAATAATATATATATGTATGTTTTGAATGTATAGATGTAAGATAAAAGGCATCACAAATTCAAACAACATGATAACCCCTTTTCCTAGGTCGTGTCTCAGTGTGTTTGAATGTACATTATAGAAAAGTGCTACAATGGAATTCAAAACGCTTGCATGCATAAGCCACTGATTAGTAGGCTTGTTCTTATAGTTTTTTATGAAACCTCAACGGCACAAGAAAATTTATTAATCATAACACAAAAAGATACAAAATAATTTTCAAAACTAACTACAACACAAGTTATAAATTAAAATATGAAACCATAAAGCGTAGTTTTTATTTATTGGATCTTACCCTAGGCATAACATGGAGTCCAGCTGCATTGCTTGAACGAAATTTTGATATGTTTCTAATTGCAGCCCTTTTATTTAAGTGGCCATGTCCCTTTTTCTTCTAACCCGGAATTTGCACTTCAGTACAAGTTGCAAGCATAAAGAAGCTAACCTTTTGCTATTTTATTTTATGTTGCAGGCTGCTTTTATATATATATATAGGTTCGGTATAGGATTACCGAAAAATTGAGTAGACAATACCTAATTATGAGCCAAAATTTTGGGATTGGTTCAATATTTCATCCCGATATTTTCAGGCATTTTGGGACTTTTTTGGTTTGGAATCTAGATTTTTTTTGTTTGGTTCGAGATTTTTGGGAATTTTTTCCAGTCCTAAGTGAAACCATTGACATTTAGAGTTTGAGAGGGGATAACACCGACACCAATGCTATGGAACGGATCCTACCCTAGAATACAAGATACCGATTGTTCCTAGTAGAGGTGGGCACAGTTCGGTCAGGTTGGTTATTCAGCTGGAACTCGGCAGCGAACCGACGGAATAGAAAAAAGTCAGTTAAATAGGCCAGCGAAGTCCACGAGTGGCGAAGTACTGAAAGACATTGGAAACGACATATAATAAGAGAGAAATATTTTAAACGTGTGATATATACATTATTGGACGTGTGATATATGCAATGCATGGTACCATAAGTCACTAAGAGCAAGATGGAAGATTAGTTAGGCGGCGGCCACAAAAACTCATACAATTACAAAGGTAAGCTTAGGTTAAGTGATTAGGGTTTCTGTCAAAAGTGCCTGGAGCTATAAATTAAAAGTTTTGCTTCCAAGAGAGCTTTGCATTGCACCATAATGTTATACAATAAAATGTACAAATATGAACGAATACATCTCACAAAAGAATTTTGCGAAATCAACAAAGGGTCCTAATTAAATTAGAAGCTGGATAAATGATCTGATCCAATGTCTGATCTAATGCGGGAACTATCAACATGGCATGCAAATGATTCTGCCAACTCTACTGCATCTTGAACCCTAAGTCGTGTGCCCTGCTGCCCCACCACTGTGGCTGCAACCCTTGCCGCTAGAGTACCTATTCCTTTCAAATCTGACACTCCTCGTAGAATACCATACAAAATTCCCGACGCATATGCATCTCCAGCACCACAAGTGTCCGCTGGTACACATGGAGAAGGAGGAATATATACAGCTTCTCCTTTTACACCAATGTAAGACCCTCTTGGTCCATCAGTAACTGATGCCAGGGGAACAAAATGGCTCAGATACCTTGTAGCTGAAACGGGGCTCTCCTTTGAGGAAAAATGGCAGAATGCTCTTGCTTCGTCACTGTTTGCAAAAACAATGTCCGCATAGTTTCCAACAATTTCCCTGAATAAAGTTAAAATCACGTAAATCACTGTTCACTCCACGAATGTATACCAGAACACTCCCAAGTCCCAAATATCTTAACCACCATCCATGCATGCTACATGTCACAAATGGTGTAGTATTGACAAAACCAAACGTCCAATATTACAACACTATTTATCAATTATACTGCTAAGGAATTCATACACCAGTCTCAGATGAGGACATGAATTCTTTCCAATACCTTACACACAGGGACCCACAAGAACAATGATGGTAACTTATCATCGAGTTTCTAATGCCTAAATTATTTTAAAACTTTATTCCCTATATGCAATATAACAGAAATCATAACATTACATTCAGTTGTGTTTTGTGTTAAAGCATGAGAGCCACCACAATATATGGCTTATTGAGTAAAGTTTCAATGTCATATATAAAATGTACAAGGATCATGCCGTAAACAAATTAACAATACCAGAAATCATCATAGTGTCTCTCAATGCAGGAGACATCTGATGCTGTAACTGCAACCAGGGCACCGCTCTTGCGTGCTATTTCACATGCTTTTGTAATTGTTTTGATTGTATCAGGAAGTTCAAATAAATAACCCTCGACTACAAATATTTTTGTATTGCAAACTGTGCTAGCCAAGCATGGATCATAATTAACAGTTGAAGATGTACCCTGGGACCATTAAAACAGGCATATTAGGGTCTCATTGATTCACCTCATAAAAGAGATACATGAATAAATCATAAATACTGACGAAAGAATTAACAGCAAGAAAAGAACATAAGTGTCAGTAATATCGTAAAGCTTTTAGTCATCAAAACATATTTGACCTGATATGCAAGCATTGTACGCTGGGCATCTGAAGTTGTGAGAACTATCACTGTCCCTGTTGTCCCATCCTTGATAGGTTCAGAAAGAAAATGCAAATTCGCACGACGTAACTTGGTCCTATACATACGTTGTGAAAGATTTTAAATTTTGTCAGATCACTCAACAAAATATTAAATAACCTATAGAACAGTAACCAAATAGTTGAAATTTAAATACAAGCTGAGTGCCAATGACTGATATGGCAACCTTCAGTTATGTGATAATTGCTATATTACAGGTGATTTCAAAAGAAGAAGATAGGATTGATCCCTATATTGTAGTGATAATCGAAAAGCAAAAACCCTACAGAATTATGGTTGCAAGAGCCTGACCTGTAAAAATCACCCAATGGATCACTCCCGACACTCCCTGCCATAGCTACATTCAAGGTAGAGCCTGCAATGGAGCCACTACCAAGCCTTGCCAAGGCCACTAAAGTGTTGGAAAGAGACCCACCAGCAGCAGCCTTATAGCTACAACCATCCATAGCTCTCAAAACTCTACCTCTCTCTTCATGATTCACAAGCTTCCTTGTTCCCTTTTCCAATCCCAATTTCTCCAGGAACTCGTCATCAACAGTCCCAGAAAAGTCGACCTAGGAGGACATCATAACAAATGCAAGAATTAGTTTATATCATTCCATACCAAATTAACATCTTTGCACACTTAGGTCAGCTTAGTACGAAGTACCACTCTAATTCCATTAGAAACTTGAACAGCATAAGCTATAAGATTCAAAATACAATTTTCATGCCCACCCGTTAATTCGCTTGGCTACAACAGGGCCTGGGGTGCAGGTAAACGCAACTCTTAACCACATGAGATGAAAGCGATTTGCAAATAAAGGCAAAGAGTTTTGAAATAATAGTAATCAGTTTTTTTTGTGAACCCTAATTCAAATGACGTATGTGGCGTGTGTGATTTGAAAACAGAAGACTGAAATTACAATCCTTGTTGTTTCTGTTTGGTTATATGAATGCTGTCATAAATCAAATATCAAACAAAGGGCGGGTGGTTGTTTCCTGATTTCGATTGTTTTCCTAAAACTGAAGCAAAGCAGCAGCATTCTAATTTGTAATTCGTAACCGGAACACAGAATTAAGCAAGCAAGCAAGCATTGAAAGAGAAGAGTAAAATTACCATGGCTTGTCCCAGGCCCAAAACGTCCCATCTATCAGGCGACCCAAAATCCCCGTCGGCATATTCTTCTTCCTCCTCATCAGTATCAGCAGAAGGACTTTCATCTTCATCATCGTCATCAGCGCTCTCAAAGTGATCAGGTGAGCGAGCTCTAAAGCTACAGCAGCAGCAGGAGGAGGAGGAGGCGCTGAGAAACCCACGTGGCCCTCTGGTCATGGTTGCGGTTGCGGGGGTGTGATGGAGAAAAGCAAAGGCGGCAGAGGAGCTGGAGGAGGAGGAAGTAACTCTATTTTTTGAAGAAGGACGCGGTGGATAAGGCGCGGGGAGAGTGGAAGGGGGGTATAAAAAGACAGAAATGCGAGGGGAATGCGGAGAATAGAGTGGTGGAGAGCAGCCCAGGGTCAGGGCCGCACTCGTGGCGCCGATTATGTGCGGAGGAGAAACAACAACCGATACAGACATCCTCGCTCGCTCGCTCGCTCGCTCCTCTCTCTATCTATCTATCTATCTATCTATTTACTTCTATCGAAATTTTCAAGCACTCGTGCCTCCTATTCGGAAGACCTCTTCAACCCCAACTTCTTCAACTTGTTTTCATTCCGTTCAACCGTCAAATCTTCTAATATTTTCAACTTTCCTTGCATCTTTTTCCATTTATTTTATTTTATGGTTCTTTTCATTTTTTGTTTCATAATTTGATTATTATTTGTATTTGGGTTGGGTTGGGTTCGGCTACTATCCAGTTCACTCATCCCCTGGCATTTTTAGCTTCGGCCCAACCCATTAGTCCATCTCCATAATATGGTAAAGACAAAAGTACTTACTACGTTTCGCGGTCCCATAGGGCCACGTACACAAAATAAACGTAATTGCGGTTGGCCTTCTCGCGTTTCGCCCTCTCGCGAGTCCATACGATACGAAGCCACAGATAGACAGAGACACAGAGAGGTGAGCCCCCGGCCGATCCAGAATTTTAGTGTCAATTACCACTTAAATTTTATACTTTCGCATTGTTTCAATTCATCTTGCTGTAATCAATAACTGAAATTGTGGAGTAAATCTGTCTGATGCATCGATCTGGCTGTTTATTTCTCCATCTCTAGGTGCTCGAATTGTTGAAATTCTGAAACTTGATTTTGTGTAATTAGAGCAATGGACCATGCTGAGCTCACCACCGAACAGGTTCGTCCTCCTTCCGATCACTTGTTGCCATACTTTCCATGGGAATTGGGAATTACAATTCGCAAATCTCATCATTGGATCTGTCTGTTTTGCTTTGTTTTGTTTTGTTTTGTCGAAGAAGCTGTTTGATTTCCCATTTTTTCCTTGTCAAGGTTTTGAATAGGGACATCCCATGGGAGACTTACATGACCACTAAACTCATCACTGGAACCTGCCTTCAGCTCTTGAGGCGCTACGATAAAAGATCCGAGAGCTACAGATCACAGCTTCTCGATGATGTAATTCCGCCCCCTGCTCCTTCCATGTCTGTTTTACTTTTGCTTATCTTCATTTGTACATTCATCCCACACTACATGTTGCTCGATGCTGCCTGGCTTCATTCCATGCTTTGCTTTTCCTTAATCTTAGTGGAGATATCTTCTGGATTGGCTGAAAAAAAGATTGATTTTTCTTTGTCTTCTGGTTTGTATCTCACAATGATGTTCGCAAGCTGTTCAAATGTGGCAGGATGGCCCTGCTTATGTTCAAGTGTTTGTAGGCATTTTACGTGATATTTTCAAGGAAGAAACGGTGGAATATGTCCTTGCTTTAATTGATGAAGTGCTTACAGGTAACAAACTGGAACATCTTGTGGATTAAAGATTGCACGCCTGTTCGTAAATCCATAAGCTTTTCTCTTCTTTTTTTGTAGCTAACCCAAAAAGAGCAAGATTGTTCCATGATAGTAGTCTTGTTGATAAAGATATCTATGAGCCTTTCTTGAGGTAAGCACATATTTACCAATTCTGTGACACCCTAAGTAATAGTTTTGTCTGTGCAAAGAAAAAAAAAACCACTGCGTTACTGCGTTTCTTTTCAGGTTGCTCTGGAAGAGTAATTGGTTCATACAAGAGAAGAGCTGTAAGATACTTGCTTTAACAGTGAGGTACTCAAACATGACACACATCTAAAGTGAAATGCAAATATGTAAAGAATCAATAGAGTGCGCTTTATTTTCATTAATGTTTCTCTTTTAATATAGTGCCAGGCCAAAACTCCAAGATGGCTCTTCTGCAAATGGAGAAGCCTCAAATTCAAAGAGAAAAATAACTACTATTGATGATGTGTTGAAAGGATTGGTGGAATGGCTGTGTGCACAGGTATGCTTTCAGCTTCAGGTTACACGTTCTACGAAGTGCAATAGAGTACTTTAAAAGTTGTCGGACCAGTGATGTCCACATTTCCTCAAATTTAACCAATCATTCTGTTGATATAGCAGGTATCGCTTAGTGGTTATCATTTTGGATGATATTGGTTGTCTAAACATGCTTCTTATGGTATATGTAATTTGCAGTTGAAGAAGCCTTCCCATCCCAGTCGTGGTATCCCAACTGCCATCAATTGCCTTGCAACCTTACTAAAGGAACCTGTAGTTAGATCTTCCTTTGTTCAGTTAGATGGGGTGAAGTTGCTTGTCCCCTTAATTTCTCCAGCTTCCACCCAACAATCTATTCAGGTAACTCTTATTGTAGACAGCTTCCATATTAGTTTCTTGACTTTGTGATTTTCTTTTTTCTTACAATATATTTTGTTTCAAACAGCTTCTTTATGAAACATGTCTATGCGTCTGGCTCTTATCTTATTATGAACCTGCAATTGAGTACTTGGCTACTTCTAGAGCTCTACCACGACTCATAGAAGTTGTCAAGAGTTCCACAAAGGAGAAGGTGATGATCTTGCCTTTTGGGATGCTATATTGTTTCATTCAAGATTAATTTGTGTATACTTGTCCGTGTTAAACTTGTCCTTATATCAGAGGTGTACGTGTAATTGCATCTTTTATTTGTAATATGGGTTTGGTTATTTGTGGTAGGTTGTCAGAGTTGTTGTTTTGACCCTGAGGAACTTGCTCTCAAAAGGGACGTTTGGTGCTCAAATGGTGGACCTTGGACTGCCACAAATCGTTCAGAGTTTGAAAGCACAAGCATGGAGTGATGAGGTGAAAAACCGAGAGACTGTATGCTTCTTTTGATAGTCTGCATTTTATGTGTCGGACCAAAAGGATCGCATTCAGACTAACTTGGTATAACAAGTTAAATGAAAGGAACCAACTAGCTCGTGGAGCTGTTGTTGTTCTTGTACATGCATTCTTTTAAATTATAAATCATTGGTGCAGTTTCCCTAATGAAATGAAGTTTCTTGTAGGATCTCCTGGAGGGATTAAATCAACTGGAAGAAGGTCTGAAGGATAACATCAAGAAATTAAGTTCTTTTGACAAGTATAAGCAAGAAGTCCTCCTTGGCCATCTTGACTGGTCACCCATGCACAAGGATCCAATATTCTGGCGAGAGAATATTACCAATTTTGAAGAGAACGACTTTCAGGTACTATTTTGTTTCTTGCCCAAGATTTCTCTCTTCTAATTTGCTAATTTTTCTCCTTTTATGGAAGAAATTATATTATTTGCTTAATGTCTGGTGTTGTATACTTTATTTCTGGGTTCTATTGGGCTTAGTTATTCAGTGGGGCTGAACTAATCCTTGAAATTATTTGTCCCATAAGATGTGTCTCCGATGTTGTGTTGTTATTAATCACAATAGGGTATCTGTCATGAGTCCTAGGTTTATAGCTAAAACTTGGTAGTAGCTACTTTGAGCGTGCACGCACAGACACATGCCAATGCATATGGGATTATGGTTACTGGACTACTCAAGGTGTTTCTTGTGTTTTGTTAGTTTTTCCTTGATAGCTCTGTTTTCCGAGACACTGTTGGATTACATTCCATGGAAAAGTGGTAGTGAATTGAGTCCATTACTTGGTTCTAAAGGCAGTATTAAATTATATGCTGAAAGTAATTGCAGATTCCAATGCTCTTGACTCTTGAGTAATCTTTTGAAGAAACACGTGGCTCTCGTAGAACTAATGATGGATGACCTTGTCTTGCAGATTCTTAGAGTCCTGATTACTATCTTGGACACATCCAGTGATCCTAGGGCTTTGGCCGTAGCCTGCTTTGATATCTCACAGTTTGTCCAGCAGCATCCGGCTGGAAGAGTCGTAGTGACGGACCTCAAGGCCAAGGAACGCGTGATGAAACTGATGGATCATGAGAGTGCCGAGGTCACCAAAAATGCCCTGCTATGTATCCAAAGGCTTTTCCTAGGTGCCAAGTATGCGAGCTTTTTGCAGGCTTAGAGATGCATTCCTTTGAATGGCGGAGCAATGAGGCAGCGTTTTAGTCTAAATGGTATTGTCCTCCAAAAGAGATGTTTATGAAGGGCAGGGGTGGCTCTGTCACAGTAGTAGTAGTGGTTTACATATTTATGTGTTTGAGTACTACATTTTATAGGGCTGTTTGGTTATTTGAAAATTCATTTGTTGCTGTGTTTTTTTAGCTTTCTCGGTTGGTACTTGGTACTGACCTGTAGACTAAAATAAATTCCATCTGTAATCCTGCTGGGGGAATAAAAAATACTCTCTGTATTCAGCAGTCATGTTTGTTGTGGAGATTTTCGTTCCTTGATACTTTTACGTAAATGGGTCCGTCCATTGGACTGACAATTATTAACCATGGCAGGGACGCATGACCAGTTGGCCAACCAGACGTTGTTTCACTTGGTTGAATTATTTATTCGAGAACAACTCACATGACACGGTACAAAATCACATGATGTCAAATGCCAATGAAACAAAACGTATGGACTGCCAGCAATTTTTAGATAAGGTTCGGATTCAACACATTGGATGATAACAGATAGTGAGATAGACTATGATTTGCTTCCAAAGGCAGTTGAATTCTATGAAGAGAATGGGCATGGAGGAGAAGAGAAACCGAGAATGGAGCTTGCACCGAGTCCATGTGAGGAACCCAAGAAGGAAAACTCACGGGAACAGAATAATAATGTTGTCATCAATGGCAAGGCTGAGGAAAGCTAGAACATGTTTTATTAGAAATATGTAGAATGTAGATCACCCATCGTATCTTTTGAAAAGAAAATATCTGAGAATGTAACGCTTACTTCTTTTTTTTCATCTGTTTCTATGGTAATAAGCGCATGAAAAAGTTCGAAATTCGTGATAGTTGAATATTAGCATTTATCTGGATCAAGCCACCATGCCATATTAATACTTATGCAATCTCCAACCGAAAGATCTAGAGGGCAAGAGGGCTGAAATTTGCCTAAAAATCATCTCCAACCGAGAACCAGACCAAATGGCTCATGAACTCCATTGGACAAAAAAAGACCAAAGGGCCAGCCAGCCAACCCGAGCCAGGCCACATGATGACATCATATTTTTTTTTTTTTTGGCCAAAATTTTATAAAAAATATTTAATTATGGGTTTAGATTTTTTGGGCCAAGAAAGGTGATTTGGTCAAAGTTGAGGTGTTCATTTTATAAGCATGTTTCCTTGCTCATTCATCTCCCACGGTCGACGTGGGACAATTATAATGGGTGTAGTTGTAGTTCCTTTCATAAGCATGTTCCTTTCTCAATTTATTTTAAATATTTAATTATATTACGTTTAATTTGTTTAGCCTTCGATTGGAGACGATTTTTTATAATAAAGTTAAAATGAGCTCTTTGACCAATTCGATTAAAGATGACCTTATGGACTGCAGACCCAAGGCCCTTTCATAAGGACTCAAATCAAATTAAAAAACGCACGTCAATAAATATGAACCGATAGAAAAAGACACAAAAATAAATAAAACCCAGAGAAAAATAAAAAGAGCGCGTTAAGCAAAGGAAGAAAGCAGTAATTATCTCCAATCTACCGTCGGTCGTCCTCCGACGCTTGAAATTACTGATGAGTCCTTTCCCCTTTCCAAAGTCTTAACTACTACTTTCACCAAAATCAGACGAACGCGGCGAAGAAATTAGAAACTTTTTAAAAATCTCACGAGTTAGAAATTTAGAATTCAGAATTGAAAGCGAGAATTGAGAGAGTGTATCGAATCGAATCGAGAGGATGTGGTTAGAGATCATCTGCGGGCTGATAATATACCAGCTGTACAGGTGGTTCGTCTCCTCCGATGACGACGACGTCTTGGACCTGGAGACTTCTGATTCCAAGGCTCTCTTCTCCGTCGGTGACAGGCTTGCCAAGCTTTACGGCGGTAAGGTCTACGTTGGCCTTCGCATTCCCGATGCTGATACCGCTTCCCCTCAGACTATCGATTTGGTCCTCGTCTCCGAAGGGTAACCCCTAAACTAAACCCTCCTGACTCTATTTTTATTATTATTATTTTCAATTGTTTTTCTTTTTTCTATCTATTATGCTGATGGATGAATCTATCTGTTGTTCGTCTTCGTTTGCTTGTGTTTTTTCTTTACAAAAAATCAAATTCAAAATAATAAAAATAAAAAAAGGGAGGCAGCGGTCGTGAGTGTAAAGAATTTATCAGGATTAGTTTCAGTGAATGCGGATGGCAGCTGGGTTTGTGAGGGCTACAGTAGTAATCACAAGGCGCAGCACCTACCCGACCCTGTAAGACCCTTCTTCTTCCCTCCCCTTAATTTAGCATTTTTTTCTTCTCCTCATAAGTCCTAGCAAGCATCTTCATTGCTGCCTGCCAATGTGTTTGTGTGGCCTGTTAAATGCAATCGCGAATCATTTGTAACCGTGTAATACTTTGATTCAAAGGTTTATTTCATGACTTACCATTGCACGGTTTGTATTCTCTATACCTTTTTCTGTATGCATTCTATTTTCGTAGACAATGGCGGCATGGATATTCATTCGTGATCATTTAGTATTACATCTACAGCCCTATCTAGTATCTATCACGGAAATAAGGAATTTGGGAATTTGGTCTTTACTTTTCTATCCTCATTTTTTCTACTTTTCAGGTGTTGGAGACCAAAAAACAAGCTTCAATTCTTGAATCATATTTAGAACAAAGAGGAGTTGCTTTACCAAAAGGATATTTGTCTTGCAAAGTAATCCTTTCCAATCCAAAAGTTTGGTACATCCTGGAGTCCTCTCATGTTTTCAATTGCTCTAATTTATTATTCCTTGGTCTTCTCTGAGTACGATTTCTCTCCAAATTGCTAGTGCTCTGCTTTCTCATGTTTCTTGCTGTCAACATTACTAGTGAACCAAGACTGATTTCTGAACATTTCTTGAACTATAAAGGGGGGGCTTTTAAGAGGTTTTGACATGTAGGTGTAGAAGATATATGTGGTTGAGAGGTATTGACGTTTAAAGCCATGCATTGCAAATTGTTTTTAAGAAGGAATTTTAGGATGGTGCAATTGCCTTTTGAATCTAATTACTTTTCATGCTAATAACATTTCTTACTTTTTCTGTGTATCGAAGTCTTACTGTCTTATACATATTTCTTTTTCTGTAGTACCATTCAGTCCAGCAATTTTCCATCAGAAGTCGTAACCTATGACCAGTGGGTGCAGCTGAAACCAGAACCAAAAAACATGTTTTCTGGTTGGTTCAAAGGTGCCTTCCGTGGTGGAAAGAAAGAGATGCAAGAATCTATGCATCAGAAGCTTGATTCCATTCTTAGTACAGCTCCAATGTGGGATAGGTTTGTTGCCCTTTACTTAAAGTTTTCTGTTCAATTTTCCTGGGAATTGGGATTAGGTATTATCTTATAAGCCATGGTGAAGCCGGCTCAGAGCCAACCCCATATAATTCACAATTATGAAACTCCAACCACAGGAATAAATATATGTGTAAGCAAATATGTAAAATGTTAATGAACCAACTACGAGGAACTTAAGGGTCGAATTCCTTAACACTTGAGGCAAAGTCAGTGGGGATTTAGGCCTTTCTTAACTGTCCCGAGTCTAATCATTGAGTCATTTCTTTCTATGCAAGTTGGAATTACAAAGAAATAGGCTGTTTGATACACAATGAATTCATTTATGTGGATGCTGTTTAGTGTTTTTTTTATTGGCCTGCAGGTTGGAGCTCAAAGGTAGTAAGTATGTTCTTGGAGAATTTCTAGAATTCAAGGGTAAGCAGGAAGATGTTCAGGATTTGAAATGTATCAAAAGATCAAAAATTGGCCGCCTTGTAGTCCAAAAGACGAGCATGCTTGGATTTGGTAATTCCCCAATTTCTTCTTCTCTCTCTGTTGAGTATTATTTATGCTGAAGTATATTAAACGATCAAGGATGCAAAGGCATACATCCTGATTGGAATTTTTCAAGCTTTGGAATAGACATTGCATTTAGCCACATGCTTAACTATTGGCCCCTTTGTTTGTGGCAGCCCCTTCTAGGCTTCAAGTTCTGTACTCTCCTCGTGATTATCGGAGCGAAGGAGCTTCAGCTTCTGAGTGGATGGAGGTAACTGTAAGGTCTAGTACAGAAGTCCTCTTCCAGCCAGAAAATTCTTCTAGAGTACGCAAGTTTAAGCTCTCTTCGATCGTCTCTATGTCACTGAGTGCTTAAAGATTCCTCCTGCTGAGTATACATCTACAGATCTGCAGGTAGGAAAAAGTAGCCTTGAATTATCTGTGTAATTGTCTTGACTCTTGTACCGTTGTTGATTTCTTTTGAATGTGTGGGGCATATGGAAATGCTAATAGGAATTTGAGTTATGCAATAAATTGATTTGGAGGAAAAATACTCGGGTGCGACTGTATGTGTGAACTGTAACATCATGTGGCAATGTCGCACCCAACTATTTCTCATTTTAGGCCATTGTGAAACTTGTGTTGAAGAATCAATGATATGGTATAAACTAGAAGGATCCAAACATGAGATGCTGCGTGTTGCATGTGCATGCGTTACAAGTTAAGAGTAGGAAAAGCGAAGATTGGATTGGTTGAAAGTGAAATTCCCGTTAATAATACTATATATAGATAAAGCAAAAAAAAATCTACAAATTCTTATCAAAGCGTTTATATCTAACGCACCCTTAATTCACAAGCATTCGACGTTTTGGTATCAACTGTAGTAAAATTAATGGCTGAGTTGAAGGGTGGTGTCAAAGTCGACCATGAGTTTGTTTAGTTTCTCGTTGCTTATCTTCTGTTGGTACACCACCATTGTCTCCGTCTCCTCGAAACTGCAATCGTACTTTTTAACTTTCAACACAAATTGTTTAAATCATTTCACTTCAGACGAGAGAGAAGCAAAGCATGAATTGAAATGACAAGGGAGTGAGAGCAAATCAAACCTTGGGGTTTGGGGTTGGGTTTGCGTTTGGAGAAATGAAGTTTGAGAAGGCGGCAAAAGCATGCGGGCGAGCCCAACGGCATCTTTGTAGCAATTGATGACTCTGTCGAAGCATACGTATCTTCCGTAGGATGACGCCTCTTCAAGGACGGAGATGTGTGCGTCAACAAGGAACTTGAGATCAACGGTCACCAACAGCCCATCTTGGTACATCTCAGCCGTTCCTTTTAGATACGGATTAGTGATGGTGAGATCGGGGCTCATCAACAGCCCGCCATTGACGGACACCATGTTCAGTCCTCGGTCCATTGCTAGAGCCCATGCTGTCTTCTCGGCTAGGGTCTTCGAGAGGGCATGCCACAGCTGATCAGAAACAAATTTAATTCATGACAGTCAGCCTGATGGTGGAGACAGATTGGAACATTTTAATCAATGTAAAATGACTGAGCTGTTAAAATTGAGCTAAACCATACGGGATTGCATTCGGCTCACTTTTATCTACGCAATAACAAAACCGCTCATGTTTATGAAATGAAATAATACCTTGAATTTTTTACAAAAATTGACATCGCTCCAGTTTCTCTCATCAATCTCATGGGAGGAGGACGGCGACGTTGTACGGTCGTCCCTCCAAATCACAGCTGTTACAGAGGATGTAAAGACTACTTTGTGTATGGTATCAGTTTGGGCACAAGCTTCCAGTACGTTATGAGCTGCTCTGACCTCTGCCTCTGCCATAAATTCCTGCATCAAATATTATACATAATTAATCAATGTGGATTAAGTACAGGCAAATAAGTTGGTTAATGGAGTATTGGAATGGAAGGGAGACGTACATCATAAGTGGGGTGGTCTGAAGGAGGCTCGAAGGAGTAGAAAAGGGCAGAGCATCCTTCCAAAGCGTCCATAATGCTGTGGTAGTCAAAGGGGTCTGAACGGAAAACGCTCACTTTCTTCTTCTTTACCAATTCGTCATCAAAACACTCTGCTTCATCACCAACACCCGCACCCGCACCCGCACCCGCACATATAATAACTAATTAAACAAATGGAAATAAATGGAAATCGGAAGACTAAACTCTCAAGAAAAGAGGACGAGTTGCTATGAGCTAAAAGACTTAAATATATCCAGCTTGCTAGTTGATTGGTTTCTATTTAGTCCTCTGACAGAGGATTGGAAGAAATAACATAAAGACTGCATTTCGAAGGAGGAGGAAGAAGAAGAAACAATTCAACGAGATAGTTATAGATTACAGATAAATACATGGGTAATAGGTTAACATACATACTGTGATGGGTTTGGAGTGCAGCATGGACTGCATAGCCTCTGTGCAAGAGGCGATGGACGAGAGTGGAGCCTAGGCGGCCGGACGCATCCATGACGCAGACTGTGGTCGTCCCTGAACATGGACTAATTTCATCAGCACCATCATCATCACAAGTACAAATAGCATCTGCTGCAAGAGCCATCGATGGATGGATGGATCAGATGGGACGGGATGGGATGGGATGGATAGCAGCTATATGGGAATGAGGGAGGGATCTGAATTTCTGAAATATAATCTAGGGAATGCCTTGGGATTTGGATTGCAATTGAATTAGGGGCTATCACATAGTAGCAGCTGCAAAGTCCAAGCACTTAATGGTGGAATTGAAGCGGGCAGATAGGCACGTAGCTACAACCTATAACTAGTACAGGCAAGAGTAGTATTTAATGCGTGGGGGAGGAAGGACTCAGAGGAAGAGTCTCTCTCTCTCTGTATTTATGTAAACAGAAGATAGTTTGGAAGGTGAGCGTTGGGTTGGACCGTTCACCGTTGGAGAAGGGTATGGACACCGCCAATGCAATGCAGAAGAAGACGACATCAATATATAGAATCAGATTATATATTATATGTATACGCGGAGAGAGATGGTTGTATAATATATATTATACATAATCATCAACGTATAGAATCAGATAAGAAAGCAGGGTGGCATAAAACTAATTTTGTTTGTTTATTGACAGTTAGGCGGCATAAAACAACTCAACTGTGCAGCAAAGCGAGCGAGCAGGCCCGCCGGCCATACAAATTATTGTACATGGAGCTCATTCTGTCCATACATACATGACCGGGACGGTGAACGACGAACCTAACTAAGTAATCATTCATATTCCAGTATTCCAAACAGCCTGCCTCCGTACAGGCTACAACTTCAATTCCATTTTGACAAGATGAGCACCGGAGGAATTTCTTCGTGATAATACTTGGGCCCTAACGAGTCATCACCCTACATCTTTTATCCAAATACATGGGTCGATAACATGTACATCTGCCTACAGCGATCACATGAGAAGAGGATTACATTAAAACCTTGGGGTCTAAACAATGACGGGACGCAACTATCTCAAAACGATAATTCTTCTGGCACTTCTTGAAATTCGCTCAACAGGAAGCTCTTGTACTTGTCTTCAAGATCCCCACCTGGGGACATGTAATACAACATTAACAGTTCAAAATTATACCTACAAAATTTACTTAACAACAAGGGAAAGCAATAAAAGAGTCATGAGGTTACTTTTAGCTTCAAATGGTGGGATATTCTCGGACAAAGTTGATTGCACCAGATTAGCCAAATCTTTGCCTGATACATCAACAAATGAGTTATATTGACTAAATGCATTTAAGTCTACAAACTCCTTAAAATCACGTATAATCAATCATCACCAACTTATAAGTTAAAACTCAGATTGAAAACACGGTAGAAAAGTAGGATTTCAAGTCGTGGATTTCATGCTGCAGCTAGTTCAAGCGCTAGACAATTTTCTAGGATATGAGTAACTATATCAAGATTCAAGAAGCTCGCTCCTATGACCTATCCAAAAGAAAGCTGAAGTCATCTCATTTTCTCTTACCATTTACATTCTTTTCTCCTCCATTGACATTCAATAAGTAAGATGATATCTTGTCATCTTGCAACTGCAGAACCACCCAGAAAGGTAAATTGTTCACACTATTGATAAATTCATAACACGGCATTAACAAATCTATATGAATGGGCAAATAAATTCATAACACGGCATTAACAAATCTATATGAATGGGCAAAGCATATTATTAAAGAAACATATATTATTTGACCTTGGACAGAAATGCCTTAGCTAGTTCCATTGGGTGAATATACGAAGGGCCTTTGTTGTATGCGGGCATGAACTTCCCATTCTGATAACCAGCTAAGAAGTGATAAGCTGCCTGGCCAGGGGAGAGCTTCGAAACAGAAGGGATAACGCCAGAACTGATTGAACAGAAAATAGAATAAAAAGCAATGCAAGGTCACTATGCGCAGGACACATTAGGAAAGAGGAGTAACATGAACGGAAGCAGTAAGTGTGGGGTTTTCTGAAAGATTACTGATATGCAACATACTTAGAATGAACACAAAACAACCTTTGGATGACAGTTACAGTTACAGTGTAGCGATATGTGTAGGATAACAATTCGGCTAGCACAACCAAAGACCGATGCTCATTCCTATTCAAAACATGCTCAAATGGAACAAAACAATTCTTTACAGGGTTCTATTACCTGTCAGAAGATGCAAGGACTACAACAGATGGGAACTTGAACAGATTTTGGCCACCAGTTTGAAACAATGGTGCAACACCTTCAGATGAAAGAATTACACCTGCCTCCTTGGGCACCAACAGATGTCTGCAGCTCTTAAAGGTACCTTTGGGTGCAAATATAAGAACCACAGAATCACCAGACACTAGAAGCCTGAAAATTTGAACCTCCCAGTGTAAATCACCCATGGTATAGTAATAAAGACTAATGCTCAATAAAAGAATAGAGAACCTGTACCTTGCACATAGTGGAAGGCCTCCCCGTGCAAATATAACAGGTCCAGACAAGGCCGCTAGTGCTTCTTTAGTTACATTTAAATCTGAGAAAGCTTTACCACATAAAACAAGTGATGAACGCTCAATATCAGCAGCTATAAATCCATTATTTCCTTTAGATCCAAGGTCAATAACATCCCCAATTCCTGAACTGCATGATCAAATATATATATCAATAAACATGTAATCAACATTGATGTCATGAGAAATTCTTAAAGCATGTTTTCTTGTAGTTGGTTGCACAATATACTCAACCAAGACACGTTAGACAATGAAAGTTGATTACCTTATAGAAGTAGCCACATAAACTGTCAAAGGACATGAATCATGAGAAACTGCACGGGTGGAAGTCCCCCAGAGAATACGGGATAGTGAGAGCACAGCAGACGAACTATCACTTATTAAACGAACTTTTGCATCACATTTTGGTAATGAACCGATAGCACCATCATGCACAAAAATGTTGGAGATGGATGATATATGACTTGTGACCTGATAATATGAAATAAAAGGTAGTATAATAAACACGGTGAAACGAATGTAAGACAACAGAAAAAAGAGAAAGGAGAAGATTGAAACGTGCATGTTTCAAAAGCTTAGTGAACTGTGGCTTGGAAATTTGGGAAGCTCCTCCTCCTCCTGCTGCTGGTGCTCCTATTCCATGGAAACGTCCTCTAACAAGAAGTGGAAGTCCTGACAAAGATTCTAAAAGGGTAACAAAAAGTTAAACAAAAAGAAAGAAAGAAAGTAATAATGATAATATTGCCAACCTGGAATTGTTGCACCCTTGTGTTGAAGTTGAGAGGAGGTCAAATTATGAAAGGCTTGGTGGTCGACAATTACACCTTTGCCGGCCAAAGCCATGTTAAGACCACACGAGAAATCGAGGACCCTCCCTGTCCCGGTCCCTGTCCCTGCCTCCGTCCCTGCCGACCGTGCCCCTGCAATAAAGATTAAGCCATGAGTCAGCGAATCAGCAAGTGAGCTGCAAGGCTGAAACTGCAACTTTCTGCATATTCAAATACATGCGTTTACATGAAGAGAGAGAGAGAGAGAGACGCACGGACGCGTTGGGAGGAGAGGAAGAAAGGTAGGGATGTTGAACTGAATGAGCCTTCAATGAACCGCTTCAAGTTGAAGTTGAGGATTCTCATCATCCTCTCTCTGTCTCTTCCTCTTCCTCCGTCGGCTATCCAGTGTATCAATATCAATTGATTTGGGGATGTCGGTCGTTTGTTATAATTGCCGTAAAATATGCTACGCTACTCGCCTGTGCCGTTGTACGGCACCACCACCACCACAGTGTAGACTAGAGTAAAGAGTTTTATTCTCTTGCCGGCGTCTGATAGTGATACCGATAGCGGCGGCGGCGGCAGCAGCAGGCGCAGCGAGCCCATATGATATTATATGGGCCTATTGGGCTCTAAACCAAGTCTGAGCCTTTCTGGACTCTATCTCTCACTACTACAGTAGTTCATAAAGGCCTAAGCAGGGAGTTTCAGTTTTTTTATATATATTTTTTTTAAATAAAAAAATCACAAAAGGAAGGGGCTGGCTGGGAGGATCTTGCTTGACGTAGAAGAAGAAGAAGCTGACAATTGAAATCGGAGCTCCAAGTCAGGTGGATCTCATCTCATCATATCTTCAGCATTCAGAGAAGTGAGTGAGTGAGTGAGTTGCCTTCAACTTGCTTTCTTCAGGTAGGATTAGGATTAGGGCTATTCAGTCTCATCACTTCCTATTTGTATTTGTCTCGCTCCCTCTCTCACTATTCAGTTAGAAAAATTGTACCCTCATCAATCAATCAGGCAGGCTACCTCGGTGATGGGAACACTGAGCTCCCAAATTTTGAATTTATGTCCATGGGAGAAGCTTCTTTCCTTCCATGTTTGTGGGACCCGTGATAACCTTTACCCCCCTTCCCTCCCCTACCACTTTTGAAGCCGGATGCGGAGTCGATTTGAATTTCCCCAACACCACCACTACCACCACCTTCATGGATTCCTCTGGTCCTGCCCTCGCGCTCGCGCCACCTTCAATTGCAGAGCCTCATGACGCCATGGAGTTTGAATCTCATGAAGCCGCATACACCTTCTACAAAGCATATGCCAAGTCCGTCGGTTTCGGCACTGCTAAGTTGAGCAGTCGTCGCTCTAGAGCATCCAAGGAGTTCATTGATGCCAAATTTTCATGCATCCGATACGGAAATAAGCAGCAGTCCGATGATGCCATCAATCCTCGACCTTCTCCCAAAATTGGCTGCAAGGCGAGCATGCATGTCAAGCGCAGGCCAAGTGGTAATTGGTATGTTTATAGTTTCGTAAAGGACCACAACCACGAGCTTTTACCAGATCAAGCACATTTCTTTCGCAGCCACAGAAACACTGACCCCCTTAACAATGATGTTAGAATCCGGAAACGCAAGAGTTTAGCTGCAGAGTCCAGCCTCTTCAGTGCCTATCGAAATGTTGATTGTCTGGAGAGTTACTTGCGAAATCAGCATGACAAGGGACGGAGTTTGGCTTTAGAAGCAGGGGGTGCTCAACTGCTGCTTGAATATTTTATGCGCATGCAGGAAGACAATCCAAAATTCTTCTATGCAGTTGATCTGAATGAAGAGCATGGGTTGAGAAATGCGTTCTGGGTTGATGCCAAAGGAATGGAAGATTACACTAACTTCAACGATGTTGTTTTCTTCGACACCACATACTTCACACACAAGTATAAAATACCGCTGGTTCTTTTTATAGGAGTGAACCATCATATTCAGCCCACATTACTTGGCTGTGCTTTGATTGCAGATGAGACGGTTTATACTTTTATGTGGCTAATGCAAACATGGTTTATAGCAATGGGGGAACAAGCTCCGCGAGTAATACTCACCGACCAGAACGACACCATCAAAGCAGCTATTCCAACAGTATTTCCAGGCACACGCCATTGCGTTTCTTTATGGAACATAATGGAGAAGATGCACAGGCAGCTCGAGTTTCTAAGCATGTGGCATGATAGTTTTATGGAAAAATTTAGTAAGTGTATCTTCAAGTCCTGGTCAGAACAACAATTTGAAAAGAGATGGTGGAAACTTATTGATAGATTAATCTTAGGGACATTGAATGGATGCAGTCATTGTTTGAAGATCGTACTCGTTGGGCCCCTACTTTCATGAGAGATGTATCCTTCGCCGGGTTGTCTCCAACTTCACGATCAGAAAGTTTGAACTCTTCCTTTAACAAGTATATTCAAGGGGAAACTTCACTGCGAGAGTTTATGGAAAGATACAGAGCAATTCTTGAAGATAGGTATGAAGAGGAAGCGAAAGCAAATTTTGATGCTTGGCATGAAACGCCTGAGTTAAGGTCTCCGTCGCCGTTTGAGAAACAAATGTCACTAGTGTACACGCATGAGGTTTTCATATACTTTCAAGTTGAGGTCTTGGGAGCAGCTGCTTGTCATCTTAAGAAAGAAAATGAAGGCGAGACATCAACTACGTACAGTGTTAAAGACTTTGAAGACAATCAAAATTATACTGTAGAGTGGAATGAATCAAAATCAGATGTATATTGTTCTTGCCACTTGTTCGAGTATAAAGGTTATCTCTGTAGACATGCTATTGTTGTTCTCCAAATGTCGGGTGTTTTCATCATCCCTCCCAAATATATATTGCAGCGATGGACAAATGCTGCTATGAGCAGGCATGACATTTGTGAAAGAGTGGATGAGGGTCAGTCTAAAGTCCGTCGCTACAATGATTTATGTCGAAGAGCCATAATAGTGGGTGAAGAAGGGTCACTCTCGCAAGAAAGTTATGATGTAGCATTATCTGCCATAAAAGAAGCGTGGAAGCAATGTGCAAGTTTAAACAACTCTCTTGAGACTAATGCAAAACCTCATGATTCAGCAATGCACGGTGTTTGCGGTGTTGATGAAGAGAATCAATGCAGCACTACATCTAGTGCCAACAAGACTCCTAGGAGAGCCGGGTCCGGGAAGGAGGTGGCTGCTAGGAATGGGAATAACACAAGCAAGAAAGGAAAGGTACCTGATGGTTTATGCGGTCATTTTCTTCATTGTTTTTCCATTTTGAAAATATCTTTTAATTTGTTTGTCTGAATTTGGGAAATAGGTGAGTAGTGAAAAATGATAGAGCATTACTAAGGACTCAAGTTTGCTTAATTGGCATAACAGGTATCTCAGCTGGAAGCTACGACCGTTGGAACGCAAGACGGCCTTCACCAAATGGTATGTTTCCTGATAGTAAATTGTACACAAATTTAATAGAGGTATTCCTAAAAATGAGCCACCTCTGAAAACTGCTACTTTTGAAGATTTTGGTCTTTCCAATCAAGACACTTTTCACTGTGCAGAAAACAAAAGCATTAATGCTGGACAGGGATCTGCTGAGGGGCCATATGATCTAATTGGGAAATAAATTGAATCATGGATTCTAATACTGATACTATAACTTAGAATTGAGGATGGCAGAGTTTTACTGATCATAAGCCCATGTTGTCATGTTCAAGGGTTTGGGTTGAGGATTCTGAACCTGTTTGATAAACTGACCTGAGAATACTGGAATCTGTATCCCTTTGCAGGTTGACAGGGTTGAGTTAAAGCGTATGAATGCAATGGTTTGTTAACATATTGAACAGTGCTTATACGTACGCTATGTGAAATATATGGAACCTTTTCTTAGGTGTATGATGTATGGGGAACTTCTTTTCAAAAAAAATGATGTATGGGGAACTTGAATCTCGGTGGATATTGAACAGTGCTTACAGATGTTAAGCATAACTTACGTTCCATTTTATATCAAATCCAAGTTTAATTATCACCGATACCGCATGAATAATTTGATTTGAGTGTATACCATTACAATGTATAGTGCACTTTTCTATTGCTCTGTGTGTGTGATGTGTGATACTGGTACTATTAGTAAAGTGTTGATCTCCAACTCCAAGGTCGGATTTTGTATTGAAAAATTGGAGGTGGGCATGAAGTAGAGCATATGAGACTAATGGAAACTTGTTACTTGTGGCGGCAACTTTCGAACTCGAGGCCCATGCAGTTGCATAATGTGGTGTCGACAATGTTTCAAAGTGTTGCATTTACACAGCTCCATAATGTGGCCTCAACACATGTGCATGAGAATAATCTCCCTCAATAACTCAAACATTACCTTCTCTTTTAAATAGAGACCTCAGACCAGTATGCCTATACAGACGAACTGCTGAAGGACGGACTGGCTGCAGTAAAAGTAAAGGTCAGGTGCGGTTGCTGGTAAATTATATGTTGTGCGGTTAGGTGGGAAGCAGTTGGATTTCAATTGGTAATTCCCGTGTAAAACACTTGTTTTGTAAGTTGTGCATTTCATTTCGTTAGCTTTTTGTTCGACGAGTTGACTTGTTTGCGTGAGCTGTTAGAGAGTCGTATGTGTATTTCATTAGGGGTTGGGTTGGGTTTGGTTGCGTTGCGTTGCGTTGGGGTTTCAGGTGAGTAGTATGGAAAGAATCATTTACATGCAGAAACTTGATTCAAGAAGGAATGAATGATACGAGGTAGGCCTTGGCTACGTTTGAGAATCTCTATGTGCGGAAGATGGCTTCGTCCCCTCTGTGCCCGATTTGTCAAACGCAGGACGAATCTCTGGAGCACCTTTTCTTGTTGTGTCCTTGGGTGAAGCCTATTTGGTTTGGAGGTATGCTAAATCTCAGAATTGATGGATCTTCCATCTCCTCTTGGTTGAATTGGTTTTTGTCCGTTGCTTCTCGTCGTTATGGATCAAAGGAGGAAAGATGTGAGATTATTTCATATATTGCTTTTTCCTGTTGGCATATTTGGGTTGCTCGCTGTAATTTTTTGTTCCAACATGCTTCTCTCAACCCCCATCAAATTCTTATGGCAATTCGCTCTGCCCGCGGGAATTTTTTTGAAGCGCAGGGTGTTCCTGCTCTGGTTTCCTCTGTTGCGATGCCTCAGGTTGGTCCGGATGTTAGATGGTCCCCTCCTCCCCCCCATTTCTTTAAGGTTAATGTTGATGCTAGCTGGTCTTCTTCCTCTTCGTCGGGTTTCGTCGGGGTTGTGATCAGGGCGGATGGGGGGAATTTTGTGGCTGCCAGGAGGGAGCATATCTCTGCTTCTAGCGTTGCCTCTGCGGAAGCTTTGGGTTTGGTGAAGGGTTGTGAGCTTGCTGCGGTCTTGGGTCTTGGATGTATCATTGTGGAGTCTGATTCTCAGGACTCCATATCAGCTTTAACGGCGTCGTTGGAGACGGGCAGATGGGAGGCCTTTCCTACCTTAGCTGTTGCAAAAAGGTTGGGAGAGTCCTTTCAGGACTGTCGCTGGACTTGGGCTCTAAGATCAGCAAATCAAGCGGCGGATCTGTTGGCGTCGCGTACCTGTACAGAGATGTGCAATTTTTGTTGGGTCAACCGACCTCCATCTTCGTTGGTTCATGTCCTTGATAAAGATGGCTTGCCTTGTCCCCATTGATGTGTTTGGTCGGTTGGGGGTGACAGTGTAACTTGGTTCTACTGTCTGTTCTTTTCCCCCCTTTTTTTTGCTTGGATAGTTTGTTGTTTTCTGTTGGCTTTCCTGTTGGCCTTCTGTGTTTCTGTGGCATCTTTGCCCTGGTTCTCTTTCCCTGAATGATGATTTGAACCTTGCTTTCAAAAAAAAAAAAAAAAATAGAGTAAAGCATCTACTCTTTTTCTTTTTCTTTTTCTTTTTCTTTTTCCTTTTTCTTTTTCAATTCAGCATCTGAGGCTGAGCATCCCAAAATCCGATTCCTATTCCTTTTTAGTCGGTAAATGCTAGGAAAACTAAATTTGTATACAAAATTTTGAAAACTAGAGTATATGAAAGTTGATGATTGGTGTATTACTTAACCGTTGATAAATGTATTCATTCTTATTAGTGACACATCATTTAGTTTGCAAATTTAGTGATACATCATTTAGTTTGCAAATTTTGTCACTAAAGTTAGTATCATTAACATTACCCTTCTATTTATTAAAGAAATATTAGGTATACCAACTTTTTAGACTACATTTGTAAATCATATGATGTGCTAACAATAAAAAATAGGACAACGATTGTCTGCCCTCCCACTTCCGGTGCTCTCCCGTGTCCTCCTGTTTTGTGTGGTCACGGTTAAGCCATGTCAATATTTTATATTATTTTTTTATAGAGATAATAAGACAAAAATGAATAGTAATATAAAATGTTAACGTGTCTTAACCATGACCACACAAACAGGAAGGCACGGAAGTGGGAGGGCAAACAATCCTTATCCTAAAAAATAAGCACGTTAATTAATCATGTGTTGTACTACTAATAAAAAATAAGGAAAACTAATGAAAAATGGCTGAAAAACTTTGAGTTTTAATGATAATGATAAAATAAAGGGTAAAGTGAATAGAATCAAGATTGATTTTTTAATGTAAAAATATGATTTTTCGTTAAAGTGAATAATATCGAGAATTTTCATTAAAATTCTCTAAAAAAATAAACACGTTAATTCATATTTAACTAATAATTCAGACCTTTAGTGGCAGACAACATGATTTACAAAAATATTCTTCCTATCAACAATTATTATAAAGATGGACGGTGCAAAGGGTAAAGGGAAAAGAATAAGAGTAAATTGTACAAATGGTCCCTCAACTTTAATCAAATTGGAGCAATGGTCCCTCAACTAAAAATCCATTATCATTGGTCCCTCAACTTATCAAAATGTGTAGCTATAGTCCTTTTCATCAATTTTGTCAAAATTTTGTCAAAATAAGCTATGTTGGAATGACAATTTATATAATTAGGGTCCCTCAACTCATCAAAGTGTATAATTATGGTTCTTTTCATCAACTATATCAAAAAATTTGTCAAAACGAGTTATATTGTAAGGATCATTGCTACAATTGGATTAAAGTTAAAGGACCATTTCTCCACTTGAATTAAAGTTCAGGGACCAATGATAATGGATTTTTAGTTGAGGGATCATAGCTGCACGTTTTGATAAGTTGAGGGACCAAAGGTAATGGATTTTTAGTTGAGGGACCATTGCTCCAATTGAGTTAAAGTTAAGGGATCATAACTACAATTTACTCAAAGAATAAAATATGGGATTGTACCCCACCCCCAAAAAAGTGGGTGGCGCCCTCCAAAGGTAACGGCAGCGCGACTATATACGCGGACTTATTCTTACCATAGCAAATACCATACAAGCAAAAAAGCAAATCAGGTCCATCAGGAAGGAGGAGGAGGAAGATATGGCGCCAAGCACAAAGTCACTAGTATCAGAATCAGAAGCAGCACCGGTCCGTCGCTACCGCATCGGGTACGCATTCGCACCCAAAAAAGAGCAGACCTTCATCCAGCCCTCTCTCCTCGACCATGCCTCCCGATACGGCATCGATTTCGTCCCCATTTCAATCCCCGATTCCACCACCACCGCCAAGACCCTGATCGAGCAAGGCCCCTTCGATTGCATCATCCACAAGATCTATGGCCCCCACTGGAACCAACACCTCAGAGAATACTCGTCCCAGTATCCCCAAACGCTCATTCTTGACCCGCCCGAGTCCATCGAGCGCCTCCACAATCGGGTCTCCATGCTCGACGTCTTGGCCGCCTTTGAATTGAAGCCGCGTCAGTCAGGCGACAAGTTCCAATCGAAGATCTCGGTGCCCAAACAGGTGCTGGTTGATCATTACCCGGAAGGCGAAGAAGAGACTAAGTTGTTGGCGGGGTTGGAGTTTCCGGTGATTGCAAAGCCATTACTGGCGAATGGCAGCACCAAGTCGCACGAGATGTGTTTGATTTTTAGCCCCAAGGGGTTGCGCAGTCTTCTAGCCGATACTAAGAGTCCCATTTTGCTGCAACAGTTTGTGAACCACGGCGGGGTGGTGTTCAAGGGTTACGCGATTGGGGAGCACGTCCAGTGCGTCAAGCGGAGGTCGCTGCCGGACATTTCGAAGGAGCGGGTGACCGCATTAGAAGAAGCGGTGCTTCCGTTTTCGCAGATATCAAATTCGGCGAATGACGAGCATAATCTGGCTCATGATCCTCACGAAATGCCACCTCTGGAGTTTGTTGAGGAGGCGGCGAAGGGGATACGCGTGGGCCTCAAACTCAACTTCTTCAACTTTGACATGATAAGAGATTCGAAGGACCCCAACAGCTATTTTGTGATCGACATCAATTACTTTCCTGGGTACGCCAAATTGCCTAACTATGAGCATGCCTTTACAGACTTTTTGCTGAATCTGCTTTCAACTAGTAGCCATCCCCAAAAACAAAAGGAGCTGCAGCAGCTTAAGGAAGAAGAAGGTGCTACCAGTTTCGAGTCCGATGTCAAACAAAACAGGGGTCATGAGGAGGAGTAGCAGGACGAGGGAGAGGAGGAGATTTGACAGTTGAAGAGTAATAAAAATTGTGTTACTTGGATTGGATTTGGTTGGGTTTTTTCCAATTTAGGTACCTCTGATTTCTTCTTGTGATGAGAGACAGGCATATGGTCAATGTAGTGGAGAGTGGTGAGTGCATGATATGATATGATATGGGTCATCATCGTGAGCATACATGTAGATGCGAATTACATGTAAGCTGGGTAACTTGTAACATGTATCATCATGTGCACAAATAAATATTTGAATAATTGCAGCAGCTACCTTTAAATTTGCAAATCATATGTCTGTCTATGTATCTATGGTTTTGGTCTTCTTATATTCCCAGATGCAGATGTAGCAGCTGGTTGTTTATGAAATGATAGGTTTTATGCTAATTCTCCCTCACTTTGCTATTTCCTTCCCTCGTACTCTCACTCACTCACTCACTCACTCACTCTCAGAAGAATAAGGTTGAAACAATTAATTTTGAGAATTTGGAAAACAAGTGCAACCTCCTTTTTGATCCTCTTGAGAGTGTTAAAATTGAATAATGCAGGGTTTGTTAGATGAAACACAAACCAAGAACAAGTAATATGAATTACTGTGATCAAAACACAAACTGATGTTCATTAAACTAATGTGCGAGGTTGCAGCGCACCTTCTCCTCTCTCCAGTAATCGGTTTTGCTCTTAACTAATAATAGGTCTTAGTCCGTATTCGAGCATATCCACTGTGAGAGCAGAAGCAACTATATACACACGACATAATCCTTACCAAATCCCATAAGGATTCCCCTATTAGAATCCTTATAGGAAACTAATCCCTTAAATAGTAGTCCAGTGTAATATGGATTACAAAATCCATTCCCAATAAGACTTCCCATTCAATCTCAAGACCAATAACTAAGTTCATAGATTCATACTTATGCTCATATTCTTACATTCTCCCACTTGAGCAAGTATGAACCAAGTAAACTAGTTCTATCAAGATCTACCATATGGTGATCACCAAGCCTTTTGAGTAACATCATAAACAATCTATATGTACATCTCAAAACATAGAATAAAAGCTTACAGTCACAACCAACATGTAACTGATGCCCTCAGATTACTTGTGTTCAATTTGCACTTATAACATTATGATCAAACTGACATCAGTGGACCTAAATATCCACTCCCACTATTCCTCAACTTAATTTGAAACAATTCAGTCTAACAAATAGTAAAACTATCAACTAGTAATTCATTCCAATATAATGAATTACCAATATATGAATTCAACCAACTACTCAAGTCAAATCACAAAGATTCTCAAAGCATCAAACTGAATCCAAAACACACACACACACACACACACACACACACACATATATATATATATATATATATATATAGCTAACCAATCAATTACAAAAATTGAATCTCTGAATGCAATAAACCTAGCTAACAATTATACTAATTGATAATTAAACTAGCTAAACATAAACTTAACTTTAGAGAAGAACATTACTGCCACACCAGCTTTTCGAACTTCACAGTAGCAGCACTTCTCAAACTTTATTTTGCAACTGTCCTTAATGCAACAATTGCTCTTTGTAAAACAGAATAACAAACTACTCCCACTGATCAAAAGACTTTTCACAGACATTAACTACCTATTTGCCATTAGCTCTCAAATAATCCTTAAACAGTTCACGATCATTTCTTAGATGACCTCGAGTTTTGCAGAAAAAACACTTAAGCTTGGCAACATTTTTAATTTTTGGTTTAAGATTGTTAGACCCTTTAGAAATATCAAATATTTTAGCAGAAGTACCAGTCTGATCAGAAGGTTTGGAGTACTTGAAATTCTTACCTAAATTATTTCCAACATTGTTGAATTTCTTCCCCTTTCCTCCTTGCACAAAATTCACAATCCTTGCCTCTTTCTTGCTTTTGCCGAGTCTTCTTTTGAACACATTGTGCGATGAGCTCATTTATATCCTAACTCTTGTCTTGTGTATTATAAGACACCTTCAGCTGAGAGTATTTGATTGTAAGAGCTTGGAGAATCATGAAAATCAACTGTTTTTCTCCAATATTGACATCCATTGAGTTCAACTTCTCAGGAGCATCAGTCATCTTCAGTATGTGATCTCGAATTGAACCTATCAATTTTATAGGTTGTCAGTAAGGCCATGTATTGATTGATTTCAGCCTTCTGAAACTCCTTGAATTTCTTCTCAATTGCACTCAAATATTCAGTAGCTAATTCATGTCTTTTGATGCCTCCACGAATTGTATCAGTCATGCCACTTTCCAGGATGAAGAGTGCCACCTTGTTGGCTCTCATCCACCTTTCATTGTCTATTTTCTCTGTTCTAGTACTCTGGTCTGTGATTATTGGTTTTGGAGTATCAATGGCAATGTCATACTCATTTATAGTCAACAACAATCCAATATCACGTCTCCATTTCTTGTAATTACTTCCTCCAGTAAGGATTGGGATGTTAGCTAAGTTCAATGTCTTCAATGATATTGCAGATATTGCAGACGAAATCACAAACATGAACCAATTAGGTTCCTGATTTCCTTTTGCAGATTGCACATCATAACTTACATCAATAATTCATACATATAGACTTAACAACTAATAGCTGATAAGCATATATAGAAAAACTGACTTATTTAGAACTCATGTAGATTCAGCGAAGAAATATGCAACAATAGACAACCAATAGATGTCTCATGCATAATGATGTAATATCACAATAAAACGATCATCAGAATCAGAAGATCATGACTTTGCAAGATATTGGAAAATTATAGCCTTATATGTGATTGGTCATCTATTGCTTAAGAATTCCTAACTGGCAGTTTTAATTAGTTTGGATTTTTCTTTGATTTCGATATTGGTATTTCAAAACTCAAACAGAAAACCTCGGTTCAAACTATGCATCAAAATAGGTATGCCAATACTGATAAATCAACATAAATCATCAAACATACCTCTTGCAGATGAGTTTCAATTTGAAATAGCGCAGCGAATATAATCATCCAAATTGAAAACAATAGTTTAGAGATTTATGGCTCATGTTTGTGATTTATGTAATCGAAAAATCCCAAATTGGGGAGAGAACCAAGACCAATGATTTTGCAGGAAGTCCAACGGAAAAGAAAAACTTTTGGAAAAGTTTTAATGGTAATATTTTAAAAACACGTTTTGTTATTCATAAAAACCACATACCGGAACCCGAGTTCGATTCCTCTAGGTTGAAACATAAGGCAAATTTATTTAAGCTACATAACCCATTGATTTTAATAACAGAATTCATAAACTTGTGATTAAGGCTCTGATACCACATGTTAGATGAAACACAAACCAAGAGCAAGTAATATGAATTACTGTGATCAAAACACAAATTGATGTTCATTAAACTAATGTAATGAGAAGATCATACCTACAGATGAACTCAAAGAAGCAGCGATGTCCAAGTTTCCCTGTAAGGTTGCAATGCACCTTCTCCTCTCTCCAATAATCGGATTTGCTCTTAACTAATAATAGGTCTTAGTCTGTAATCGAGCATATCAACTGTGAAAGCAGAGGCCACTATATATACACACTACATAATCCTTGCCAAATCCTATAAGGATTCCCCTATTAGAATCCTTATAGGAAACTAATCCCTTAGATAGTAGTCCAGTGTAATATGGATTGCAAAATCCATTCCCAATAAGACTTCCCATTCAATCTCAAGACCAATAACTAAGTTCATAGATTCATATTTATGCTCATATTCTTACAGGGTTTGAATCGGGGCTTGAGGTGTTAATATCATCTTAAAAAAAAATCGCTGAGTTTATATTTAAATCAGATTATTAAAGTTGACCATGCTCTCTGGCTTTGCATACGAGGTTGGTACTTAAATGGATGAATCCTCGTCTTGAATAATTTGGACTATGATTCTCTCTCTTTCTATTTCTCTCTCTTTTTCTTACATTCTCCACTTAATCTTTTTCTCTTTATATAAAAAAAAAAAATAACACAAGATGATAACGTAATTTAATCATAATCGTTCAAGGAAAAAAAAAAAAAAAAGGGAGAATAATTTATACGTGCGTCATTATTTTACTTGTCGTTGACAACTTCGGCCCTTCAGTCCATTGTATCGAAATCGATATAACTGTCTCTTTCCTTGCCGATTCCCGATTGCTCAACCAAAATAAATAAATAAAAATCCAAGTCCAAGGTCCCAGTCAATTAATTTAAGCCTATAATATATACACACACACGTGTCTCGATGGTCTGATTGGCACGTACGGCATGTACGGATCCTTTTCATGAGGATCCGGAATATTCTGTAATCATGTCATTTCATCGTACATTGTGTGATCAATTTTTGTTAGATATCATTTATATTTAATTTTAAATTTTAAATTTAAAATGATTTCTGACTGCACAATATACGATAGACGAACATGATTATGAAATCCTCAGATCCTCAGGAAAGGATCCTGCTAGGATCCATTTCCGTGAGAATAATCTATACATATTTGGCATGGCTAGGATATAGGTATATATGATTAATTGCTTTTATAGCTAGGTCAATACAATATATTTATAGGGTACCCTTGTTGTCGTTGTACAAGAAGGAATTAGCTTGCTCTTGTAACTTGAATTGTCTAATTTTTCACTTACCAATTTCAATTGGTGCCTGGTTCGATCTGTACCACCATCCATGCATGCATCCACTATTGTGTGGAGAGATTTTTATTGTGATCGGTACACAGAGTGGTACATCACGTGTCACTATACAAAATAATGTAATATGTGTGCTAAAAAGTTAATAATTTAAAAAATAAAATTTTTTACCACTCCTATTAAAACATGTAGTGTACTATTTGTGTTCCCGTCACAATTAAAAATTTCTCCATTGTTCGGTTACTAATTAATACTATGGCA
This sequence comes from Malus sylvestris, assembly GCF_916048215.2. Classification (NCBI taxonomy): domain Eukaryota; kingdom Viridiplantae; phylum Streptophyta; class Magnoliopsida; order Rosales; family Rosaceae; genus Malus; species Malus sylvestris. The sequence goes on along the minus strand of NC_062266.1, from coordinate 35,346,401 downwards.
AAGATCCCCTCCAGGTCTCTAGCTCCAATTTAAATGAAAAATTGGGATAGGGGTGTGATATCCACACACCCCTTTTTACTTCTCACACATCTTTCTAATTTTCAACTGTTGGATCGGATGAATTGAAGAAGATCAACGGATAAAAATTAACAAAAGATGTGTGAGAAGTAAATAGGGGTGTGTGGATAACACATCCCATTGGGATATTGGAGCTAGGTCAGAATTCATGCATGATTTGTAGTCATGTCAGGCGGACGGACACAATTAAATAATAAATTACAAAAAAGGAAAAATTACACGGATCAAGCATTAAGTAACACCTGATCATCATGGGGATTGGGATGTTAGGGATTGGGGGAGTACTATCATCAGTCAGGGCGCAGGACCCAGGACTCAGGACTAGTACTGTACGTAACGTTCTTCTTCCCATTGCATGCATGCTTGTATTTAACCGATCGAGATATATAATTTACATTACATGGCCGTCCAGCAGGAGGAAGTTCGTGGGTTCCAGACGGCGGGGAGCATGAACTTCATGCCCTTCTCTCCCACGGCATTGTAAGACCCACCAGTAGCGCGGTCGACCTCAACCTTGCCAGTCTTCCCTGGGACAGCTCCGCTTCCGAAGATGTTTTCGCAAGCGGTGGCGGCCTCGACGGGGTCGCTCTTTCGTCCCGGCTTGAAGAATCCAGTGTTGAATGGGTTCGTGACGGTGGCAGCCAAGCCGGAGGCGAAGTTTAAGAGCATGGCGTCAATGCCCATGTTGCCGTTGGGGGGCTTCACCGTCACTTGATTAGGAGTACCGTAGTCCAGCCTCTGGAATGGCCAACCGCAAGCCCCGGGACACTCGATTTCAGGGTTTCCGACGACGAGGTAGGGTCTGTTCTCAATCAAGCCGTGCTCATAGCATTTGCCACGGCACAAGCTGTGCACCGTCACTTGGCTCCCTGTGAAGATCACGTTAATAGTGTTGGGCTTTCCGGAGCCGGCCTTATTCACCAGTCTCTTGATGAACTCAAAGGTTATCACTTTTCCGATCGAGTACTTGTCGTCGCTCTGCTGGGCCCCCACCTTGATCCGGAGTCTGGGTGGAGTACCTTTACCGGGGTTTGGACCAGCGAACAATTGGTAGCTCTCGATGACGTCCCACCACCTGTGCACGGCGGCGACGTGATCGTTCTCCGTGTTCTCGAGGGATCTCAGGAAACTCCGGATAACGTTCTTTTGTTCGGCTGTGAACTGGCCGTAAAATAGGATGGAAAGGTTAATGTCGCCGGTCATGAGAGGCCCTCCGTGGTATGTGATGGATCCGCCACCTCCAGGAGCTGGGACGCTGCCGCCGGCAGTAGGTGCTAAACCACCAGCGTGTACGACACCACCGGGCTTGCCGCCAGCAGTTACAGGTGCACTACCTTTTCGACCGCCACCTTTTTGTGCACCGCCACCTCTGTGTGCACCGCTACCTTTGTGTGCACCACCACCTTTGTGTGCACCACCACCTCTGTGTGCACCACCACCTTTCTTTGTAGCACCTTTATTTGCACCGCGGCCTCTTCCCTTGTTGGAAGCCAATACCAAAGTAGTGGTAGTAATATCGATGAGCAATACAAGGCAGAGAGCGAGAGCTGCAAGCCGCCGGTTCCCCAGGCGACTACCCACCACTGGGAGGGAAGATGATGCTGCCATTATAAATTTATTCCTTGCCTCTTTTTTTTCTTTTTTTTTCTTTTTTTTTCTTTTTTTTTTCTTTTTCAATTGCCACTTTTCTGTCGTTTCCTCTCTTCTGTATCTCGCCCCTATATATTAATGGAAGACACATGTATGCATGCATGCATGCGTGCGTGAGGCTGGAGGCTGAGTTTCCCTCCGCCCCAAAAATTAAGGGCAACTCTCCCTCGAAATATTTCGTTGTCTTAATTAACGGACACACCACTAGACTTGACCACACACTAATTTTGTTTCTGTTTCTGCCAATCAAAAATGAGTAGACTATGTTTAGTTGGGGTTGGGGCGGAGGAAGGGCAACTATTATTATTAATCGATTCGATTCAGTGGAGTGGATACAAGACCTAGTCAAAAGTCCCCACCTTCTACCTATTAATGGAGGCTTATATTCCCCATTTACATTTTGGGCAATATATACTAACGTTACGTGCACTCCCAAGAATTTTTAGGTTTTTTTTTTACTGGAGCCTGGAGGGAGGTGGAGAGCTTATTAGTGACTGTGAGATGACCTCGTCCTAAATTCTATACAATATGTGAGTCGACATTTCATTAAGATAAAATGTACTAATGTGTCGTAGAATGATCGATGTTGTAAAAACAACATTTTGTTCTTGAGGAGCAGTTATTTGGTTCTTTTCCAGATTCTTGAGGTTCAGAATAACTTAAAGATTAAAAAGACCATATTAACAAGTAATCAAGGATCTCACAAGTGACACCCTGTTTGTTATATTTAGGCCTGGTTTGGTACTGAGGTGATTCTGAAAAAATGAGTTTTTTTTGTGTTCGATAAACATTCAGCTTCAGCTTTTTTTCACAGCTTTGGATGAAAAAAAAGCCAAAAACAAGAAGTTGTAAAACCTAACTTTGAAAAACCGGTTTTTTTTCACATCTGTTTTACATAAAAGTTTACCAAACACTACAATACTGTTTTTTTTTCAAAAGCATTTTTACAAAAAAGTTTACCAAACACTCAACAACTTTATTTCACAGCCGCTTATTCTCACTGCACAGCGGAACCAACTTTTTTTCAAAGCACAACAATACCAAACCAGCCCTTAACTTCATCCAATCCAAGTACAACACTACAACGCTTATTACATTGACATGTTATTCCGCGGTAAATGTAAATGTATATTGGTAAGGTTAAACCCGAATGCATGGGGAGAAAGCAACGTTTATAACTTTGCATCAACATAACTTCCCCTCCTGCTCACTCATCATTGCTCATCTCCGTCTGTTGATCCAACCTCTAATTTGAACAAACAAATCAAACATACTCATACCCTGTACACTCTGCTGCAGTCAGGTTTCTCCTGTTTTGTGCAGTTGATATATGGCTATGGGTTTCTTTACATTTCGCCCACTTTGACACCTTCCTGTCTTCGTTCTTCCGTAGCATTGCAAGCAGAGACTTAAGACCATTCCTCATACAATTCAGCGTTCCTGTAACCAGCTCCCTGCAACATAAAACAATCCCAAAATAACAATCAATAACCTGTTCAGTTTACAAGTACTTGACAAGACAGAGACTTTATTTTTTACAAGTATATAAAACACAATGTCACATGCATCTAAGCTATGGTTCTCTCCACTATTGCACGTTTCTTATTATCTTCTACTAGACAATCCTTTCCCTGCATCATTTTGTTGAGGAATTTCAACAAAAAATGTGTAAACTCTACGTTTTTAATAGCTGGACATACAAGTATAATAACTTACAACTTCAGAGATTCAAGATACCTATATCTAGCAGATAAATGCATATTAATAACAAAAATTAATTGAAAACTTGGTTTTTGTTACGTCTTTCTCCTCATCTTTTAAACTTGTTTATATATTTACATTGCCTCTAAAGAATGCAAATCCATGCAATGGGCCAATCGAGCGAGCTAAACATGTCCACTGCAAGTAGCCAAAATGTTTTATTTTCTAAAAATTCTGCAATCATCTTTTATTAAAGAAAAAGGAAAATATTTTCTTCATCAAAACAACATGGTATATTAGAACGAACCAAAAAAGAAGCATGCTATACTTACAATGGGGAGCAAGGAGATCGGCCACCATTTACATAGTACACAAACAGATATGAATCATAATGCTGACCATTGATCAAGTAAAAGCCTTCCAACCTTCTTACACACATGAATGACATTTTTTGGTACAAATGGATTGCAGAATTATTGTAAGAAATGACGTGCAAGTAAATTGCTCGGCAGGTTGGAATACTTGAGGCATATTTTATGACCTCACGAATAAGTGCTGATGCTGCAAGTCCAAGGAAAAAAAAATTACCAAATGGTGAAAGAAAGTCTTAGCCTCCATAACAAAAAGGAGACAAACTTTTACCTATGCCAAGATTTCTGAAAGATTCTACCACTCCCAGTGTCAAAATGTAGACCAACGTCTGATCTGAATTTGACGAGTCAAAACTGAGCAAATCCCCAATCTACAAGACCAATGGTTTTTTCATAAAAGAGTTAGGGTAAATCAGGAAACTTGAACAAAACAATGCAGCAAACCATACTTCCATATACTTGCAAAATCGTGAATGTAAACCTCGGTAAATACTCCCAATTTTCCAATGACTTCAATTAAACCAGAAAGACCAAATAATAACCAATATAATTTACGGTTAGTGGTGATTCCTCCCCATAAATTCACACAGGAAAGAAAGAGGCAGGAATATAGAGGACACACCTCACTTTCTCTTGCAGGAACAACTCGTGCAGTTACAAATCCAATAAGTTCATCACTTTGACCATTTGGACGACTTCGATCAACAGCTGCCCATGACACAATATCATGTCCATTGACGACATTTTGGAAAAACTCAGCCTCATACCTGTAGAGATTGGCAAAACCTTTTGTAGAAAGCTGTGTCATGGTAGCAAAGAACATGCCCATGCGAAAGTTGCAAATGAGATTACGTACCTAATGGGAAACAAATCAGCATGGATTTTCTCTAAGATCTCAAGGTCAGATGGTTGTATAGGCCTATAGGATATGGCTGGACGCCAGGGAAGTTTTGGGTTCACCATTGGGATTGTGTTGTCAATCCCCAGCAAAGACTTGATATACTTGGAGAATCTGCGCAACTTCTCCTTCCATTTATGCCACATCAGCCACAGACGCCATGCAGTAGTTTACGTCAACTGCAAAAGGAATGACACCTTCCAATAATTTTCATATTTGCAAATCATTAATACAAACAGCAATATGACAATAACAGGTTGAAAAACCTGATGCGTCTATGAAATCCACAAGGTAATGAAGATTAGCACCTTCGAACTTTCAAATATCACTAGGTTGCCTCAAAATATAACATAGAAGTTAGCAGAGTGAGGTGGTAGATGATTTTCTAATGTCCCATTTAATTTCCAAGATGAGATTTGAAAAAAGAAATCTTCTTCGAAAACAACATTCAGGATCAACTACTCTGCAAATTCCAAATTCCCTTTCTTGATCTCATATTTATTGGCCGCTTGAATGTAACTTCTTTGCTTCCAGAATTGAAAAAAAATAAAAAAGAATTGGTAAATTTGTGTATCATACTGAAAAGCAAATTGAGAATAACAAGTTGAGTACATTATCCTGTACAGTAGAGGGTGAGTAGTGTACCACGTGGAGGTAACCGATGTAAGGGCATTGTTTGCCAAGATAATAAGCACAAAGAAGCATTACAGAGCAGGCACGCTTATGCATTATTACAGGAAAAGAGGTGAAACATAAAATCATGGGTACAACAAGTATTTACTTGGACTGACGCTTTCCTTGACAGTGAGTGGGAACAGGACTCTCGAGACGTGATCTGCAGAGTGAACGAGGGACGTCATTGTTTTTGTTTTACCAAAAATCAAGTCTTGAAGTTTATTCCAAAAGAAAGATTATCAGAAAGGTTTATGGGAGTGAATACAGACAGGATCGTGTCTATTCAAGTCAAGATAAGGAACACGATAAATTTGGAATTAAGAATACGAAGAAAAGAGGGCAATTGAGTAGTTGGGAAATTGTGTAATAGTCCAATTGAATCGAATGCTATGAACTGGAAAGGCCTGCAGCTGCAAGAAGAACATCTTACAATCTTCTTATAATGAGAGAGAGACAAACAAGGTCAATTCTTCAAGTGCATCAAACCAAAGTGTGGGGGAATGATGAATTGTCATAGTCAACTGATAACACAAAGTGCAAAAACAAGAGAAAGAAATCATGTAATAATACTAATAGTAATACCAATTGAATTCTTAGAAACAAGAACCGCGTATTAATAATCCTTGTTCCACAGAAAGAAAAGAATATTAACAAGTAATGCCTGACCTGAAGAATAATTTGATAAAAAAAATAATAAGGAACAGAAAGCAAACTTAGGTGAGAGATCTCAGTCAGGTTACCTTGGTGGGGTGGGGTGGGGTGGGTGGCTGCGACGCCGGAAGTAAGGAAGGAAGGATGGGTTTCTGTGAGAAAATGGAGATTTGGAATCCACCAAGTTTGTCGTCTCAGCTTAGCTCAAGCTCTGTCGAACAAGGAAACATCCATCCATCAAAATTCCAATCCAAAGAGACCAAGACTTTGCAGCAAGGAACCTGTTCCCTTGTTTTAGTTTATTCTCTCTTTTTCTTTATTCTTCGCTTTTCAAGATGGGTTGTGTTGAAGTTTCTTGGGCTCAACTCTTACTCTCTCTCAAACGGGCTTACACAAACAGAAAGCATCCATTCTTTTTTTCTCCGCTAAGCTTTCCTTTTTATTTACCTTTTTTCTTGTGTGTAAATCAATTAATTTAAAAGAACTTTAACGAAAAACTTTCGGTATTATTTACTTTAACGAAAATTCATATTTTTACATTAAAAAATCAATTATAATACTCTTCAGTTTATCCTTTATTTTGTCTTTATCGTTAAAATTCAAAGTTTTCAAACCATTTTCATTAATTTTCCTTTAATTTTAAGTTTAAGGGCATGTTTAATTATATAAAATAGGAATTCGTAGGTTTTCATCATATGTCCATATCTTTAAAAAAATAAAAATAAATAAATAAATAAAAGAGGAAACGGAAGCGATTTTTCAACTCCATTTTTCTCTTCCTCCATATCTTTTCCTAGCCTTTGAATTTTATATATCAAAACAGAATAAAGGGACAGAAACGTGATAGAAACAAGGAAATGACAATAAAAGGAAAAAACAAGAGTGTAAAAATCCCTACCGTTTGAAACTTAAAAAAGAAAAAAATAGAAAATATATCATTAGTTTACTGAAAAAATGATAAATACATATGTTTGCTTGTTCTATGCTTAATGCTTCTAATCTTGGATGGGGTTCAGGTTCTATACCCCACGTATACGTAGTAACTGTTCAGGATGCCAACCACTCCAACACCAAGAGGTGAATCTGAGTCGTTTGGCATTAGCATCAGACCCAGTTCAAAGTTGAAGGAGAGGAGAGGAGAGGAGACACGGAGAGGAGCTCTTCTTGCAAGGAAACACCACCACCAACCACTTCCAATACTTTATATCATTCCTTTTGATCACTGCTCAAGCCACCACAACTATAATCACAATGATGAGGATGACTCCAAATATCACCAACAGCAAACAAGTCTGCCCAAATAGCACAAATAATTAGCAACCTCTATGAATTCAATGCTTTATATATAATAGCTGAAATAAAGAAATTAAACAACTACGTATATCAATCCAGCCAATATATCGCATCCTTTGGTTAAAAATTTTGAATAGCAACTTATCTTGGAGTTGAATACACAAAACAAGAGAAAACAGGAATCGGGTTGAACAAACTCGTGTTGAAGGAAAAGAAAATTACCAGAGATGAATTAGATCTTTGGGTCTTGGATGCTTTCACAAGGTGGGAGGTAGCTTGCACAGTTGCAGCGTGGGAGTTCTCAATGTTAGAACCAATATCATCTGAAAAACACACATATACAGACAGCATCGTTCAAAGCAGGGCACACAAAGTACAAGTGACTCAACAAACACAAATTCAATTTCCGAGTAACAATGAACAGAAACTGGACTAACCGATTATAGCTCCTTGATCATGGACCAGTACAGCTAGATCTTTGAAAATCTCATTAACCTCACTGATCTGTTGTTGAATTTCTTGGATCCCTTGCTCCCTTTCTTCAATAATGGCTTCATTGAATGCAATCTCATTGTCCGCAAGTACAACCTCTTGTCTGCATACAACATATTCAAATCTATAACTTAACCATGGATTCCAGTTGCATCACATAAGGCACTCAACATCTAGGGCAATAACTAATTTGCAGGGCAGGTCCCAATTACTGGAGAATGTTACGCAGTTAGAAGATGTGTTTCCATATAAAATAAAAAATAAAAAATAAGGAGAAAACATCACCATGGGAAAGAATATACATTCACCTGGCCTATCAAAGCTCACAAAACAATGAGAGGGGTCAACACAATCCATGTAACAATTTTATCGGTGAAATGGAGAACCTTTAGGATCAGGCACAAAAGAAAAATCCCAATAACTAGTTAAGAAGGTATTCCTTTCCTTTTAAGGGACGTGGCTCATCTAGAAACTCGAAGATTGCTATGGTTTTAGGATGACGAATTTTCCTTCAGGGTATTAGAGAGACAAATAACAGAAGTTTCTCAACTTCTGGAAGTATATTAAGTTGCCCACCTTTTTGATTCTAGAAGAAGAGTTTGCTGTTTGGAACTCCTAGATGAACTCATCTCCTGCTCATGGGCAGGATGACTGCACAATACGATGAAAGGAATTGATGAGTAGAACATATAAATAATAAAGAGAAGAATTAAAGTTAAATCATCGATCAACTTAGACGTGCAAGGTTACACTTTACAGAAACTTGAATGCTTGTGTAAACGCGTGTTCCTTTTAGTAAGAACATGTAACAAGATAATACCTGGATGGAAGAACGTCTTTGGGAACAAAGGGAGCATATGTTGTTTCCCTTTCAGCTGCAAGCCTCTGAGCCTTCTGAAATTCTTTGAGAACCGCCTGGAAATCCTTTGCAAGCTTAGCATCCGTAATCTTCTTGACAACCTGCAGTTTGTCACCCAAAAAGGGTGAAGTCCGATAATAACAGCTTACTGAACATAGTTAGACAGGTATAATGAATTGAATGCTTACAGTAACTTGGGCATGGTGATCAGTTTCACTAGCTTGCTTGAGTTTGTCTGAAGTATCTTTCACCAACTGCCCAATATGCGCCCTTGTCTTATGCCTGCCAGTGCAAACTCCCAATTCCCAATTTAGATCAACAGTGAATTAGGTCGGAACATTGGTAACTCTCAATGTACAATCAATCAATCAATCAATCAAGCAAATTATATGTTTATTATACAAACCTAACAAGAAATTGAAAAGACGGGAAGAATTATTATTAAGAAGAAGAAGAAAATGAGAATATGAAAAGTAGTACTGACAGCTTGTCGCGGAGTTGAAGGGTGTCTTTGGGGGTGCCGAGGGAATTGACGAGGCGGTAATAAGTGGATACGGCGGTGTTGATCTGGAAAATCCCGGCAGACAGGGCCTGAGACGGCTCGTAAAGATATTGATTTCGATTTTGCTGCTGCTGCTGGTTCTGAATTGCATTCGAGTAAACGAAAGGTCGTCGTTGTTGCTGCTGTTGCTGTTGGGGAGAAGAACCAGCCTCAAGATCTTGGAAACTCATTCTTCCTTCCACTTTTTTTTTTTTTTTGTTGCTTCTTTGCTGCTGCTGCTGCGGCTGTTCCCTTCCTTGTGTTTTGGAGTTGCTTCCCTTGGATTGCGGTGTTTGGTGGTTGGCTGCAGACAAAGACTGACCAAGGAAATTTCGTTGGTATGGTTTGGTTTGGTTTGGTTGTTTTGTTACAATGCCTTTACAATAAGTACAGTTGATTCAATCCAATCACTTCTTTCTCTTCTCTCTCAGATAAAAATCCAACTCTACTCGATAGGAAAGGTCAAACTATGTTGGTATTCCGGCAAGACGGACTCCCCACCGTCTCACCCCACCCCACCCTCCTAAATGTCCGCCAGTGGGACCCTCAAGCGACAACAGCTGTTCAAGGCTTTAGCAGGCCTCAGAGCCAGCCCAATTTTATAACGTTGGATTGGGTTTCGGCCCAAATTATAGCAACTGACATCACCTGACTCACTCGTAACATACTTTGCCACGCAGCCCTCCTGGCACCCTCCCTAACAACCGCTTTCCTCCCTCCCTTCGTCCCTCTCTGTATCTCTCTTTCTCTCATTCTCTCTCTCTCCTTTTATTTCTTCTCTGGAATCAAGCAAACTGCAAACACGCCTTCAGTTTGATGATGGAGGTGAGTGCAATGTCATTTTTTTTAAGTGTATATGGTTTGATTCATTTTGTTATCTCCTTTCTTAAATAAATATCGTTACCTTACCGAATTAAAAAATTTGGTTTTGAATGTTTGATCCCGTTTTATGTAATGTTGTTGGATTTTATGATTCTACGCTCTGTTTTTTTTTGTTTTTCATTTACAAATTGTGATGAATTCAAATAGAAAATTTGTTGCGGAATCTGAATTGTGAGTCTTTAGTGCTTCTTGCATTTAGGAACACATCCCCTTATACAGTATTAGTCCGATCTAACTTTTTTCTTTTTCATTTTTTTTTTCTTTTTGGAAAGGAAAGGGCTTTATTTTAATTTCTTTAATTTGTACTAGAAAGCATTTCCTTTCCATAATTACACTTGTTCTCTTTATCGAAAGGAAAGTGCTTTTGTTTGTGGTAAGTATCCGTTTGAAACTTTGGCTGTAACTGTAAGAGAGCATAGTATAGGTTTTCTGATGCTTTTCAGTAGAATGCCAGTTGTGCAGATGTGATCATCGTTAATATGGGCGTGCTATGATTTATACAATGCGATCGTCATTTCTTTACTCCATATTCATGCTTACATGCATCCACTCAATTTCACATGACAGATAAGGACGGTGAAAGTTAGCAATGTCTCCCTCGGTGCAACGGAACTTGATTTAAAGGACTTCTTTTCCTTCTCTGGTGATATTGAATACATTGAAATTCAAGGGTTGCATTTCTTCTCTCTCTCTCTCTCTCTCTCTCTCTCTCTTCCGTTTGCTAATTGTCTTAATGCATTGAGACGCAGGAAGTTTATTTCTTTTCTTCTTTATTGCAGTGACAACGAGAGGTCTCAGGTTGCATATGTAACCTTCAAGGATTTCAAGGGGGCAGAAACTTCAGTGCTTCTTTCGGTCATTCACTTCTGAACGCTTCTCTAGTTTTCTTTTTTCTCTTCTTGTCCTTTTTTTCCTTGGTTGTTTAACTTATGTTCCCGACATTTTACTTTTTTTTGTGAACTTGCCTATCTAATGGAAACCGGGTGGAATCTGATATTCTGATTACTCTAAATCAGTTTTATTGTCATCTCATCTGATTTTCTTAATTATGTGTCTTATCTTTCAGGGAGCAACAATTGTCGATCAGTCCGTTACCATAGATCTGGCTCCAGATTACAAGCTTCCAGCTGCTGTGGCTTCAGCACTTCCAACTGTAATATTATTTTCTAAGGGCACCTTTTCGTCTATCATCGATAATAATTGCTTCTGACGGCGTTCAGTTTTTCATCCTCCACAGGCAACAGAAAATTTTAGTCCTGTTGGTGCTCAACCTGCTGTTCACAACGCAGAGGATGTCGTGAGCAGCATGCTCGCCAAAGGATTCATTTTGGGAAAAGATGCGATCAACAAGGCAAAGGCCTTTGATGAGAAACACCAGCTTAGTTCCACTGCGACGGCCACAGTTTCTTCTTTGGACCAAAAGATTGGTTTCACTGATAAACTTAGTGCTGGCACAACCATGGTAAATGATAAGGTGAAGCAAATGGATGAAAGGTTTCAGGTTTCTGAGAAGACCAAGATTGCGTTTTCAGCTGCTGAGCAAACGGTGAGTAGTGCTGGATCTGCAATCATGCAGAATCGTTACGTATTGACTGGGACATCATGGGTAACCGATGCTTTTAGAAGGGCTGCCAGGGCGGCAACAGAAGTGGGCCAGAAGACGACGGAAAAAGTTTCAGCTCAGGAAGAGGGTGGAAGGAAAGTGGAAGGAAGTGATCCGGTCCAGTAGTGAGTCCATTCTCCGACATCTGCTAGCTACTAAAAGCAACCTTCCCAGCCTAGCACGGAACCAAGGGTTCATGGTCTCATTTGCGTGAGCTTTTTACTAGTATGTTATATAAAGTTCATATTTCCTTCTACAAGGACACGGTTGGTAGTAGTAGCAGTAGCACTTTCCTGTTTGTTTGGAAATGGAAGTTGTGATATAGAGGAGGAGGAATTGATGATACGTGTGATTTTCTCATGAATGAAAACTTTGACATTCTTTCGTTGCCGCTTATATAAATTCAATTGTCTTATGGAAGTCTTAACAAAACATTCATGGTAGTGTTCATTTTTAACTTTTAAAGACATTTTTACTCTAAAAAGTCACTCTTTGTACTATTCACTTACAACACATTTTTGTCCTTTTGGTTAAAATTCAAAGTTTTCAAATCATTTTCATTAGTTTTCCTTTGTTTTATAGATGAACCAGTCGTTTGTTTCATACGAGCAACCATACATATCACATCATTCTGATCAAACGATGTACAAATAAAAACAATACAATTAAGCAATATTTACATAGACGTGTTGTAAACTTGCGGATGACTTGATCAAAGTTGTCCAACTACATTAGTTAATAGATTAACAGAGAAAGAAAGGAAAAGGTTGTGAAATTCAGACTTGAACGTTTCCCGCTGCTGTTATTTCCAAGTGAGGGTTGACTGGTTGTTGAGGGAGGATGAGGCGGAGGTTTGCAGGAGTTTCTAATGAGCTTACAAGTCCTTTGTTAAAATTAAATCTGAACCGTTGATTACTTGACTAAAGAAACAGAGGCTCAGATTTGATCAAGCACACGAGCAGGGGAGAATATCTGGGGCCTTGTAATGCAAGTTTGCGTGTTAGTGGGGCAAAGGTTAGGAATTGAAATCCGACGGTGCGAGATGAGAATATGAAACCATTCGTCATTCAACAACTTTGACGTTGAGGACTAACGGCCAAGGAGAATAGTCCACGCGGCTTAGAAGCAACCGCTCTAACCCAATTTTCTATTTTCTCATTTCAATTTCTTCTTCTTCTTGCCTTGAAGATGAAGGTATACCCTAGGGCTGGGTGCGGTTGGCAAATCATGCCAAATTTTTTGTGCTATTGACCAGTCACGTATACATAATTACTGAAAATCAGTTACCACTAGCCAATCATCTTCTTGTGGTTGTCAAAAATCGGTTCAGTCAAAATAATTGGCTGGTTCGGTTGGTAAATGGCACAACCGGTGGTTTCCAAATAAGCTATAAACAAATAGCTTAAGACCATGCACCTACCAGTAAAAAGAGAGAAGAGAAGTTGTTGCCGCAATTTTTCAATTGAAGATAAGCCAACATAATCATGACTTAAAAAATTAAAATGGAAATCAAATCAAAACTTAATAAGCTAACAACAATTGTCAACAAACATAATCCAAATAGTTATAAGTTCACAAACTCAAAAATCTAACTAATATAATTGTCTAAATTCAACTGTAGCAACTAATGCATAAACAAAAAACTCAAAACTCAAAAATATGGTTCTAGTTATAAGATCCCCTTATAACCAAGGAGGTGTGCGTTGAAGAAAAGAAGAAAACTGAGAGATCAAGGCTGCTCGAAGTCGTGCAAGAGTTAGGAAAAAAATTGAACAGCCTTTATTTTTTAGACCCTAAAACTGAGGAGTCATTTATTTTCTAAAACCCTAAAACTGAGGAGTCAAGCATGTAAAAAATACCTAAAATATATAAATAGAAAATATATTTATATAGATATTGTTCGGTATAACATACCGCCTTATACAAAATTCAATATCAAAGCCATACCATTAATTATCGGTTCGGTATAATGTCAAGCGATTATGAAAAAATGTCAAAACTATATCATACTATTATGAACTGACCGGTATGTTTCTATCGATAGATCGATTTATGGCAAAATTTCCCACCCCTAATATACCGCAATAGAAAAGTGTTTTTTTTGGCCAAATCGGATAAATAAATTATCCATGTGGTCATAAGGTATTTGGAAGATAGCCCATGTGCTAAAAAAACTCGGATTTAAACCCACGTGGTTTACTCTGTCAGCAAATTTAGTCTAAACGTGATTTTTCCGTTAACTATCTGTTAATACATGGATAAAATTGTACTTTGACATTTGCACTCTTCCTCGTCTCTCTGCTCTCTCTGTAATTTGAATTTTCACAAAACCAGTTATGAGAAAGCCGTCATTGAGATCGGCAATAAGCTTCAAGATTGGCCTCTCGTTGCTTTCTACGAACAGTAAGAAAGCCGTCACTGAGATCTCCAAGTTCGCTTCGGGCTCGCTGTGGCTTAAGAACAAATCTGTAGAAGAAGGTAAAGCTATTGATGATGGCGGTGGTCACGTGCCGGGAATAATGGATGAGGTTCTCGGTTTCTTCACTGAAATTTCGATGATGTCGGACTGCTCGACCAACTTTCCTAAGACGCTTGACCATGGTAAAGTTGTTGAATTTCACTTCAAATTGAATACAATGTTGGTTTTGCCTATTTTCTTTGTGCTTGTTGCTTTAATTTTCTAATGAAGTTGTGGAGAATTGAAAATAAATCACATTTCTGGGAGGAAGCTTTGATTTGTTTCGAAGAAATCAAAATTTATTCGAAAGCTGTTGTGATGATTTTTGTTCGGTTTGATTTTGTGTTCTACTTTTGTAATGGTAGATACCGGAGTTGGAATCGAAGATCTCTGTTTGTGATTGCAATACAACGATTGACAAGATAATTTGAAACAAATTGATATGACATTTGTGCTGGCAAGTTTATGCTGATTGAATTTGAATCAGACATGGTGTTGTACAAATACAAATTACAGACCTTCTTCTTATCCATACTTGTCGGACATGGTGTTGTGAAAGTACAAATTACAGACCTTGTTCTTATACATTGGACAATATAAAGACGAGGAAAAAGGAGGTGCACAAGTCAAAGTACAATTTTAACCATGTATTAACAGATAGTTAACGGAAAAATCACTTTTGGACTAAATTTGCTAACGGAATACACCACAGGAATTTAAATCCTAATTTTTTTAGCACATAGACTATTTTCCAAATACCTTATCATCATGGGATTATTTATCCGATTTGACTTTTTTTTTTAGACTAAATGAATTAATCCATGATCAATTCGTCACTAAAGACAACAACCGCTCCATGTAATAAAAAAATTCTGAGTTTAGAGTGGAGTCAGTGGACTATGTCATACGTTATTTCACGTATATAATAAAGAGACAAAAACTATTACATTATAAGCGTTGTATCGCAATTGACGAATTAAATGATTTTACTTCTATATATTCTAGATCCTCCGATTTGTTAATAATTGTTGTCATATTTAATCACAAGTTGGGAAAAAATGCCATCTGTCCTCCTAATTAATCAGTAAACATGTACACGCGTACCATCAGAAATATTACGTTACTTATTGAGGACAAATTGTAATTTATTATGATAATGAAGTGTGGATGTGAATAATTACATTTTTTGATATTTCTTACTTTTGCAGGGTGTATGCCCTATTAACCTACAAATTGATCAACACGCTAAACTGAGGTTGGTGTAACCTTTAATTCTAAATCAGTGATGGTGCCAAATAATTATAGGAAAATGCCATAAAGATTAAGTTTTTAAATCAAAATATACAAATTAAATTATGTATTACAAATAAAAAATAAGCATGTTAATTAATACTTAATTAATAATTTGATGATCAACAAACACATCATTTATTTTACACAAAATTTATTTTAGAATTTGCCTCCCATAATTATATTTTGTTTTCCAAATTAATTAATTAATTAAAAAGAAGAGAATGAAAAGAAAAAAAAAATTCAGGTAATGTGATTACGTTAGCAAACGTAGAAGAGAGAGAAAAGGGCGCTGAAAGGCTGAAACTCCAAGGTAGGAAGGGGAGAGCTTTTATTCACTTTACTTAGTCGTTGCGCCTAGTCGTCTCAAGACTTCAGAGTCCCAACCCAGCCCCCACTCCTACGCGCAGAGAAAGAGAGAGAGAGCTCCCATTTCCTTCCAGAAACAAACGAAAGAGGTAAGCAGGCACGCACACAATTGTCACCCTCTGTTTTCAATTACGTATTCTTTGGATTTCCATCCAATTTTAAGTTTTAACCAAATATCGGATTCTTTTCCATTCATCATGACGATATCTGGTCTGATCGATTCCCATTTTTCATAAATACTTGCTTGGTTGCTGAGAAAAGCATAAGAAAAGTCATCAAACCAAAAAAGAAAAAGAGCTTAAGAAACTAAATTATGGATTGTTGACTTTATATAGGATTTTTGGAAATTAAAGTTACAGCCTTTGAACGGTTTCAAGAATTTTTATTTGAGGTATCCTTCAAGTATCCCCCTTTAATTGTTCTCTGTTCCGTTTGGTTGTCAAGAAAATTGAAGGGCATAAAAGGGAGGGATTCCGGGAAAGAAAAGTTCCAGCTTTGCCAATCATTTTGGGGTTTAAGGTCGATTTTTATTACAGTTTTCTGCTTTCGATTTCATTCTTTCCATTAGTTATGGATCCTTTGGGTTTTGAGTTACTCAAAGATGGAGGAAAAAAAAAAAGAAACTAATTGTAATTAGATTGCTTAATCTTTAGGCTTGGCCCCTGATAAAGCGGGGTGAAAATTCTTCTTCTTTGGCTTTGAATATTAGAAATCTTATATGATATTTCTTCTTTGCAACAGAATTATATCTTTCCCATCTTTTATGACAATTAATTAGTATTTATCATACATTTTCAGGAAAACTTTTTGAAGGTTTTTATTTAAGACTTAAAAGGTCTGCAACGATGAGTGACAATTTGATGGAGAAAGTGAGCGCTCTTGGCGAGCGCCTCAAGATCGAAGGCACTGAGGTCGGTCGAAAAATGAGTGCTGGATTTAGCTCAGTGAGCTTCAAGGTGAAGGAGCTCTTCCAAGGCCCAAACCAAGCAGATAAGATCGTTGAAGATGCCACATCAGAGGCACTCGAAGAACCTGACTGGGCTATGAATCTTGAAATTTGCGACATGATCAATACTGAAAGAGTTAACAGTGTTGAATTGATTCGTGGGCTGAAAAAGCGGATTATGTTGAAGAATCCTAGGGTCCAGTACCTTGCGCTAATGCTGCTTGAAACATGTGTTAAGAACTGTGAAAAGGCTTTCTCAGAAATAGCTGCGGAGAGAGTTCTTGATGAGATGGTGAAGCTGATTGACGACCCTCAGACTGTTGTTAATAATCGCAATAAAGCTTTGATGCTGATCGAAGCATGGGGGGAATCAACCGGTGAGCTCCGGTATTTGCCTGTTTATGAGGAAACATACAAGGTACCTGTAAACCTTTGGTGCATGTTTCATATCTTGTGTCAAATTTATCTTACATCTCGTTCTTTCATGACTAGAACATAGTTAAAGACAAATACCACTTCTGTTACCCGAGTTTAGCTGGACACATAGGAAGTACTTAAAAATTTGAAACAACCATCACAATTTGTCCTGAGGTTCTTCCTATGAGGTCTGATTGCAGCTGACTAGGAAATGTACAATTTAGCCTCGGTACTAGAGTGATCAGAAAAGAATTTAGCTGGCCAGTTTACCATTGGTAAGGAATACAACGCTTAATGTTGAATAAGAAACTGAGTAACACCCTAAATTGAAAGTATACCGTACTTCATAACTTACATGGCTTTTATGCCTACTATTATCCTTATCCACAATCTGATTTTCTTGAGCCTCCATCGTGTTGGGTGGTGCAGTTGTTAGATCTATATTTCTATTGTTTGAAGAAGTGGTTTCATGGTGCTTATAATTTTATGCTTGGACCACCTCAATTTCAGAGTTTAAGATCAAGGGGTATTCGGTTTCCTGGTCGCGACAATGAGAGTTTGGCACCAATATTCACTCCCCCTCGTTCAGTTTCTGCTTCAGAGTCGGATGCTAGTTTTTCCCAGCAGATTCCGGTTGAGATTCCTGCTCAAAGCTTTACGGGTGAACAAACAAAGGAAGCATTTGATGTTGCAAGAAACAGTATTGAGCTTCTTAATACTGTTTTCTCCTCTTCACCCCAACAAGATGCTTTACAGGTGATTTTTATGTTGTTTTCTCACTTGCATATCCTCTTTGAATCCTGCATCTAATCTGTTAACATATGGGATTTCTGTCACCTACATTCTGTGAGATGCATGGAACTTTCAATGTCGCAACTTTTTCTTGTGTTATCGACTGATCAATATGATTTTTACTTGTTTTTTCTTTTTTAGGCAAGTCAGTTTTAGGGACACTACCTATACTCAAACTTAAAATGGGCCTTTGAAAATAGGTGAATATACCACTTGGCCTGTTCCATAAGACCATATCCCATCCAATCTAGAACCAAGTGGTACTGGGTTGACCTTAAGACGACATCCTCCATGGGAACAGCCAGTTCAAAGCTAATTTAACTCATAGTACAATGTCAGCCCAACAAGGAATATGAAAACTTGATGCAATTATAATGCTGCATGAGGGCATATGTTATCTTATTCAATTATGTATGTTTGTTCAAGAATAACTAGTTATATATTTATATTTGGGAACTAAAAATTAGATTGAAAGAGATATGGATTAAATGTTGTTGTCTCATTAGCAGGATGACTTGACGGCCACACTTGTACAGCAGTGCCGCCAATCTCTATCCACTGTCCAGAGAATTATAGAGACAGCTGGAGAGAACGAGGCCTTGCTGTTTGAAGCATTGAATGTGAATGATGAGATCCATAAGGCTCTATCCAAGTATGAAGAACTGATAAGGCCTTCAGTAGTTCCAACTGCGCCGGAACCTGCAATGATACCTGTTGCTGTGGAGCCTGATGAATCGCCAAGTCATGTGAAAGAGGATTACTTGATTAGAAAACCAGCTGCTTCTCGAGGTTTGGTTCATGCAGGGAGCAACGATGACATGATGGATGATCTTGATGAGATGATATTTGGCAAGAAAGGTGGAAGTCCATCTGAAGGAAGCCAAGATCCGAAGAAGCAGCAGACGCCAGCAAAGGATGACCTGATCAGCTTTTGATATGGTTTAAATTTATAATTCAATGTACTTACTGGAAAACTTTGCTGGTGTTAGCACCAGCAAAGTTAGGTGTTGATTGTTGGAGATGTTGAAGTTTGATGTTTGAAAGATTTCACCTTGAACATATATGTCGTCTCTTTTTTTTTTTCCCCTCTCTTCCTGTTCTTCTCAGTACATTGACCATTGTTTCTGCACATTTTGGGTAAGTAATCAAATTTGGATGCACAGTATCTATGCAGTGGCCTTCATAGCTGAGATATTGTTGAGTTGTATCGCGTGTTTATCTCTTTGATTTATGTCTTGTGAAATCCGCACGGGCTAGTGCTTAGTATTTAGAGTAAATTGTAGCAATGTCCCTCAACTTTAATCAAATTGGAGCAATGGTCTCTCAACTAAAAATTCATTACCATTGATCCCTCAACTTATCAAAATGTGTAGTTATAGTTATTTTCATCAATTTCGTCAAAACTTTGTCAAAATAAGTTATGTTGGAAAAACCATTTATATAATTAGGGTCCCTCCAAAGTGTGTAATTATGGTAATTTTCGTCAACCATGTCAAAAAATTTGTCAAAAAGAGTTATATTGGAAGGAACATTGTTATAATGAAGTTAAAGTTAAGGGATCATTTCTCCAGTTGAATTAAAGCTGAGGGACCAATGGTAATGAATTTTTAGTTGAGGGACCATAGTTGCACGTTTTGATGAGTTGATGGACCAATAGTAATGGATTTTAAGTTGAGGAATCATTGCTCCAATTAAGTTAAAGTTTAAGGACCATAGCTACAATTTACTCTAGTTTTTAAGTATGGCACACAACTGTGGAGCCAAAAATATTCATTAGGCGACACATGAACTTTTGACAAAAGAAGACAAAACTACCCTTGAGGCATACCGGGATTTCTACGCGCAAGCAGCATGCAATTATCCCTCAACCAAGTCAAAAGTACCCAAAATAGGTATCAACTTAAAACCTAATTTATTCATATATTTCCCATTTCATTATTTAGCTAATCAATTAGCTAAATAATATACTTATTCCTTTCATATTTCCTAAAATCATAATAATTGACTAATTAAGGGATTAATTACCTAATCAATCCCTTAATTATCAATTGAAACACCCATCCAAACCTAAAACTACTAAAGTGGCCGGCCAATCCCATCAAGAAAAGTAAATCATCTTATTCTCCACCTTTTCCACTATTCTCCCTTTTTAATTACCCTAATTAACTAGCCAATTAATTCCAAAAACCACCAAAACATTCATTTTATGTTTAAATAGCCAAATAAATTGGCTAATTAAACCTAAATCAAACACAAAAACCCTAGCCAGGCCGGCCACCCCTATCCCTATAAATAGATTCCAATACTCTTAACAAAAATCTCAAAATTCTCTAAACATTATTTCTCTCTAAATTCTAACTTTGGCATCGGAGGTTCTTCGGCCAAAGCCCTCCCCATTCATCGTGGGCGCGTGAGGCTTGTGGCCATAACCAAAGGTGTTATTTATTTTGTAGGTGCAATTTTGTCCAAGATCAAGGAGGAAGAAATTTGCATCCACAAATTGGTGCTTTCATTGAGAGTTGAAATCCATACTCGTAGAAGACTCTCGCACAAAAAGGTTTTTTCTTTATTTTCTAGTCCATTTGAATATTTTTCATACGTTCTTATTATTAGAATTTTTTTTACTTGCAAAGGTTCTTTGATAGAACTTATAAGCAAAATATAATGGCTAGAAATTTAGAAAATTCCAAAGTGAAAATTCTAATGTTCAAGAAATTGCGGAGATCCATGAGGCTAAATGCGACAATAAGTGGAGCAGCACCACCACCACGAGTTTCCACCATGGGAACCACCATGGTGGCTACCTCGGTAGCCACCCGTGGCGCAGTCCATGGTGCCTTCACCATGGCCCGAGTCGTGCCATCCAAGGCTCACGACACCAAGGCCACGACCCAAGCCGTGTCATCCAAGCTTGCATGCGTCCGAGCCCAAGCCGTGTCATCCAAGCTTCACATGTCCGAGCCTAAGCCTCGCATTCGCATGCATCACGCGTTGAGCAGCCCGCTCCCGACAAGCAGCCCACTCCCGTGGTCCAGCCTGCTCTAGACGAGCAGCCCACTATCGCGGCCCAACCTGCTCTTATGGCTCAACCTGCTCTCACAACCCAACCTGCTATCGCCAAGCAGCATACTCTCATGGCCCAGCCTGTTCCCGACGAGCAGCCCACTCCCGCCAAGTAGCCTGCTCTCGTGGCCCAACCTACTCTCATGGCTTTCCAAGCAGCCCAAGTCGGCCCAAGACTATCTCAACCATCCGGACCTACCATCGACCCGGGGGCATTCTCACCATATTTTTTCGCAAATTTAACATTTCCCAACTCAAATCTCGCGCACGGAGTCTACCACCCTTCCACTGCCCAATGAGGCGCATTCTTTCTAAGATTTTCCAATCCAAATGGCGAACATCACTTGTCTCGACAAGTCATAGAGCTGACGAGCGCCCTTGCACAACAGACAACCTTGGTGAATCAACTTTTGCAACGCATCAGGATCCAACGTGCCCTGGACGAGGTATCCCAAAGTAGGACAAGGGTAGACGAACCTTTCCAGCAGCGTCTCGGCAAGTAGCCACTCGACCAGCCATGAACCGAGTGTTCGGGCAGTGTACATTCCCGATTGGGCCCCCGAGATAGCGTATACTCCCGTCTTAGTGCGCGGATGAGCATGCACTCTTGACTAGGACCACAGATGAGCATACATTCACGGCTGGGGTCACACTCCGATTGTCAACATGAGCAACCTTCCGGGCAAAGTGTTCATTCATGGCTAAGCCCATAAGGAGCATCATCCACCTCACATCAGAGTAGGCAGCACTACAGACGGAGAGATGCGGTCACTCAATCCAGCTCAAGTTCAACCAATAGCCTGCGAAGAACTCGCTCGCCTGCTAGGAACGCACCACATGCACTGCATCCGCGGTATAGACGAGCCAAACACATGGAAGAGCAACCTAGACCAGCAAGTCATGGTTGGGGGTAGCCTAGAGCTCCGCTACCCCAACAAAGGCAAATTTAGGAAGAGGTAGAGAGATTCTTGACCAAGCGATTGCATGATTTCCAACGCAACGAGGTCACCGATGAGGCACTACGACGAAACGTGACCAACATAAGCAGGTCACCCTTCACTGACGAGATCGAGCAGGCAGAGCCTTCACGCGAGTTCAACATGCCACATTTCACATCTTTCAAAGGGGATGAAGACCCAGAGAGACACTTAAAGCGTTACTGAAGCGCAATGATCCTTTATCGAAACAACGATGATCTCATGTGCAAGATATTCACCACCACTCTACAAGGCGAGGCGCAAGATTGGTTCTACACCTTGCCGCCACAATCCATCCGGAATTTCTACGAACTTTCTTTGGTTTTCACCAAAGAATATTCATCATATTGCTCGATAAAAAAGAAGTCTGACCATTTGTTCGAAGTCAAGAAGAACCCAAACGAGTCGCTTTGCGACTATGTGAGGAGGTTCAAAGTAAAGAAGGCAAGGATAGTCGGATGCAACGATTCGATAGCTAGAGCAGCCTTCCAAAAGGACTTCCAGCAGACCACCCGCTATTCGGAAAATTGATTTTGAAAGAAGATCTAACTCTGGTAGACTCTTTCGCTCTGACAGAGAAGCATGCACTTTGGGATGAGGCTCGCCAATGCACATTCAAAGACTTGAAGAAGTACCCGACGTCACATCCCTACTATCCAAATCGGAAGCAGCGGAGGACTTATTCACGTGTTTGACGGTATCTAGACCAGCAATAAGCTCTATCATCATGCGAGAAGAGCTGGGGGGCCAACTACCTGTATTCTATAGTTTAAAAGTTCTCATCGATGCTATTAGAAATTCAAAAGTTAACTTTGGCAATATTTGTTGTAACCTGAAAACTCAAGTTTTACCTTCAAACGCACACAGTCATCATCATGACGCATTATTCTGCCGAATCCAGACGTACGACAATAAATGCGTAGACCTTGGCGGATGCAAAGTTTTCTGACAAACGCAACAACTCGGCCCAAAAGACACACCAAGGGCAGACGAACACTGGAAGGAACACTCATAAGCAAGTTTTGTCCTCGTCGCCCCAGAAGATTTTACATAAGAGCAACATGTACCAGCAGTTGAACACTACCTCCTGCTGTGCGTCATACGGCCCTAGCTGACTCTTGCTCCATTATTTAGCTCTAGAGTGGCCCAATATCGGCAGTTGAGCATCTTCTGCCACATGTAACATGGCCCTAGTCTCACGGCTCCCTACCGCACCTTCACACCTAGCCTTGACAACGCAGCAGAGTGACCCAACGGCGCCCTGAAGGCAGCCGAGCACACTTTAGCTGCACCTGCTCCCTCAATGGAGATTTCTGGCATTTGCATATTGATGATGTAATAGCTAGAGAAAGTACGCAAGCAGCTTGAGGCATTTCAGACTTAAACTCTCACTCAAGTTCCCCGGGTAGACAACGCCCATGCAGACGTACTAACCGGCCTAGGCTTCGCACTCGATCACCAACTCAAAACGCTTTATTCCGGTGGAATATCTTGACAAACCAAGCATAGAGATGGAGCCAGCAGCTTAAGTGTCATAGCATTCTCATCCAAAGATCCCATACCGGACCACATATCCGCCGCCTAATGCCTCCCAACAATTTGAAATTTCTAAGATCAATCCACGAAGGTGTATGTGGAGACCACTCCGGAGGCCAAACCTTAGCATAGAAGGCTTTTAACGCAGGCTACTATTGGCCTACCATGCACCAAGATGCTAAGGAGTTAGTACAAAAGTGTCTTAAGAATATGGCATCTAGCAATATATGTCCACGCCGAGATATCCTCAAAGCAATGGGCAGGCCGAAGTATCCAACAAGACGATCCTCGACTGCCTCAAAAAATCCCTCACCAGTAAGAAGGGAAAATGGCTAAATAAACTCCTCGGATGTCTATGAGCATATCGCACCACCAAAAGACAAACAATTGAACAGTAAGGAGATGGCTACAAGTTTAGATTTGGCAGAGGAGAAGCGTGAGCAAACCATCACTTGAATCGTAGCCTACCAGCAGCAACTCCTCCCCAGCTACAACAAAAGGGCCAAAATCCGGCAGTTTCAACCCAAAGATCTAGTCCTAAAAAAAGCCTTCATCACTGCCTACAGAGAAGGCTTAAAAAAAATCGATCCCATCTGGGAAGGTCCGTACAAGATCAGCAGAGTAGGTGGCAAGAGTAATTACACCCTTGCCACCATGAAACGGCAAAAAGATTGAAAAACAGTGGATGGCCTACAATCTGAAGAAGTACCATGTGTGACCTCCTGCTACAGCAAAACTCGAAGACTTAAGAAGCTCGACGGGCACCACCTTACAAGCTGAGGACTATCCAGTTGTTATACAGTTTCTACCTTACAGCTAAGTTCTCGTTCGTTTCACTCGTTTTTTTAATGAGGAATTCAGAAGTAATCATAACTTGGCTTGGCTGCATGCTTACAACAACTGATCACTCATGCACTTTAAAAGAAGACTGCGCCCTACTTAGGGACTCATCGTAGGAATTGCGCCCCTTTGAGGGACCAACCATGCTCTCGAGTGCGAGAGGGTAAACTAATTGCTCTCCAGTGCGAGAGGGTAAACCAATTTCCCGACACCCATATGGGTCAGCTCTCCAAGACGAGAGGATAAAC
Source organism: Malus sylvestris (assembly GCF_916048215.2). Classification (NCBI taxonomy): domain Eukaryota; kingdom Viridiplantae; phylum Streptophyta; class Magnoliopsida; order Rosales; family Rosaceae; genus Malus; species Malus sylvestris. The sequence goes on along the minus strand of NC_062266.1, from coordinate 35,321,771 downwards.
TTTACACTTCGAATATCCAGACGTGGATGAGCCTGGCTACCCTAGTATAACTAGATGCATGATGGCTTGCGCCGGGATTCCTAGAATTAGCCACAATGGTCTTTTTCAAGGCTTAGCTAACTGAAGGATTTTTGGTCTCTTGGCCTAATCCGTAAGGAACCGAGCCATAGAGACGGAGGGGGCACATTACGCAATACGCCCTATAGACGACTGCCCTGGAACCCTAAAGCTGCTACCGAGTGCACTAAGGTAGCCTATGGATTCCAGAAGACTGCCTACGGCTTGCCCTTCGAGCAGTAAAGTCGCGCTAGACTTATACAATTGCACATTCTTGTGAAAGGTTAAACAATCTAGTGTGCATATACGAAGTTTTATCCACTGCCAACATGTTACGTAGTCGATAAGCTTCACCTCTGCCAAGCGCGGAACAACCTACACCAAGTCCTAAAGTGTTGTGATACTTGCTACGCAACCTACGGAATTGAAGAAAGTCAAGGTTAATAGCCTAGTGGTTACGCGGACTTGTTTGCTTCTGTAAGTAAGGCATCCGGCTGCCAACCCTATGACTAACAACTTTGCAAAGTTCTACACCAACACCTACGGCTGCATAGGCTACGCGAGCTTGCCTGCTTATAAAAAAGTAGCATGCCTGCCACTGGTCTATCAAGTCTAAAGGTTAGGGCATGAACAAAAGAAGCGAAGATGAAGAAAAGTAAAGGAAAACATGTTTATAAACAACTGGCAAAGGCCGAAGGAGTTCAAGCAAAATAAGAGCTACAAGGAAAAACAAAGAAAATCCTAAAGGCTACCTAGAATACTACACTACAGCAGCTTGGACATCCCACGATTACTCGGTCGCCACACCTTCAGCAGCCGTAACGCTCTTAGCAGCGACATCATCCGGCGCTTCGCCCCCGGCTGCCTTAGCCTGGGCACTAACTTCTCCAACTACTTCACCAATGGAAGCTTCAAAGGTAAAAGCAAGCAAGTCTTCCGGAGAAATAGAGAAGGTCTTGAAACCTCAAGCCCATCATTCTCACCCTTCAGCTGCTCATTTCTTCTCAAGTAGACTAACACGGACGTGCTGCAGCTCATCCACTCTCTTCTTAGCATAAGCAGCAATCAACTTTTCATCCTTTGCATAAGCAACGAAACGAAGCTTAGAAACTGCAAACTTAAGATCTTGAATATGAGGTATTGTAACATTCAATCTCATTTTCTGTACTTTCATGCTTACCTTGGATCGCGTCAAGCCTAGTCTTCAAGTCAACAATCTATTGGCCAGCGGTCTCAAGCTGCAAATAAGTGGGGGCAGAAATATTAGACCCCTTCAAAGCAACGAGCTCAGAATATTCCATAGTATTTGCCATCTCCTTAGCAGCCTTGCTATATCTGCATCATAGCAAGCAAAACAGTCCTTATATATTGGGTCGTATGCTTCGCAAACGAGCTTGGGCAAACAACCTTTATGACGCCATCAACAAACTTGGCACAAGCGTCATTGTTTTCAAGAGATCTGGTTTCAAAAGCACATAGATCTCAGCAGCCTCCCCAGAAGCACGCTTAGTGGATTTCTCACAACTGCCTACGCGAGCAATCTCCTCATTCCCAACAGGCGATTCAGTCTTAGCAGCATAAGGAATGGGCTTTGGCGCCACTTTAGCAGCAGAGTCCACCTTATCGTTTTTTATAATAGCAAGCCTCTCCGAAGGTGAACCTGACTTAGCTCCCAACAGACGTCTTGGTACAAAATTCGGCACTAGGGGCATGACATGACCTTTATGCCAAACAATCCTATCAGCAATCGTACTAGCCATTCTTGACATGGCAGGCGCCACATGCTCAGATCTAGCAGCCTCATTTTTTATCCCCTTGGAAAAAGTCAAGTCAATCATAAGCCTGAAGGCAGTCGGCGAACCCGCGCAAGTAGCGAAAGAAGTTTTTCGTTTTTTTTCTCAGCCGGCATCTCTTGAGCAGGCATGGAAGATCCTTTTTCCCACCTTCACTTGCAACAGGATCCACAACAGTAATTGGACGAGCCAATACATCCTCCTTGATCCTATTCACCTCATCTTTTAGGAGCAGCCCACGTTTCTCTTGACAAAAAGAATTAAAGTAGCCAACGCCATTCGTGGTATCTAGCAGGGGAGTTCAACCCAACATTCCAGCATCTCATGAGGTCCACAACCTCTTCATTTCTCTCAATCACCGGCCTATCTCGCGTCATGTTCAAAAGCCTAAAAAGACATAAGCCATGTGACTCACCTAGCACTGCGCCCCAGCGCCACAATCCGCGGCCCCAGCCATATAAGTTGCCCTTGGTTCTAGCCAAGTCGAGCAGCTTAAAGCAGTGGTCCCTGCCACAATACCTCATTTGCCCATGCCGAGCCGACTCCTGGCCCATGCCAGCCGACGTGCCGCACCACCCCGACGGTTGCCCCGCGGTAGCACCATCCAAGAAGAAGACAAGGAAAATTATTTTTTTATTACCTCGGTGCGGCACGAAGAAGACGAAGAAATCAACGAAAGACAATCCTTTGCACGTGCAAGATGTAGAAGATTGCTAGAGGAGGGGGAACAAATATCCTCTAACTTTCTCTCTCTTGTGGGGTAGAATAAATTGCTCTCCAAAGTAGATTTAATAACCCACTTAAGGTGGACTTAAATAGGCTTTGAGAGAAGTTTATTTCCCTTTCCTAGAAGGACCTAATTTCCAATTAAAGAGAGAATCAACATCAAAATAAGAAGCAATCCTACGTTTCCTGAAGCAAGAAGATCTATACACCTGCTGCCCTTTCCTACGAGCAGCCCAACAGGTGTGGGGGCATTTGTGGAGCCAAAAATATTCACTAGGCGACACGTGGACTTTTGACAAAAGAAGACAAAACTACCCTTGAGGCATACCGGGATTCCTACGCGCAAGCAGTATGCAATTATCCCTCAACCAAGTCAAAAGTACCCAAAATAGGTATCAACTTAAAACCTAATTTATTCATATATTTCCCATTTCATTATTTAGCTAATCAATTAGCTAAATAATATACTTATTCCTTTCATATTTCCTAAAATCATAATAATTGACTAATTAAGAGATTAATTACCTAATCAATCCCTTAATTATCAATTGAAACACCCATCCAAACCTAAAACTACTAAAGTGGCCGGCCAATCCCATCAAGAAAAGTAAACCATCTTATTCTCCACCTTTTCCACTATTTTCCCTTTTTAATTACCCTAATTAACTAGCCAATTAATTCCAAAAACCACCAAAACATTCATTTTATGTTTAAATAGCCAAATAAATTGACTAATTAAACCTAAATCAAACACAAAAACCCTAGCTAGGCCGGCCACCCCTATCCCTATAAATAGATTCCAATACTCTAGCAAAAATCCCAAAATTCGCTAAACACTATTTCTCTCTAAATTCTAACTTTGGTATCGGAGGTTCTTCGGCCTAAGCCCTCCCCATTCATCGTGGGCGCGTGAGGCTTGTGGTCATAACCAAAGGTGTTATTTATTTTGTAGGTGCAATTTTGTCCAAGATCAAGGAGGAAGAAATTTGCATCCACAACAACCTCTTTCCTTGATGGCTACCAGATCAAGGCCTTGCTCGTAATCCATCCAATTTTCCTTATTTGTAAAGTAAGTTTTAGCTGACGGCCTTAACCATTCATTAACTCATTACTCGTCGACCTCCTAGTGAATGATTCTGTTCAAAGCTCTAGTATGACATGTTATTTTTATCTCTTCCGTCACGTAATTTTAACATTTATTAAAATAGAGAATATGTAAAGGTCATGGTCTAAAATATTCATAATATCCCGATATTTCCATCGAAATTTTCGTGTTTTTGGACTATCGATATTTCCGATATCATCGATATTTTAGACCTTGCTAAGTCACTCATGTATCTTACCATGCAATGTATAAAGTGTAAAATATTGTACTAATTCATTATATATAAATGATTATGGTGTGTTTAAACTTCTTTCATTAATTACTACATATTTTCTAGACTCACAATGTTTGTCAGCTCACTATATAATCAACTTAAATCAGTTATATATATCATGCAATGCATTTCTTTCCAATTTTTTATGATAAACTAATAGATAATTGACTAAATAAATATCCTGAAAATTTTCAATAAAAATTTCTAAGTTTTTCTTACAATTTTCGTGGTTTTTATTCAATTTTTATCGATATCGATAATATCCAAATATTTCCATCAAAATTTTCGTATTTTTAAACTATCGATATTTTCGATATTTAATATTTGGGTCCAAGCAGGCTCCAGCGTGTCGATAAACAAGTGGGCATTTTAATTTGTATTTGCATCGCCGTCATCGGAGATGAATAAAACAATGAGGAGTTTAAGAGTAGAAGAGAAGGCTCTCACAGGCTCACTGAGAATGCCTGCGAAGCAGATGGCCAGATCCAAATCCCCAGTGCTTCTCCTGCTTCTGGCTCTCCTCGCCCTCTCCCTTATCTTCCTACTCTTCTCCTTCCACAGCCCCTCCACCGCCGACCCCTCTGCCATCCTCCACCCTAACCAACCCACTTACAAACCCGAAACCTCCTTCGTCGCCTCCCTCGAGCGCTTCCTCCTCGCCCACAAATCCCGCCCTTCCAAGCCCCGCGATGACACCGTCCTCACAACGCCCACCCAATCCCAACTCAAGCACCTGGACGATCTGGTCTTCCAGAGCGACAGCCACAGGTTGTACGCCGATCCATACTACCCGCTTAGCTTGCCCATGAGGGTTTACGTGTACGACATGCCCAGCAAGTTCACTTACGATCTCCTCTGGCTCTTCCGAAACTCTTACAAGGAGACCTTCAATCTCACCTCTAATGGCAGCCCCGTCCACCGCCTCATTGAGCAGGTTTTACTTTTTGTACTTGTTATTGTTACTAATTCCTTTTTAATTTTCTTAATGGAGTATTTGGATGCGGATGAACTGAATTGACGGGGCTAATTTTGTGCAGCATTCAATCGATTACTGGCTGTGGGCGGATTTGATAGCTCCGGAGTCAGAGAGGCTGTTGAAAAGCGTAGTGAGAGTGCATAGGCAGGAGGAGGCAGACCTCTTCTACATCCCATTCTTCACCACCATCAGCTTCTTCTTACTGGAGAAGCAGCAATGCAAAGCACTTTACAGGGTCTGACTGCCACCCCTCCCAAGGTTTCCCTTAATTGCTTGCTAATTGCTGCACATCATCCATACATATATATGTGTGTGTGTGTGTGTCATAAGTTCATAACATATCTCACATTGTTAGCATCATGTAATGCGCATTTAACTTAAACCTTTGTGCCCTTCTGCGTGTTCGACTGTATTTTGACCCTTTCGTACTGTTAAACTTATCTAGTACTATTGTTGTTATTTGTGTACGAAGGAAGTTGTCAAGTGGGTCACCGATCAGCCTGCCTGGAACCGATCCCAAGGACGGGATCATATTCTTCCTGTTCACCATCCCTGGTCTTTTAAGTCTGTTCGCCGCCTCATGAAGAATGCAATTTGGTTGCTTCCTGATATGGACTCCACTGGCAACTGGTCATTATTCCACTTTATTTCCTTCCTGAGCTCTAAATTCACTAAAGATCATTACTCCGCTCAAGCTGGTTTAACTCTATTTTGCTCTACTTATAGGTACAAACCTGGACAAGTCTATCTGGAGAAAGATCTAATTCTTCCTTACGTTGCGAATGTTGATTTTTGTGATGCGAGATGCATATCCGAGACTCGATCCAAGAGAACAACCTTGCTCTTTTTTCGCGGCCGGCTTAAAAGAAATGCTGTAAGCCTTTTGACTTATTTTTGGCTACAAAATGTGTTGATTTGAACTGAACCTGCTGGAAGTGATATAACATTTTCTTTCGGGATTAATTAAAGCAAGAAACGCGTACACTAAAGGAGGAGTTAGGCTTGAGTGCATTCAAAACGATTTTAAATGATAAAAGAACGTGCGTAGGATATAGAGGCGAGGTCTTTTCCGCAGTTAATGGATATCACCGTCAGTGGACTAAAGAATCATTGTGGGATAAAATTTTGTCCCATTCTCAGCTTAAGAACGTCTGGCTCTTATTCGCAGGTGCACAAAATGTATTTCAACACGTATAGCTAATTTATTGTGTTCTGATTTCAGGGAGGGAAGATACGCTCACAACTTGTAGCAGAACTAAGTGGTTCTGAGGGTGTAGCTATAGAGGAAGGGACAGCAGGAGAAGCAGGGAAGTCAGCAGCTCAGAATGGAATGCGCAAGTAAAATTTTTTGGATCCTTGCCCTGCTTTGTGATGTAATTTCATTGTATCATCGTTAATTTAGTTGAGTTGGTTTCTCTGTCAGGTCTGTCTTTTGCTTAAGTCCAGCTGGCGATACTCCATCCTCTGCTAGATTGTTTGATGCCATTGTTAGTGGTTGCATACCTGTTATAGTTAGTGATGAACTGGAACTTCCTTTTGAAGGAATACTAGATTATAGGAAGGTATGTATGCCTAAACGTTCAGATTATTGCTCATGGTAATGTCTGTCGAAATCCGTCTTTCATGGTGTTTACTTATATCGTTGGTCGTCTACCCATTGTATTCAACAGTTGCTTTTTCATCCTTGCCTGCAGATAGCTTTATTTATTTCTTCTAGTGATGCTGTACGACCAGGTTGGCTTGTAACATTTCTAAGAAACATTAGCCATGCTCAAATAGAGGAAATGCGTCAGAATCTTGCCAAGGTCTGTGACTGAAAATTTGAAGTGAAATGTTATTATTTTGTTGTTGCTGCTATATGTATTCGTATATCTTGTCAAAAGGTTGGAGTAGACATAAATCTTCACGGGGACTGATTTATACTATTTTTGTCTTTCCCAGTACTCAAGACATTTCCTCTACTCAAGTCCAGCCCAGCCCTTGGGTCCGGAAGACTTGGTTTGGAGAATGGTATGATTATCTTGGTCGACAAAACTGTATTGTTTATTACACGCAGCTGCATAAACAAACATAAGAAGCCTAACTCCGGTTTAGAAGTATTGATTTAAGGTTGGTTTGTTGTGCAACAGATGGCTGGTAAGTTGGTTAATATAAAGCTTCAAACCCGGAGGTCTCAACGAGTGGTGAAAGAGTCGAGAAGTGTCTGCACTTGTGATTGCAAGCGCGCCAACTCTACAATCGCAGGTCACTTGTAACTGTAATTAAAGCTATGTGAAAAAACAAAAACAAAATCATATTTTCATCACAAGGAACAACCGGGAAGAACCGCCGTCATTGTTATTCTTCAATCTGGATCTCAGAGGCGGCAACGGTTTTTAGCATGGGGGTGTAGGATAAGATTGGTCATAGGTGCGGTCTTGGCATATCTTAGGTCATTGGGAGCGGAGCAACATCAGTTGAATGAATGTGTGGGAATGTCGAGCTCGGCCCAATGTAGCAGTGTTGATAGCGACATGCTCTATGTGTATCTCAATTCTCAAGTTCAAATTTCAAATGCGTGTTTGGAAAAGGCATCATCTCTCAATATAATATGAATCTCTCTTTCGTGAAAGCGTTCGTCATTCATACGACTGTACGAGCTTGGTTTGGTAAGTGGTTGGGTTGGGTTGGGTAAAGAGACCAAATAAAGCATGTTTTTGGTTTTCCCTCTCTCTCTCTCTCAAAAGTTCAAAACGAAGAAAGGGCAAAGCGTGGGAAAGCGGTGGGGAATGCATGTGCTTGCTTGAATCGGGGGGCCCACGCGGTCACCATCTTTCATGAATACGCCGAGGACCGAGGCAGGAGGGGCGGGCCAACAAGAAAGACGACCCTTATCGGATTTTGCTCCTCATATTAATGATCCTATCTTATTAGATTAATATAAACTTGCTAAATCTTCTCAAACCCACGTCATAATCCCATTTGAAATCTTTATGTATATATTTTTTTCGCTTATTTTTAGCTATGACACATGTACTCTTCATCAAATATGACTTTATCCCGTTACATTACATGCTGTCTCATTTTACTATTTGTACTATTTCTTCATCTCCACTTTACGAATATTGTCTAACTTTAACACAAGTACTCTTCCTCAAGGTTTCTCTTTGTCTTATTTCATCAAATAAGTTAAGAGAGTTGTTAGTTGTGTTGACGTGGCATGGACGATTTAATCTTTTCAACTATGTTGGTTAGGTGACATATGCTATGGCATGTTAGAGGAATCCAGGGGTGATGGGATTTGAGTCAAACTCAAATTAGGGTATGATTTCTCCAGATTGAGAGAGAAATATAAGAACAGAATGTTGAATTTCAAGATTTGTGAATCAATTCCAATGTTTTCGGATCCCTTTCCAAGGATTCTTAGAGTTGTATCTTGAGAGACTCTACCTCCATTGCTCTCCTCTTCTTTATTTTTCTTGATTGAAGAAATCAAGCCCTGATTTGACATCCCAAATCCCTGCACTCGTAGGTTCTACAAAAATAGTTGAAAATACTAAATTGCACATGCCAAAGATAGTCATCATTCTTGATTACATGACCATTAAGTGGCCAAAATAACGAAACTGAATGAAAAAATCGTTAAAGATGCAATATTTTTTTACTACAAGAGAATAGTCTACACTAAATTAAACTATAGCAAGTGATATTTGAACACAAAATTTTATACGCATGACTTTTAACTAATTGAGTTACAAGCCACTTGCAAAAGATGAAGTGATTTAATAAGCAATTATTTGCGTTCAAGTAGTAGTTTTCAAACATTATCTTATTCATTGGTTCGCAAGCATTGTAAGTATAATTGTTTTCTATTTATTTAATAGAATTATACGTATAAATTATAAACGGAGAAGGATATAAAAGAAGATGTGTTGTGGCACCGATATCATGACAGATATGCCATGACAAATCGCACCGATGTACGTAATTCGTGCATATATTCATGACTGACAAGCAAAAACCAAATTTATTAATTTACTACATAGGAATAGGATAAATTTATCTTTGGCTAGTGAGTATTTATATCAAAGTAAATACGAAGGGAAGCGTTGCCACAATACTAAATCATTTTTTTATAAGATGAGAGATTGCCCTTGCATCTTTAGTCATTTTCCATTCCTCATAGTATTGCATTGCCATTTGGTAACCGAGTGGAGTGGAGTCTCTTCCTCTTGTCTTGGTAAATTGGTAATACAGTTGTGTGTATGTGTATATAATTATTAGTTAATGTGAAATTTACAGGCTTTCTTTCTTCTTATTCAAACCAAGTTTGATTTTGATTTCACAAATATCTCCTCAATACCCTTTTCTTTTTTATTTCTCCTTTTTTTGTTTTTTTTGCTTCATGAGATAAGAATATGAGATAGAGAAACTCAAAACAATGCAATGGATTATCGTAATTGAGCGGTTAGTGTTTGGCATGCAGGTGTCACCGAACTAGATCATCTGAACATTTCTTTGTATTATTCGAATGAGGATCCTCTCCGGATTCTCTTTGTGAGGATCCCGAGATCTTCCAATCACGTTCGTTCATCGTAAATCGTGCGGTCATTTTTCGTCAAGTACTGTTTAAATTCAATTTAAAATAAAAAAATTATAATGATTTCTAACCGTACGATGTACGATGAACATACATGATTAGAGAACTCTCATAATCCTCACAAAGAGAATATGAAGAAGATCCTCATTCGTATTATTCTCTTTTGTGTTTGGGCAACCGATATAAAGTGCTTAATCTCATTATACTTTTTATAATCACATTTTTTGAAAGGATACTTTTTATAATCACATGAACCGGAAAGGATAGGAGAGTGCCTTCTTTTTAAGTATTTAGTTACTTCCCTTTGACCTTCATTTACCCTTACCCGTTTGCCTTTTACTTTCAACCTTTTATATGCACGGTTATCTACATATTGACTCTTTCTTTATATATAAAATAAAAATAAGAAAAACTACCGGTTTTTGTTTAACCATTCTACAACTATGTTACTTCAAAAATTCAAACTTTTATTTTATTTTAAAAGGCGGGTGACAATGTTATTTTATTTTAATATTCCCTGTCCAAGTTTCCACCCATAGAACGAACGAGAGAGTCAAAACCTTACCATAAACTTACGGACACTGCAAAATCTGAGATGGTGAGGCTTCCCATTTTCTTATTGGCAATAATAATAATAGTAATAAAAATAGAAAGACACCCAATCTTAGACTGTCACACGCAATTCATAACCATTAAGACTAAGCATCCATGAATGAGTCTTTCTTTATTTCTAAATCAATAATATTAGTAATCAATCAAATAAATAAATGCGATATAAATCCACAATTCGCCATTGAAGGAAAATCTGCTGAGAGGGAGCCGGCCATCCACCGCAATTCTAAGTCATACCCACCGACTCTGAACCTTCTCTTTAGTTAAATCCCATTGCATACATGAATCTTTTGTTTTTTTCTACGATACCACTGTAATATGAATCTAAATTCGAATTCAATCAATAAATTATATAAAGTGCTAATTATACTTTTCAATATATACTCAAGAGATATTCAAGAGATAGCGAGTGAGAGAATCTTATGTCCAAGCAAACTTATAAAACTTTCAATATAAAATTAGAGGTGAATGGAGCCATGATGCAAAAAGTGAATATAAGAATTTTCATGTTGCGTGAGGGGGGGGGGGTTTTGACCCGGTAAGCCGTGATACGGACAACATATTTTGTGCTTATTGCTTAGATTAGGAAGTGTGTTGAAAAAATAAAAAGATTTCACATCAAATTTGACAAAATGTAATATAAAATAGATATTTTAATTTTTAATTACATCAAGACATTTGATGATGAAAACTCGTCACTTGTTGTGGAAGTAGGCGAGTAAGATGGAAATTTGAGACATTTGAATGTGATTAGTATTTAGTAGTGCTTTGCCTCTCTAATTTCTTAGAAAATACTTAAAAGTTTAAAAATAATAGGTGAGAAAAGGAGTCGATACAAGAGACAGACCCGTTTGTATCGACGTGCTTGCTTAGTCCTGCTCACGAGTCACGACCAAGTCCCCCAAGTACCAAACCCCCATTTGAACCCATTCGAGAAGACAAGATATTTTCTCTTTCTCCCCTTGTTTCTTTTGTTCTCAAATGCTGCTGCTGTCCTCCTACTACTCCATACTCGATAGATACATAACATAACGCAACGGACAATTGTGGAAAGAGAGAGAGAGAGAGAGTGCCGACTCGCCATCTTTGAAATTTGAATTGAACAATTCCCCTTGAGAGTTGAGACAAAACTCCTTGGCTTTCGTTGAGTCTCTTTGCAACCTTTACCCTCACCCCCCCCACACACATGTTTCAGATATCTCTCCTCTTATAAACACTTCGCATTTTGTTAATCGTTCCACCTTCTTTTCCTTTCTTCTCCCATTTTCTTTCACCCCTCTCGAATCGATTCGGACATGCTCCGATTTTTTCTCCACTAGACAACCAACGAAGAAAAAGGTAAAAACGCTTTTGTTTTTCTTCTTCTTGGTCCGTTTGGTTGCTGGGGAAAATAATGTCCATGGATTTCTGATGTGATGTGGTTTCTTAGACTAGCAGCTGGTTGCTGGCTTTCAAGATTTGGGGGTTTACTTTACTCACCCGATTCGATTCGATTCGATTCGATTCCATGTGATGTGGGTTTTTAGTGTAAACTTCCTACTTGTACTCGGTGTTTCCTGCGTTTGGTTGCTGAGGAAAATAATGTCCACGGATCACATTTTGACTTTGCGTTGCTCTCTGTTGAGTTTTGATATTTACAAGATCCGTTGTTGATTTTATTTTCTTTTTCAATTGTCCTGATGCAGTTTTGAATTTCTTTTTCTTTGTGAAAAGCAGCAACTAAGGATTAACCACGGCTAGTGGTTCAAAAATGGCGTCCAGATCGTTTAAGCCGAGCCGCTCGGATATGTCATCAAACTCTGATATGCCTGATTCCAACAACAAGACTCCAGTCCCTCCAACTGTGACATTTGGCCGCAGAACGTCCTCGGGTCGCTACATCAGCTACTCCAGGGATGATCTCGACAGTGAACTTGGGAGTGGTGAGTATATGAACTATACAGTGCACATACCACCAACCCCGGATAACCAGCCCATGGATCCATCCATCTCACAGAAGGTTGAAGAGCAATATGTGTCCAATTCCCTTTTTACGGGCGGATTTAATAGTGTTACGCGAGCTCATCTTATGGACAAGGTGATCGAATCTGAAACAAACCATCCTCAGATGGCTGGTGCTAAAGGTTCATCATGTGCAATTCCTGGCTGTGATGCAAAGGTGATGAGCGATGGACGCGGGGAGGATATTCTTCCTTGTGAGTGTGATTACAAAATATGCCGGGATTGCTATACAGATGCTGTGAAAACTGGGGGTGGTATTTGCCCTGGATGCAAGGAACCGTACAAAATCACAGATTTGGATGATGTGGGTGCGGATAACGATGCACGGCCACCGCTCCCACTTCCTCTGCCAAAAGTATTGTCTAAAAATGAGAGGAGATTGTCCCTGATGAAGTCAACAAAGTCAGTGCTAACAAGGAGTCAAACTGGGGATTTTGATCACAACCGGTGGCTCTTTGAAACAAAGGGAACTTATGGGTATGGGAATGCCATATGGCCCAAGGAGGGAGGTTTTGGAGATGATAAAGAAGATGAAGTCGTTGATAGAGCAGAGTTGTTTAACAAACCATGGAGGCCACTCACGCGGAAAATAAAAATACCTGCAGCTATTATAAGCCCGTATAGGTACATATCCTACCTTATGCTTGTCCACTCTTTACCTCCTTAGCTAAAGATATACTAGGTTATGATGGTAATCTCATATGCAAAACTTTAAACTTCAACACATCACCATGCCACATCTGACTTTCGTTGAGATGCATTTCTACATTAAGTGATAAGAAGATCCCTAGAGTACACATATGTAGTCCCATGACTGTAAGCGTAAGGTAGTGATCACATGTGATCAAGGGTTGATTTTTTAGATTGGAGAATGCTTTCGACCTATGTGTCACCGCACCAAAATTTAATCGTCTAATGAGCAACATCTTGGTGTAGTTCTACTGATAGATCGATAGCTCCATGACCAGTTATTTTGCATGGGAGTTGCTTTATTTTTTCATGGCCTATTGTTTGGATTACAAATATGCTGTGAATACTGAATTCTGACGAGTACTGGTTACGTAGTATATATAGTGTGTATTCATAAAGTGCATGCTTATGCTATTGTTTATAGATATTTCCAAAATATCCAGACTCATTCGCTGTTTATCTGCCTGGTGAGTGGTGATATTCCTTTTGAGGTCATTCTTTTCATTGCCCTGCAAATAATTGCCTTTTTTTTCTCTCTGTTACTTATGTGTTCACAGGCTTCTTATTTTTGTTCGTATGGGTGTCCTTGGGATGTTCTTGGCATGGAGGATCGATCACCCAAATACTGATGCAATGTGGCTCTGGGGAATGTCAATTGTTTGTGAGATATGGTTTGCTTTTTCTTGGCTTCTTGACCAACTGCCGAAGTTCTGCCCAATCAATCGCTCGACAGATCTTAATGTCTTGAAGGAGAAATTTGAAACACCTAGTCCCAATAACCCCTCTGGGAAATCTGATCTTCCAGGCATAGATATCTTTGTGTCCACTGCAGATCCAGACAAAGAACCACCACTTGTCACTGCAAACACTATCTTATCTATTCTAGCTACTGATTACCCTGTTGAAAAGCTAGCTTGCTATGTTTCTGATGATGGAGGTGCCCTTTTAACTTTTGAGGCCATGGCAGAAGCTGCTAGTTTTGCTAATGTATGGGCACCATTCTGCCGTAAACATGCTATTGAACCCAGGAATCCTGAATCCTACTTCAGTTTGAAGAGGGATCCATACAAGAACAAAGTGCTGCCTGACTTTGTCAAGGACCGAAGAAGGGTAAAACGTGAATATGATGAGTTCAAGGTTCGGATCAATGGACTGCCTGAATCTATACGCCGACGATCAGATGCTTATCATGCTCGGGAAGAAATCAAGGCCATGAAGCTTCAAAGAGAGAACAGGGAGGACGAACCAGTGGAGGGTGTGAAGATTCCCAAAGCAACGTGGATGGCTGATGGAACGCACTGGCCAGGGACTTGGTTGACTGCTTCACCCGAGCATTCTAAGGGTGACCATGCTGGTATTATACAGGTATTCCTCTAGTCCTGGTAACCTATATTATTTTGTTCTAACTGCAGATGATTTATTGTTCTTACATATTTTGTATGTGCACACTATAACAAGTAGGGCAACATGAGGGTTAACATTTATTTGCCATGCAGGTGATGTTGAAACCTCCCAGTGATGAACCGCTGCATGGAGCTGATGATGATGCTAGGCTCATCAACCTCACAGATGTTGATATCCGTCTTCCCATGCTTGTTTATGTGTCGCGTGAGAAACGCCCAGGCTATGATCACAACAAGAAGGCAGGGGCCATGAATGCCCTCGTTCGGGCCTCTGCCATCATGTCCAATGGCCCGTTCATTCTCAACCTTGACTGTGACCATTATATTTACAACTCTCAGGCAATGAGGGAGGGCATGTGCTTCATGATGGATCGTGGTGGTGACCGCCTTTGTTATGTCCAGTTCCCTCAGAGATTTGAGGGTATCGACCCTTCAGACCGATATGCCAATCACAACACTGTTTTCTTTGATGTCAATATGCGAGCTCTTGATGGACTTCAGGGCCCAGTTTATGTTGGAACTGGATGTCTCTTTCGTAGAGTTGCCCTTTATGGTTTTGACCCACCTCGGTCAAAAGACACTCACCCTGGTTGTTGCAGTTGCTGCTTCTCTCATCGCAGAAAGAATACCTCTGAAGAAAACCGATCCTTAAGAATGGGTGATTCTGATGATGAAGAGATGAATCTCTCCCTGCTGCCTAAGAGGTTTGGGAACTCAACTTTCCTCATTGATTCGATTCCAGTGGCAGAGTTCCAAGGTCGTCCGCTAGCAGATCACCCAGCTGTGAAGAATGGACGCCCACCTGGTGCTCTCACCATTCCCCGTGAGCTTCTTGATGCCTCTACTGTTGCAGAGGCAATCAGTGTCATTTCGTGCTGGTATGAAGACAAGACTGAGTGGGGAGAGCGCGTAGGGTGGATTTACGGATCAGTTACTGAAGATGTGGTCACTGGATATAGGATGCATAACAGAGGATGGAAATCAGTTTACTGTGTGACCAAGCGAGATGCATTCCGTGGAAGCGCTCCTATCAATCTTACAGATAGGTTGCATCAGGTTCTGCGCTGGGCTACTGGCTCAGTTGAGATTTTCTTCTCCCGCAACAACGCGCTCCTAGCCAGCTCAAGAATGAAGTTTCTGCAAAGGATAGCATACCTTAATGTGGGTATCTACCCCTTTACCTCCATCTTTCTTATCGTCTACTGCTTCCTCCCGGCGCTATCCCTCTTCTCGGGTCAGTTCATTGTGCAGAACCTCAACGTTAGTTTCCTGACTTACCTTTTGGCTATTACTCTCACTCTATGCATGCTTGCCATCCTTGAGATTAAATGGTCTGGCATCGAGCTAGAGGAGTGGTGGAGAAACGAGCAGTTTTGGTTGATTGGAGGGACTAGTGCGCACCTTGCTGCTGTGCTTCAGGGGCTACTGAAAGTAATTGCAGGGATTGAAATCTCTTTCACCTTAACTTCAAAGTCGGGTGGCGATGACGAGGATGATGAGTTTGCTGACCTCTATATTGTGAAATGGTCCTCTCTCATGATACCGCCGATAACAATCATGATGGTCAACTTAATCGGCATAGCAGTTGGGTTCAGCCGCACAATATACAGCGAAATACCAGAATGGAGCAGGTTAATTGGCGGGGTGTTCTTCAGTTTCTGGGTATTAGCGCATCTGTATCCGTTTGCCAAGGGGTTGATGGGGAGACGAGGGAAGACGCCCACCATTGTTTATGTGTGGTCAGGGCTCATTGCGATTACCATCTCTCTTCTTTGGGTGGCAATCAATCCCCCTTCGGGTGCCAGCGGAATTGGGGGATCCTTCACATTCCCGTAGAAAGGGGGTCGTTCGTGTACTGTAAAATCTTGTGTGGAGTTACATTTCTTTATTTGTTTGATACCTGAACAAGTCAATCTTGCTTGTTCCTCCGTTTGAATTTTGTGTAGCAGACTAGCAGTAAAAGTAAGGAAGAATGATGGGGACCAAACAGAGATAGGAAGGAGGGATATGGATATATGATGTTGTCGTCTTAGTTTTCTTTTTCTGGCATTTTATGGATGCTTTTTAATCAGTGTTTCGCCTTCACTTTCACTTGCTACATTCCTAATTCCTTGGCCATTTCATACGTTCCTCACTTTTTATTCTTCTCACTTGAAATTATTTTTTATTTTTTTTGTCAGATTTGGATATATATTAACCCAACAGTTGCATGTTTCTCATAAATTGTGAGCTAACCTACGATTTTTAGTCGGTTTTGCAAATTTCAACAAAACGTCAACATAAAATCTATTTTCTTGCAATCATTTTTCTCAAAAACTCTTAGCCATATAACCTACGATTTTTTTTCAAATTTTGCAAATTTCAACAAAAAGCCAACATAAAATCTATTTCCTTGCAATAATCCCCCACCGTAGGACATGATTCATGTGTCCAACAGTTGCATTTTGCTCAAAAATTGACTTGTAACGAATTGTGCCATAATCGCAATTAAAATCATGTCATTAATGATTTTTTTTTTTATCCGCAATTTTTGATCCGTTCAGAAAATGTTTACAAGAGAAATATCATAAAACCTATTTTAGTGTCAAATAATAATGCTAAGTCGAAATGACCGAAATGGAGTACGTTAATGTTGCAAGATGCCATTACAGTATAAAACATACATTACAAGGACCAAAACTTGCAAATGCCTTCTATGCCTTAACTTTCTTACTGGAACCATCTTTCGATTTCTTTGACTTCCGTTTTTTCGTAGCTGCCGTTTCTTTCAACCACTCAGAGGTCTTTCGCTCCTCATCTTCAGGTACGTTTATTAACGTCCCATTCTCATCGTCCGCAGCGGAGTGCATCAAAGACTTGTCCTGCAATACTCTTGTATCTGTCTCTGGTTCAATGACTGACATTCCAGTCAGAGTGTAGTTCACCAAATACGTGTTTGTTTCGTGCCTGTCCATTCTGCTAAAATGCCTCTGAGAATACGAGAGGAGACCTTCAAGGATTTCCCCAATGCCTTTTATCTGACAAAACCAAAAATCACTGTCAAGCCTTGAGCTATCTATAGAGCGCTGTGCTTTTCTTTGTAATCTTAATTAGACGAGGGCACAAAGTTATGTACAGCAAAGACAACTACCTCATTAATCTTTGTTGGACTGAGGATGTTGAAGACTTTGAAAAGCACATAGTGTGCAACATGACAGAGCTTTGGCTTTGTATTCCATTCTCGAACATATTCAAATAGTAGCCTGATCTCTTCCTCGCCGAGGGCAAGAAGGGCTTTCTCCATCTGCTGTTCAGTTTCTCTCTTCCTGCAGACAATTTGAATAGGTTACATTCTCAAAGTTTACGAGACAACCAGCAAGTGGAAAAAAAAAAAACATAAAGAGAAGATAAAAGCAAACCTCCAGATTTCAGAAAAGCACTGATAAAGCTTATGAGGCCTGCGAAGCTCAAATGCAACTTGAATTGCTTTAGAAAAGTCAGCATCTAATACAGCATTTTCTAGTTCTTGATTCTTTAAAACACCTTCCTCCTGTATAATCATGAAAATTTCCACTATATATATCAAGTGAATTTGACATAACTAGATAAAGAAAATACAAATTGATAATCTGGTGCCGTGCGGGTTTGCCTAGGAGGAATATTTATCCACATTTAATATCTTAAGATTTCACCTATCAATATAACTATAAATCTTTTGACCAAATCTTTCAATAACCTTATCTGACTTATTAATGAAATTCAGTTAAATATAATATCAATGGGCTTAGAGATGAATCCGTTC
This sequence comes from Malus sylvestris, assembly GCF_916048215.2. Taxonomy (NCBI): domain Eukaryota; kingdom Viridiplantae; phylum Streptophyta; class Magnoliopsida; order Rosales; family Rosaceae; genus Malus; species Malus sylvestris. The sequence continues at coordinate 35,303,774 of NC_062266.1, read as the reverse complement.
AATTTTTAAGATTTTGCATTTGATGAAACCGTATTACCTCTATACACCAAAAATAAAAGCAGTGTGATAACTCACCTCCTTACGAAAAGCTTCCTCTTTATCAGAAGCAGTACAATCATACCACATATTGATGACAGCATCGCTGCTGCCAGTTGCAAGCATTTCTGTCTTTTTTCCGACAGCCAAGGCATAAACCTGTAGGGTAAATCCTGTCAATAACAAGGAAAGCAAAACCTACTTGGTGGGGAAGAAAGGAAGAAGACCAACATCAAGATATCTCACCCAACCTATTTAGTTGCTATAATCCAAGGGTCCAACCTACAACTTGACTACTACATGAATATCACATGTTTTCCCGTGTATTATCCAATCTTGTAGAGAACTTTCAATGAACCGATTAGAACATCTATAGATGTGACTACAACATGACGGTCATGTGTAAATGATTGACAATGACGAGAATTTCAAATTCCTAACTTCTAAGCTATAACTTTTAACATCTTGTAATATATGAATATATCTAATGACGTAGCCTATAATATGCATTATAGTGACAAGTAACTTGAGATACATATTTTCAGCACCTTGTCATCATGCTGATCATACGTAGCAATGCATTCATCGGTTTTGACCATCCATAGTTTTACCAACCCATCAGCACCTGAAAATGATAACATAGTCGATGCGTATATAATCAGAGTTTCAAGGATGTGAAAAGAACCAAAGCGGGAACTAAGCCTCATTACCTGAAGAAATAAATTGGGTTCCACGAGTAAGAAATGATGCTCTTAATACACTTGACGTATGCCCTTCAAATGTTTTCAAGCATGAACCATCAGATATGGCCCATATCTTTATTGTTTTATCACCAGAAGCCGTTATAACACATTGATCAACTGGAGAGAACTCTACAGACCAAACTCCCCTTTTATGACCCTTAAGTACAACTACTGGTACAAGATCCGGAAGCCTCCATACACAAGCAGTGCGATCCTGATCAATGAAAACCCAGAAAGTTTAATAAGGTAGTGTCATTCAGCGTATTTAGGATCCTCCTTTCTTCCAAAGAAACATCAACTATAAATAGAAATATGATAAAAATGATAGAATCAAAGAAGCAGTGCCTCAAAGCTTACAAACCTGGGAGCCGCTACAAACTAAACTATCATTTGGTGCAACAGCTACTGAATTAATATCCTTATCATGGGCTGCTACACCGGCCTTTGCTTTCAGATTCACTGGTTTTTCCGCATTGTCTGAAAGACCATCCAAACTCCACACCTTGAGGGTACGATCACTGAAAAAGAAATGATATAGGTCATTTTAAGCACCTAATAGAGCTCAATAGAAGTATCCTCCTTGAGGTTGCAACCAATAGGGTAATCTTTCAACTATTTGAAGCATCACCAGTAACTCCAAAGATAGCTTAGGTTACAATTGTAAACAAACCGTAAGACAGAATGCTGGTAAAAGGATAAGCTGCATAAGTGCTCACCTACTACCACTAACGAAGAAGTCTTTCCGCTTTTTTGAGAAAGCAATAGCTCCAATACCTCCCATATGACCTATGCCAAGACCAAGGCAACATTTGCTTTCTGAATCCCACAACCGAACCTACAGATAATGGAGTAAGAAATGCGAACAAACCACTTATTAACACGGCGATATAGAGAAAGAGAGAGATTCACAGGGGAGGGGTGAGAATGAAGTGTTTTCACACAGCTGTTGTCTCTAATAGAGTTCATGCAATCTATATGACTGCCCTATGAGAAGAACAGAAACTGAAACTTACAGTGTTGTCTTTGCTTCCGGTCGCAATAAGTGGTTTTCCACAACTTGATACACAGGTGTCAAGGCATAGAACAATTCCGGTATGACCTGCCAATACATACGAACATGACATGGATGCAATGTCATATACTCGTACCTGCATGTTTCCAGATTAAATAATACATCAATAACCAAATACATAACACATATTTCTTAATCACACATATACGCATGCACACACATGGTAACTTCGCCCAACTTCAAATAGATAGGACCAGGTCACAGGAAAACAACAAAAAATGTACACTTGCGAACAATGTCAACGACAATAATTCCCAAATAAAAGACAACTGGAAATTAACAGATGGATATTCAGCTACAAAACACACTAAAAACAAAGAATGTGATCATCTATATCAGAATATTCATAAAAGAAGATTTGCATGCACCAGCTCTAAATCCTCATCAGTGAAGCAAGGATCTTTGTGAACATACATGGTGGAAATACATAATGGTATACAGATTGAAAAAGGGCCTCTTATAGAAGATTTTAATGTCAAAACCAATTTTCACCCAAATGTCAGTTCAAAGGTTTTAAGATAACAACGAAGAAACTTACATATTTAGTAGAAACCAATTCTACTTGAAAGCCATCAATATGCACAACTTAAGATAGATATGAATCCGATACATTTACCTGTTCAAGATTTGTGGCAACAGCAAGAAATTGTTCCTCATCTCCTACAAACTTCATATCCACAATCTCATCGTTGTAACCTACAAGTCTTTTGCTCAATTCAAATTCCAGCGTCCCCTCTGGCAACTTAATTGGGGAATATAAAAGGAACTCCTGGTCAGCAGTCACACAAAGCAACCCTTTATCTGAAGGAAGCATGACAGCTGCGGTGAAACCCCTATTTGATTGATCCACATCTGAAGATAGAGTAACATCTGAGGACTTTTGCTCATATAGGCAAACTGCACTGTCAAAATAAATAGAGTACCAGTAAACAAACTCATAAAAAACAAACCATTCCATAAAAAACAAACTCACAATTATTTAACACATAAGTAAAATTATATAACCAAAATTAAGTCAAACGAAATAGTATAAGAACGCCCTTAGGATTTACCCTTCAGAATTCCAAATCCGTACAATCCCACGGTCACCAACTGTTATAAAACAAATTTCAGGTAATCCACTTTTCTTCCCACTTTGCTTCTTGCAGGAACCCAAATAGGATGATAATGGAGTTCCAGAAGGGATTGCACACACAGCTTCAAGAACCTCATATGTTGTTACAGTCTTCATGCAGATATAGTCATGAAGGTCCCACAAGATTACAACCTAAAACCATTCAGCAATCAATATCTTGTTAACATATCAACAGCATTGGAAAGTAAACAGCAGGATAAATAATGCTCAGTGAGCTTTCCAGTGAGACAGAGTAAGTAGCCATTTGAGAAAATATGTTGACAAAAAAAATTCAGGATTGCATAACAAAAAAATAATTAGACAAAAGCATATTCTTATGTCAGTATAGACAAACTAGTTAAGGTTGGCCACTGAAACCCTTCACTATCCATGATCTACTCATTCATGACCCAAAACAACCCCAGTCACAATATTTAATTGGCGCACACTCAGATCAAACTTAGCCGCCTCTATTACAAAGACTAAGGCTCAGAACAAACAAAGAGAATACTAGGTGGTACTGAATGAAAAAATAAAAGTGTAAACTGAGGCACACAGATGCATGCACATGTCACAGAAAATTAGCACTAAAGTATTGAGTGAACCCAAGATAAGTTCAGGCCTTACCTTATCTCTTCCAGCTGTGAGCAAAGTCCATCCGTCTTCAGACAGTGCCATAGAAGTTACTGTTGAGTTATGCGCATTAAGCGTCGCAACGCACTTCTTGGTTAATAGGTCCCAAACATGCACATTTGTATCATCGCTTGCAGAGAAAAGCTAGTAAAATAGAGACCAGTCAGCATGATGAGTTGTTACAAATGCACAAAAGAAGTAGTTTCATCCCACTTCATCTGGAAACATAAAGGCGGAAACGACAGGTAAGATCTATGTGGACATTGAGCTTACAAGTTGTTTAGTAGGATCAGGATGGAAGAGAACACTAGAAACAACCCCTTTGTGGCCTTTAAAGTAATGAGTGCAAAAGCTGCCATCAACATCCCAAACAAGAACCTTCCTATCAGCTCCGGCAGTCGCAAGCAATCCACCAGACGGGTGACAAGACATTCCCATCACTGGCCCCTCATGACCCTACTCCGAAACCGAAAATGCCATACCCAATAATTTTTCATTTTAGTAACAGTAACTAATTAATCAGCAGCCAAAGAGAAGCATTTGATTTAATTTGAATTGAATTGATTAGGAAATTACCTTCCAAGAACGCACGCACTTCAAGGTGGAGAGGTCCCAAATCCTAATTTGGCGACTGTGACCGGCGGAGAAGAGCAGCCTATTGTCGGGGCTGAGGGCCAAAGCGGTAACTTCATCTGAGTCGCCTTCAATGGTAGACCGAATCGAGGCGTTCGATGAATCCACGATCTTAATGGATTCGCCGCACTTGCAGGCGATGAATGAGCCGTCGGATGAGACGGCGAAGGGACCGCCGGAGTAGAACTGCTGCAGAGATGGCACGCACCGGTAGTTCTTCTTCAGAGGTAGAGACGCCATGATAGAATAGGTGGAGCTCCGCTCTCAACGGTTGCACAGAGAGAGAGAGAGAGAGAGAGAGTCTAAAACCGCTAAATGTGTCGGAGCTCAGATAGGGTTTAAGGATGTTATCAACAAAAACCGAATAGGGTTTAACGAAAAAGAAAAGAAGGACGGAGGAGGGAGGCAGCCCAAAATATGGGCCAAGGAGGTGATGGGCTTCACTTGGACTGGAGAGTTGTAAAATCTTGTTAAGATTTTAATCCATTTTTGGTGGGCTTTCGATGATAAAACTGGTGAGAACCATTAAAAAGCTTCTCAATCCAAAACCTTTCTTATCGAAAAACATTAGGATAAACTTTTGTACCAAGAACATTTTTTTTACTTCGAGACAAAGAACAAAAAAGGAGTCATTCATGAAGTTTTGATTAAACAAAAATGTCCTTGATAATAATAAAAAGTGCCCTTAATGATAAAAAAAAAGTTTTTATTTTTATTTTTTTGTAAATATTATTAGACAATAGTACTTTGTTTCTCATATTGAATAATTTAGTTATAGAGGCTATAAAGACTCGTTTAAGATTGCTTTTGAAAATATGTAGTACATTTATTCAGATTTCAATTTTTTTTTCAACATTTGGAAGTGTTTCCTAAATAGAGGTGGACTATGTCTATTTATGTGTGACCCTTTTGTATCCTAAAGGTGGTCGCTAAGCGGGGTCCAAATAGCATCATTTCTAATTCATTTGTTTAGCACCATAAATCAAAATATTAATGACATGCTTACTTATTTAGAATATATGCGGAAAAAATGATAGAATCCTCATGTCAAGGATTACTACGACCTATTAATCTCCATTATCCTTTGACACTTGAGTTATTCAACAAAAAATTAAAAGTATTAATTATAGTGTAAGTAAAATTCACTATCTAGTACTACAACCCAATGGTTTTTCTTTTGACATGTAAGTAAGAGGTTACGTATCCGACTTGCATGGATGACGAGGACATGTTATCCTTGTGTTGAGTTTAGGCAATGACTTGACACATCCCATAGTATAGTCCAGTCCCCTTTCTTTTTAAAGTAAAATTCACATGGAACGTGAAAGAAAAATCTTGAAAGTGAAATGGAGCAATAGTTCCCTCATGTTGTTAGACATCCATGTGGTACCTACCTTAAGATAGTTTCACGTTTTAATGCATGCCTTGTTCGTATGTTGGCATATGCAGGAAAGAGTAGCTATTTGGTTTTCAACAACAAAACTAGGGAATAAGAAGTGGGTACTTGAAATTGTATATTTGGCTGAGAAGGTCAGTTCGTGGGGGTGGAGGTGGAGGGAGGGGCTGTACGTAATAGTCAATTAGTTGGAGATGGGGAAGGCAGGCAGCTTGTTGAATTTTCATTTCTTTTGGTAAAATACTAGATATATTAATTATGTCTTAATCAGAAGGGAAGGCTATAACCATGCCTGGTCAACTTTGGACTTTGTTTTACTTTGTCTTCTCTTACTTTCAATTATATCTAACCTCTCCTCAATCGTTAATTATTTCATTTTTTTTTTAATTTAATGTGCAACGTACGACAAATTTTTTATGCAAACAACTCTAACTTAACAAAATAATTGACAAAATCGATGGTTTAAAAGACAATGACATGCCACTTAGGACTACAGACTATTAGTATTCCTCTTCACTTGTGAGTGAAACGTCTTATGTTCGATTCTCGCCAAAAGCAAAGTTGAACCACATTATTATGACAATCCCATTGTAGCACATTGTGAGGCTTAGTTCATCTCCTTCTTTTAATGTAGATCATATAGTTTGTTAAAATAAAATAAAATAAAAGACAATAACATAAGTTGAAAGTTCAAAACATGTTATATAAGCAAATTAAAATTTTAAAGGACAAAATGGAATAATAATGTCTAATATTCAAAGGTCAATGTTGAAGGAAAGGGACTAAGTAACAGCTATTGAGAAGTCAACGATATCATTCTTGATATTTTGGGTTATTATACGAGACAAATTTGTAATTGAATTGTATAAATTTATTTTCCTTTTGAATCTTTGTATAAAAGTCTTCTTATGAATAGAAGAAAACTCACTTTTGCAAAACATACTTTGTCCGCTATTTTTTATGGTATCAGAGTTAAGTTAAAACCCTTTTATCTTTTGAAGCTACTCCCTTTTGTTGTTATTTCAAAGTAGCGTTTTTTTTTTCGTCGACCATTGCCATGTCTAAAGACGAGCTTTTGAGCGGAAGCAATTATGATGCCAAGGCTGACACTTCCAATCCATTGTTTATCCACCATTCAGGTCATTCAGATCACCCATCGATGATGTTAGTCTCGAAACCCCTGAACGGGCACAATTATTTTACCTGTCCCCATGCCATGAAGATCTCACTGGGTGCCAATAACAAACTCGGCTTTGTTGATGGTACTGTCACACAACTCTTCGCCAAGGCCAAGCTGGCCGATTATTCTTCATGGCAGAGATGCAACGAAATGATCAGTGCATGGCCGATCATTACCAACGTTTAAAATACTCTAATTATTAACTTTCATGTCATTTAACTTACAAAATTTAATCTACAAATTTAGTCCCTTTAGCATTACCTTATAAAAAAAGATGCTTTAACGAAAAGCCCACGGTACTGTTCACTTTAACGAAAAACCACATTTTTACATTAAAAAGTCAAATATGATACTATTCATTTTACTCTTTATTTTGTCCTTATCATTAAAACTCAAAGTTTTCAAGTCATTTTCATTAACTTTCCTTATAAAAAACCATCCTATGGACGGCAACCATTGAATCCAAAACCGAGAGGAAAAATGCTTGGCACTTATTCACTAACACATGATAAATTGATTACGTATAATATATGAATACGACAGTATGAAGGCTTGGTTGGTTGATGATTGAACGTGTGGTAAGGCATGCTCTCCTCCTAACCCTTTTACCCCTCAACTTAAACCCCATCTGCCAAAACTCAACACCCCCCCCCCCCCCTCCTCTTCTCTCTCTCTCTCTCTCTCTCTCTCTCTCTAACACACACAGAGCAACCCTTGTTCCCACCCACCTACCTCCTCCACCCATCTGGCCTCTCCTCCTCGTATTTATTATTTCTCACAAACTCCACTTTTTTCTGATCAACAACAACAACGGCGCACATGTAGCTACTCTCTCTCTCACACACACAGAGCAACCCTTGTTTCTACCTACCTCCTCCTTCTTAACCCATCTCTTTATATTTATTACTTCTGACAAACTCCACTTTTTTGTGACCAACAACAACAACGCGCACGTAGCTACTCTCTCTCTCTCTTCTCTCTGATCATCATTTGATTCATTTCTGCTAGCCTGCTATATTATATCAAGCCTCCTCTTTCTCAAATTCTTATTTTTCTGTATATTTCAATCTGTTTATTGGTCGATATATCACACACAAAGAAGCAACAGTCACCATGATCTCCATTGCTTCTAATTCCGTTGAAACCCAAAAGCCGGCAGACACATCTACCAATCTCATGCCTCCTCTGATTAATTCTACCTCTCAACAAAACCTAACCCAATTGCAACCCCCCGCCTGCACCAACAATATTATTGATTCCACCACCGCCACCGCCACCATTAACCATGTATTCAGATCAAAACTACCAGACATACCCATCCCCAACCACCTCCCTCTCCACACCTACTGCTTCCAGAACCTCCCCGAGTTCTCCGACAGACCTTGCTTGATCGTGGGCTCCACCGGAAAATCATACTCTTTCTCCGAGACCCACCTCATTTCTCAGAAGACCGGCGCCGGCCTCTCCAATCTAGGCATCCAAAAAGGCGACGTCATCATGATCCTCCTTCAAAACTGCGCAGAGTTCGTCTTCGCTTTTATGGGCGCTTCCCTGATCGGCGCCGTTACCACCACCGCCAACCCCTTCTACACCTCTGCCGAGATTTTCAAGCAGGTCAAAGCCGCTAATGCCAAACTCATCATCACTCAATCCCAGTACGTCGATAAGCTCCGAGAACATCCCTCGTCCGCCGACGGTGCCGACCAAAATAACTACCCAAAACTCGGCGAAGACTTTATGGTCGTCACGATTGACGATCCTCCGGAGAATTGCTTGCATTTCTCCGTGCTCTCCGAGGCCAACGAGAATGAGCTTCCGGACGTGGTGATCGACGCGGAGGACCCGGTGGCCCTACCGTTCTCTTCGGGGACCACGGGGCTCCCCAAGGGAGTCATTCTAACACACAAGAGCTTGGTCACCAGCGTGGCCCAGCAGGTGGACGGAGAGAATCCAAACCTCTACTTGAAGGAGGACGATGTCGTATTGTGCGTGCTGCCGTTGTTTCACATATTTTCGTTGAACAGCGTGCTGCTGTGCTCGCTGCGAGCAGGGGCCGGAGTTCTGCTGATGCACAAGTTTGAGATAGGTACGCTTCTGGAGCTGATTCAGCGGTACCGAGTGTCAGTGGCAGCGGTGGTGCCGCCGCTGGTTATAGCGCTGGCGAAGAACCCAATGGTGGCGGAGTTTGACCTGAGCTCTATTAGGGTGGTGTTGTCAGGAGCGGCGCCCCTGGGGAAGGAGCTGGAGGAGGCGCTCAAGAGCCGAGTCCCTCAGGCATTGTTGGGTCAGGTTAGTACAAGTGTACACATGACTTGTTTCGTTTCTCAATGGATTCTTCAGTCAATCATCTACATTCATTTCATTCATGCTAGTTGAATTAGCACCGTCGATTCAGACAAAATCACTGAATATTATTACAAATCTAAATCGGATCGGATGACATTCATAGCCGTAGTACAGATTGTCTAGCTCAGTAGCTCCCGCGTTGACCGTATGAATTGTAAATCTAACATTTCTTTCGTAGTAGTCGCAATTATTTACAGAGGGAACCTAATAATTCAAAATTAGCAGTTTAAGTGGAGTGTAATGTTGAAGTGTTGTTGTAGGGTAGAGGAGAATGAGCGTTGGGAACATGTGTTGTTGTTGATATGCTGGTCAGTCAATTTACGTGACGTGTACACAAACAATCTGCCACTGGAGAAACAAACTTACGTGACTGTTTTGTTAAGTTGTTAGAGTGTATGTTGAGAAGCAAACTTACGTGTTCCTAATAATTTTTTCAAATTAATTAATTTAAGAGTAATACTAGGGAGACAAAGTTGTAGATAAAATTTGTAAACTAAATGATGTGTCAACAATAGGAAATGAGCACGTTTATCAACATCTAAGTAATAATCCAATAACAACTTTCATGTCATTTAATTTATAAATTTTGTCTAAAATTTTAATCTCCGTAATATTACTCTTAATTTAACCTCACCCACATGGCGCGCGCACACACGGACATACTCTCTCGTGCACCCCCAAATTGGCCGCTCCATAGCCTCAAACTTAGCTAATTCCCTTCAAAATTTGTTCTATGAAATATTAGGATCACCTTATTGGATGTTATTAGTTAAATGAATGCATGGGGCTAATGGCTTGGGAATTTGTCTTTTTAAATTATATTTTTAGTTCTCTATAGTTTCGATAGAATTGTTGTATCCCCAAAAAAGTTATGATATGGATGTACGTGTTACAATAGCAGCCACAAAAGTAAGCAATAACAAATAAAATAATTGAAGACGGGGACCGTAGTTAGGAATGGGCAACGGTTATGGCGGACGGGTAACTGCGGTTATTTACCTATAACCGTTTATGTTCATACCCGCATAACGGTTTACCCGTTGGGTAATTGCATAAACGGTTAATCATACCAATAACCGTGTACCTATTTAACCATAACCATTTATTCGTTCACCCGTTTATCCATTTTTTTACCCATTTACTCATTTTTCACCTGTCTACATGTTTTTTTTAACAACTTGAAAATTACAAAAGAAAAATTTGTTATAATTTTCGTTTTCTGACAATTAAACACCGTTAACTTATAGGTACATTTTAGCTTGTATTTTTCTATTTTAATCATTTAAGTCCTCATACAATTTCAATAATTAAAATAATAATTTACGAAGGATATTTTAAATTTTAACTGCTGTATGGGATGCCTTTGCAAAGTGGCGGGGAAGTTCCATCCATGCAGACAACTCCGCATGGTTTTGTGCGTGGCGCAGGATGTTCGGCTTCAAAATGGCCTGCTAAGTCTGAAGCATCATGAATTCATGGAAGAGTACGAGTGTCCTTTGCAGTCGCCAAGAAGCATTTGAGCTGTATAGATTTGCATGGAAGAGACACTTTAATCGGGGTAATACTCATAACAGATTGATACCCGTTATAACCACGGGTAATACTCATAACCGTCCATTTAAATTTCACGGATAAACAGTTATACCCATTTGTTCGTCTAAATGGTTACCCTTAATCATAATCGTGAAATTTAAATGGGCGGGTAACCACGATTATTTAAACCCATGGGTATTTTGTCCATCCCTAACCCTAGCTAATAGATCGGGGCCTTGGATGGATGCATGCAAGCAGTCACACGCGTGGATAGCGATGATCAAGGGAATTAAAGACCGCTCTTGTAAACCCTATTTTATTGGAACAAAACTTAATAGCTAATGTTTGATCGTTTAACAATTTCAACTACTAATTAGAATCTGCTTACCAGTTATATTAACTGAGTTATGTGCAAGTAAATCGTAATTAGTTGAAGCTATTAAGTATTAACAATATGGTTAACTAATTAATTACTGTGAATGAAATGAATGTAGGGTTATGGGATGACGGAGGCAGGGCCGGTGCTGTCAATGTGCATGGCATTCGCAAAGGAACCGATGCCATCCAAGTCAGGGTCGTGTGGGACGGTGGTCCGAAATGCAGAGCTCAGGGTCCTTGACCCTGAAACTGGTCTGTCACTCGGCTATAACCAACCAGGCGAGATTTGCATCCGTGGCTCTCAAATTATGAAAGGTGTAATTAACTACCTATCCTAAATATTAATCTGCGTTAATTAATTATTTATCGATCTCTGTTCTTTCTGATTAATTTCTCCTAAACAATTAACCATATATTACGTACGATGCGTACCCTACCAGGATATTTGAATGACGCTGCGGCTACGGCAACCACCATAGACACGGAGGGCTGGCTTCACACCGGTGACGTGGGTTATGTGGATGATGACGATGAGGTTTTCATCGTTGACAGAGTCAAGGAGCTCATCAAATTCAAAGGCTTCCAAGTATGCATGTTATTATAATATAATTTTCGTTAATGATTAGTTAATTAAGAAGCTTGATATATATAGCATTAATCTTTCAATTAAATAAAAAAAAATTAATTCGAGCTTTTATACAATCATTCGCGAATGAACGATGTACATATTGTTAGCATATAGACTGTTATCTTGTATGTAAGTTTCTTCAAATCAACAATCTATGAAACTGGACATTAAGAGTTTAAGAGAGAAAGTGAGAATTTTAGAGAGAGAAAGCTAGAGCTTGAAGAAGAAGCAAAACTGAGATGATTTCTATTCATTCACACGCACACTGAGCACATGTAACAATTAGGAATAGAATATTCCTTCATCACATCATTTAAATCTAGCCCTTCATTCATTTACCCTATAAGGTAATGACACATGACATAAACTATCACATACTCTAAGATTACATCTTAGCTGCCCACTTGGACTATGATCCAAAGGCTGACATTTAAACTGATTTCTTATTGCATTTCAGCATATACACTTATAAACTAACACATATGTATGTATGTCTGTATGTATCGAGGGCTTATATATATGATCCTGTTTTACAGGTGCCACCAGCTGAGCTGGAGTCCCTCCTTATAAGCCACCCATCAATTGCAGATGCGGCCGTTGTTCCGTAAGTATTTTTACACAAACAATGTCTAGTTAATCCCATTAATTAATCACAACAAATGCTCGCAAAACGTTGATCGAAGCATAACGTATTTGTGTTATCAATGATTGCAATTAACGAGCAGGCAAAAAGATGATGCTGCTGGTGAGGTTCCAGTTGCATTTGTGGTTCGGTCTGATGGTCTTGAACTTACTGAAGAGGCTGTAAAGGAATTTATAGCAAAACAGGTACATCATACAAATACATATATATATATATATTTGCAAAGGAATTGATAATAATTAATTTGTCTGGAATAGTGAAAATGAATGAATGAAACTGCATGCAGGTGGTGTTTTACAAGAGACTGCACAAGGTGCACTTTGTCCATGCAATTCCAAAGTCTGCGTCTGGAAAGATCTTGAGAAAAGACCTGAGAGCCAAGCTTGCCACCGCAACCCCACCGCTGCCCTAATTTTGATGAATCATCTTAATTAGCATGTACTGTATCGTTATTATTTTTCCCATTTGAAGGTGAAAACCGGGCTCGATCAATCATACGTGTAATTCTTTGAAACACTGTATCAACTTTGGCGTCCATCATATCATATCATATCAAATTTGTTGATGAATAAGAAACATCACGATATTGGTACCTTTATATGATTAATATCTCTAGCTTAGCCACTACTCTTCATCTTTTATATATTGATCGTTGAGGAAGTTATTTTATAACTCATTAAAATTCTATTTTAATTACCTAACTTTTCCTTTTTAATTAAGTCCCGGAAAATACTAACCTACATACTACGTTTTAAGAAAGTTTTAAGTTCTAAGGATGACTGTTATAAAAGAAAATTTGTTTTATAATTCTTTTTGTTAAGCCGGGCATCGCCAGCCAAAATTTTTGTCATTTTTTTTTCTTTTTTTAGAAAATGGTGTAGCTTAATAAAATGAGTTAAAAAATTTATGTTCAACTTATGTTATAACAAAAATGTTGAGAGCTTAGACGGAATATGAGGATTGAAGTATATGACCGGTCTCCGGAGATGAATACTGAAAGAGCTTACTGAATGCACTATTGACCTCAGACAGCTCGACCGGGCAGGAGAAGAGCTAAATGAAAAGAAAAGAAAAACGTAATGGGTGAGCAAAAAACAAATACCAATGAGAGCCGAATTCTTATAATCTATTTGTATTATTATTTATATTTAAAAAAAATGAATAATATTCCCACATACATAAAATATTTTAGAAGCGCGAAAGTTCACAAACCCTACAAAAACCCTCAACTGAAAGCGTCTGAACCCGCCATCTGCTGCCTTGTATTATTTGCCAGAAAAACGAAGAGGGCATTCATCCCCATTCGATGTGAGAGAGAATATTAGATTTCCTTGGTCATCAAGACAAACATTTTTCTCCCAATAAACATAAATTAATTAAACCTCTCTAAAATCCTCCTCCCACTTTTTTCCCTTCCATAAATCCAATTAATTCCAAAGGGTTTTGCTTTTCACTAAAACCCCCAAAAGGAATTGCAAATATGGCCAAGCCCACATACGCATTAGGGCTTATCACCGCCGTGGCCGCCTCCGCCTCCACCTCCTTGTCCAAGACCAACTCCAACTGTGCTTATGCCGACGGCCCTTTCAACCTCTCTCCCTTCTCTTCTTCTCCTTCCAATGCTTCCCAACAACCCTCCTCCCCTTCTTCTCCGCTCCAATCTGCGCCGTCAGTTCCGCCGCCTTCGACCTCCCCGACCGGAGGTGCTGCCGAGCCCCCTCCCCCACCCAAGGTTCGCAATGATCAACCCAGGACATCTGCCGCTGGCTTCGATCCTGAGCCTCTGGAGCGCGCTGCTAAGTTGTTGGACAAAATCGCCAAATCTTCTAGTGCCAAAGAGGTTGCAATTTAGGGCCTTTTCTTTGCATCTTTTTCAGGAATTATATTTGATTTGTTTTTTTTTTTAACTGGGATTTTTGGATTTTGATCTTCTGCTTTATTGACGGGCTCTGTTTCTTATTTAGTTACTTTATAGTAATATAACTTTTAATATTTGATAGTTCATGTCTAAATTCAGAAGTTGGAATGCACTTATGGAGTATGCCATTTATTTCGTCTTATTATTTGTCCATGTTTGTGCTTAGAGAGAAGTAACAGGATGTGCTAAAAATTTCATCAAGCAGCCCCTTTATTTTGATGGTTTTCCGTGAATTGATGTTTTCTTTAATGGTTGCTCTTTTGCCAATGCATAGGTCATCGGAGCTACGGTGAAGCATGAAGAGACAAGGCAGGCTGAGTTGAACGCAAAGGCTGCGGAGTATGCTGCAATGAAAGCCCAAACTGAAGCGGTAGGATGTTCTACTTATTACCCCCATTAGGCTTTTTTGGATTAATGACACTCCTACAAGTTTGTAAATTCCCGATGTGATTTTCCTGGCACCAGTTTTTCTGAAGTCATCTACTTCATGACAGGATACGAAGAAGGCCATCTACGAGGAGCAGAAAAAGCTAGCTCAGTTTCAAGCCCAAACAAATTCCCAAATGGCTAGGTATCAGGATGAATTGGCAAAGAAGAGGATGGAGGCAAGCTGACTTGGAACATTTTTTGGGGATTTCACGCGGAAGCTTTTGGAGAATACGAAATTCAATTCTAGATTTAATTCGTTGATGTTAATGCAGAATGAAAATAGATTGGCAAGAGAGAGGAACCAAGAGATGGTAAAATGGCAAGAAGAATCAGCAAGTAGGCTGGAGCAAACTCGTCGACAAATAGAAGCTGATATCCAAGAGGAGCGTCGACGGACTGCAAAGGAGCAGTCTGACCTAGATCGTAAAAATTTCTTGGCGAAGGCTTTGGCAGATGCAGAAGGGAGAGCCCTTGAAGCAAAGCTAACCGCAGAAATAAAAAGGGACCTTCTGTTAGAGAAAGCAAAAGCTGAGAAAGAGAAATGGGTTTCTGCCATAAATACCACCTTTGATCATATTGGAGGTACTTGCCATAGTCATTACCTATTCCTATATCTTATACAAAGAAGGATGATTCTTCTTCAAACTAAAAAAGGGCAGCTCAGCGGCTCTTCTATTTGCCATCGTATACTCGTTTGAAGTTTGAACTAGGATAAGTTCATGTTATTTCTTAAAAAACTGTTGATGCAGAAATAGCTATTTTTTTGCAGGTGGCTTGAAAGCGATTCTGACAGATCAGAATAAACTAGTTGTTGCTGTTGGGGGAGTTACAGCTCTAGCTGCAGGTGTTTACACAACAAGGTCTGTGTTGATATTTTAAACGAATATTTGAAATACTGCATTTCCCTTTTACCTATGTGTGGCATTTCCTTTGAAAGCTAGGGATCTATTTTTTTCTTTCTATACTCCTGGTTCATCCTCTTAATTTGCTTAGCAATTTTTGTATGTTTTCCATGTGGAGAAAGGAAAAAAAAAAAAAACTGTGTTGGCATTTGATTCTCTCTCTCTCTCCCCTGGGACCAACTTGGACATGAAACTCTAGATCGGTTATTCCCTTAGTGAATGCCCATGAATTGTTAACATCTGAAACTTAGTTTGTTTTTTGTTTTGTTCTTCTTTTCTGGATTGATATTAGATTCACAGAGATAGACTTGCAGTTAAAGTCATAGCAGGTTAAGAGTCTACCTTCGTGAAATAACTTGTGTACCTTGCTGTTTTCTTATGCACGTCCCATTTATCCAATGCAGAGAAGGTTCAAAGGTGATATGGAGCTACGTGGATAGAATATTGGGACAACCATCTTTGATCAGAGAGTCCTCTAAAGGGAAATACCCTTGGTCAGGATTATTCTCACGTTCTATAAGCGCCCTATCTCTCGGTGGAAAAAAGGGTCAAATACAAAATGGGAAGGCCTTTGGTGATGTTGTTTTACACCCTTCTCTTCGGAAAAGAATTGAACACTTGGCTAAGGCAACTGCGAATACAAAATCTCATCAAGCACCATTCAGAAACATGCTCTTCTATGGTCCTCCAGGAACTGGGAAGACAATGGCTGCTAGAGAGATGGCTCGTAAATCTGTATGATATCTGACCCTATCTTTAAACCAGTATTCGGTTTTAATTTCCGTTTTGTTGCTTCTTCTGCTAGACAATATTGAGCACTGCTGGATGTGCGGTTATTTAGGAAAGTAGTTACTTGCCATTAACTATAATAAAACTTCTAGAACTGTGTTTATGATTTTAATGTGTTTTTATATTATTTCAACGTAGTTTTTATGTTTTGACTTTTGCTTCAGAGTCTGTATCTTGAATGGAAAGTTTTAGTAATTTGTTCCATGACAGCTCCATTCATACTCATATGATTTTGATCTGCCAGCTTTTGTTTTATTTTCATCCTTCATCCTTAACATAATCTTCCTTCTCGTATTTGTGTATGCTTGATTCAAATTGTCTTTAGGGATTAGACTATGCATTGATGACGGGAGGGGATGTTGCTCCACTTGGACCAAGGGCTGTTACCAAGATACATGAGTTATTTGATTGGGCCAAAAAGTCACGGCAGGGTCTGCTACTTTTCATTGATGAAGCTGATGCATTTTTGTGCGAGTAAGTCATTCAATTAACAGGCATGAAAATGGTGTTTTAATTTCGTTGTAGTCTCGTAGAAAAGGAGAACTTGCACTCTCTGACTGATCGATTGATAACTCACCAGAGAGGGTTGAATGTGTTTAACAAAACTTGCAGGCGGAACAAAACCTATATGAGTGAAGCTCAAAGAAGTGCACTCAACGCTCTCCTGTTCCGCACTGGTGACCAATCCAAGGACATAGTCCTTGCCCTTGCCACAAACCGTCCCGCTGATCTCGATTCAGCTGTTGCTGATCGTATTGATGAAGTGCTTGAATTCCCTTTGCCTGGGGAAGAGGAACGCTTTAAGCTGCTGAAATTGTATCTGGACAAGTACATTTCTAAGGCTGGTTCATCAAGCAAATCTGGTTGGTTCCGTAATTTGTTTAAGAAACAACCACAGAGGATAGAGATGAAGGGGTTGACAGATGATATGGTTAGAGAAGCAGCGGCAAAGACAGAAGGGTTCTCTGGGAGAGAAATAGCGAAACTAATGGCAAGCATCCAAGCTGCAGTTTATGGGAGTAAGGATTGCGTGCTTGATCCAAGCCTATTTCGTGAAGTTATTTTATAACTCATTAAAATTCTATTTTAATTACCTAACTTTTCCTTTTTAATTAAGTCCCGGAAAATACTAACCTACATACTACGTTTTAAGAAAGTTTTAAGTTCTAAGGATGACTGTTATAAAAGAAAATTTGTTTTATAATTCTTTTTGTTAAGCCGGGCATCGCCAGCCAAAATTTTTGTCATTTTTTTTTCTTTTTTTAGAAAATGGTGTAGCTTAATAAAATGAGTTAAAAAATTTATGTTCAACTTATGTTATAACAAAAATGTTGAGAGCTTAGACGGAATATGAGGATTGAAGTATATGACCGGTCTCCGGAGATGAATACTGAAAGAGCTTACTGAATGCACTATTGACCTCAGACAGCTCGACCGGGCAGGAGAAGAGCTAAATGAAAAGAAAAGAAAAACGTAATGGGTGAGCAAAAAACAAATACCAATGAGAGCCGAATTCTTATAATCTATTTGTATTATTATTTATATTTAAAAAAAATGAATAATATTCCCACATACATAAAATATTTTAGAAGCGCGAAAGTTCACAAACCCTACAAAAACCCTCAACTGAAAGCGTCTGAACCCGCCATCTGCTGCCTTGTATTATTTGCCAGAAAAACGAAGAGGGCATTCATCCCCATTCGATGTGAGAGAGAATATTAGATTTCCTTGGTCATCAAGACAAACATTTTTCTCCCAATAAACATAAATTAATTAAACCTCTCTAAAATCCTCCTCCCACTTTTTTCCCTTCCATAAATCCAATTAATTCCAAAGGGTTTTGCTTTTCACTAAAACCCCCAAAAGGAATTGCAAATATGGCCAAGCCCACATACGCATTAGGGCTTATCACCGCCGTGGCCGCCTCCGCCTCCACCTCCTTGTCCAAGACCAACTCCAACTGTGCTTATGCCGACGGCCCTTTCAACCTCTCTCCCTTCTCTTCTTCTCCTTCCAATGCTTCCCAACAACCCTCCTCCCCTTCTTCTCCGCTCCAATCTGCGCCGTCAGTTCCGCCGCCTTCGACCTCCCCGACCGGAGGTGCTGCCGAGCCCCCTCCCCCACCCAAGGTTCGCAATGATCAACCCAGGACATCTGCCGCTGGCTTCGATCCTGAGCCTCTGGAGCGCGCTGCTAAGTTGTTGGACAAAATCGCCAAATCTTCTAGTGCCAAAGAGGTTGCAATTTAGGGCCTTTTCTTTGCATCTTTTTCAGGAATTATATTTGATTTGTTTTTTTTTTTAACTGGGATTTTTGGATTTTGATCTTCTGCTTTATTGACGGGCTCTGTTTCTTATTTAGTTACTTTATAGTAATATAACTTTTAATATTTGATAGTTCATGTCTAAATTCAGAAGTTGGAATGCACTTATGGAGTATGCCATTTATTTCGTCTTATTATTTGTCCATGTTTGTGCTTAGAGAGAAGTAACAGGATGTGCTAAAAATTTCATCAAGCAGCCCCTTTATTTTGATGGTTTTCCGTGAATTGATGTTTTCTTTAATGGTTGCTCTTTTGCCAATGCATAGGTCATCGGAGCTACGGTGAAGCATGAAGAGACAAGGCAGGCTGAGTTGAACGCAAAGGCTGCGGAGTATGCTGCAATGAAAGCCCAAACTGAAGCGGTAGGATGTTCTACTTATTACCCCCATTAGGCTTTTTTGGATTAATGACACTCCTACAAGTTTGTAAATTCCCGATGTGATTTTCCTGGCACCAGTTTTTCTGAAGTCATCTACTTCATGACAGGATACGAAGAAGGCCATCTACGAGGAGCAGAAAAAGCTAGCTCAGTTTCAAGCCCAAACAAATTCCCAAATGGCTAGGTATCAGGATGAATTGGCAAAGAAGAGGATGGAGGCAAGCTGACTTGGAACATTTTTTGGGGATTTCACGCGGAAGCTTTTGGAGAATACGAAATTCAATTCTAGATTTAATTCGTTGATGTTAATGCAGAATGAAAATAGATTGGCAAGAGAGAGGAACCAAGAGATGGTAAAATGGCAAGAAGAATCAGCAAGTAGGCTGGAGCAAACTCGTCGACAAATAGAAGCTGATATCCAAGAGGAGCGTCGACGGACTGCAAAGGAGCAGTCTGACCTAGATCGTAAAAATTTCTTGGCGAAGGCTTTGGCAGATGCAGAAGGGAGAGCCCTTGAAGCAAAGCTAACCGCAGAAATAAAAAGGGACCTTCTGTTAGAGAAAGCAAAAGCTGAGAAAGAGAAATGGGTTTCTGCCATAAATACCACCTTTGATCATATTGGAGGTACTTGCCATAGTCATTACCTATTCCTATATCTTATACAAAGAAGGATGATTCTTCTTCAAACTAAAAAAGGGCAGCTCAGCGGCTCTTCTATTTGCCATCGTATACTCGTTTGAAGTTTGAACTAGGATAAGTTCATGTTATTTCTTAAAAAACTGTTGATGCAGAAATAGCTATTTTTTTGCAGGTGGCTTGAAAGCGATTCTGACAGATCAGAATAAACTAGTTGTTGCTGTTGGGGGAGTTACAGCTCTAGCTGCAGGTGTTTACACAACAAGGTCTGTGTTGATATTTTAAACGAATATTTGAAATACTGCATTTCCCTTTTACCTATGTGTGGCATTTCCTTTGAAAGCTAGGGATCTATTTTTTTCTTTCTATACTCCTGGTTCATCCTCTTAATTTGCTTAGCAATTTTTGTATGTTTTCCATGTGGAGAAAGGAAAAAAAAAAAAAACTGTGTTGGCATTTGATTCTCTCTCTCTCTCCCCTGGGACCAACTTGGACATGAAACTCTAGATCGGTTATTCCCTTAGTGAATGCCCATGAATTGTTAACATCTGAAACTTAGTTTGTTTTTTGTTTTGTTCTTCTTTTCTGGATTGATATTAGATTCACAGAGATAGACTTGCAGTTAAAGTCATAGCAGGTTAAGAGTCTACCTTCGTGAAATAACTTGTGTACCTTGCTGTTTTCTTATGCACGTCCCATTTATCCAATGCAGAGAAGGTTCAAAGGTGATATGGAGCTACGTGGATAGAATATTGGGACAACCATCTTTGATCAGAGAGTCCTCTAAAGGGAAATACCCTTGGTCAGGATTATTCTCACGTTCTATAAGCGCCCTATCTCTCGGTGGAAAAAAGGGTCAAATACAAAATGGGAAGGCCTTTGGTGATGTTGTTTTACACCCTTCTCTTCGGAAAAGAATTGAACACTTGGCTAAGGCAACTGCGAATACAAAATCTCATCAAGCACCATTCAGAAACATGCTCTTCTATGGTCCTCCAGGAACTGGGAAGACAATGGCTGCTAGAGAGATGGCTCGTAAATCTGTATGATATCTGACCCTATCTTTAAACCAGTATTCGGTTTTAATTTCCGTTTTGTTGCTTCTTCTGCTAGACAATATTGAGCACTGCTGGATGTGCGGTTATTTAGGAAAGTAGTTACTTGCCATTAACTATAATAAAACTTCTAGAACTGTGTTTATGATTTTAATGTGTTTTTATATTATTTCAACGTAGTTTTTATGTTTTGACTTTTGCTTCAGAGTCTGTATCTTGAATGGAAAGTTTTAGTAATTTGTTCCATGACAGCTCCATTCATACTCATATGATTTTGATCTGCCAGCTTTTGTTTTATTTTCATCCTTCATCCTTAACATAATCTTCCTTCTCGTATTTGTGTATGCTTGATTCAAATTGTCTTTAGGGATTAGACTATGCATTGATGACGGGAGGGGATGTTGCTCCACTTGGACCAAGGGCTGTTACCAAGATACATGAGTTATTTGATTGGGCCAAAAAGTCACGGCAGGGTCTGCTACTTTTCATTGATGAAGCTGATGCATTTTTGTGCGAGTAAGTCATTCAATTAACAGGCATGAAAATGGTGTTTTAATTTCGTTGTAGTCTCGTAGAAAAGGAGAACTTGCACTCTCTGACTGATCGATTGATAACTCACCAGAGAGGGTTGAATGTGTTTAACAAAACTTGCAGGCGGAACAAAACCTATATGAGTGAAGCTCAAAGAAGTGCACTCAACGCTCTCCTGTTCCGCACTGGTGACCAATCCAAGGACATAGTCCTTGCCCTTGCCACAAACCGTCCCGCTGATCTCGATTCAGCTGTTGCTGATCGTATTGATGAAGTGCTTGAATTCCCTTTGCCTGGGGAAGAGGAACGCTTTAAGCTGCTGAAATTGTATCTGGACAAGTACATTTCTAAGGCTGGTTCATCAAGCAAATCTGGTTGGTTCCGTAATTTGTTTAAGAAACAACCACAGAGGATAGAGATGAAGGGGTTGACAGATGATATGGTTAGAGAAGCAGCGGCAAAGACAGAAGGGTTCTCTGGGAGAGAAATAGCGAAACTAATGGCAAGCATCCAAGCTGCAGTTTATGGGAGTAAGGATTGCGTGCTTGATCCAAGCCTATTTCGTGAAGTTGTAGACTACAAGGTTGCTGAGCATCAACAGAGAAGAAAATTTGCAGCTGGAGATGAAGGTAGCGTGTAGTGTGATAGCATGTCCACTAAGTCATAGCATATATTATCGGGCAGGCAGTTTTGTTTCTATTAGGTTAGGTTAGTAAACTGGGTAGAGGACCTTGACGTTTACCTGGAGAGAGAATCATAGAGAAGCCTGGCTGGGTTTTTTAAATTTTGGGCATGAACAAATGATGTTATTCATTATTTGTCCCCTATCAATGGAGGGGGGAGGTTTTCCTTTTATAAATTTGAATCTTGATGCTGATGGCGGTTGAGAAGTATTCATGCTTCATACCATAGGCATACAGTATTTTCAATGTAGTTGAGACGTTAGCCAGCGTCCATGAGCTTAATCCCAGCGTCGACAATGAAAATACAGTTCATCATCTCGGAACTCCAGTTGTGCTATACGAGGCCATCTGAAAGCAAGCGGAAATTGATAGAACATTACGCGTAGACCATAAACAACTAATCATAACATACCGTAAATCAGGTAATAAAGATGACAATAAATGCATAAGTATAGGTGTGCATTTCCTTCCCTGAAGAAAAACACAAACGCCGTCATGCCAAATCCTTATTTTGCCAAATTGAACCTAGTGTACGAAATGGCTTCAACGAATGTATGAACAACCCGCACGTGCCTACCTTGATATTTCAGGATATCATGGTTGGAGTGTGTCAGTTGATCTTGAGAATTTAGAGGTTTCGAAGTGGGCCCTAGAATTTTTTGACCTCCGACTCTTTGTATATTTATATGTAAAAAAAATAATTCGCTAGACACATGAAAAAAAAATTCATTTCTACATCAAATATCATAAAAATTAATATAAAAAAAAAGAAAAATACACAAACATTACTTAAATATTACACGTCCCTCGTTTTTAGATGCAAATGTACTAATTAAGTTTACATAATCTAATTTTTCAACCAGTTCTGTTTCATTTGATAAAATAGCTAACTCATTCAATCTTTCTTGTGACATGGTTGATCAAAGATAAGATTTGATCAACTTTAATTTGAAAAAATTCTTTCTGCAAATACAACTGTAACTGGTAGGTTAACAAAATTCCATAAACAACCCATGCATTTGGGAAACAACCAACCATTTGGCTCAAATAGTTCAACATTTCCATTGCATAATTTACGTATTGGAGATGAGGCAAAATATTGGATACGTCGTGTTTTATGTTAGTTGTGATTCTTTTTATAATTTTGTATATTTCCTAATTGTTATTGGAGGTTTGAAGGCCAAAAATAAAAATATAAAATTGTTAGTAGATTAGGCTTCCTAATTATATTTGGAAATGCTTGTTTGCGGGATTCTTCATCGTGGGGCTGTTTTTTAGGTTAAAAGGTTTATTCCAGCGTGGGCCTATTAGTTTAGGTTTTTGTTTAGTTACATGGAATTAAATAGAATCAAAGGATAAATATTTTTTCAAATATTTTTACACTCTTTTGAAACCTTTTGATTACATGATATCCAATGGCTCTTATTTATTCATTAAATGACATGGATGTTTGTATGGATTTTAACTAATATTAAAGATAAAATAAAACAAAAAAAACATAAAAATCTGGAAAATTAAAACTAAAATAAAAAAAGGAAGAAACTATAACTAAAATTGGTTCTCCCATTCCCATTTCAATCAATACTTGGATTCAGACTTTGAACTCTAATAAAAAAAATCATTAACTGATGTTTTTTTCCAGACTTGGATTTAGACTTTGGATTCATGAAACAACATTTAACTAATGTTTTTTTATTCTTTTTCCAACCAGGGACGAATGGAGAGCCGGCTGAGAGTTCTTATTTTTTGTTGGGAAAATTAAAACTAAAATTAAAAAGGGAAAGATAATTTAACTGAAATTGGTTCTCCCATTCCCATTTCGATCAAGACTTCGATTAAAATGCATCCTCCATGTTTAGAAGTTAGAACTCGAAACAATTAAGCACAAACCAGTAAACCACTACTTTTCCACTACGGCAGAGTTATTTTGTGTTATTCATCTCACAATTATAATATTAAGGTGAAGGGAAAATTTTGAAATTGTTACACTAATTTAGAAGATTGAAGAGTCTTGAACCCCGCTACATAAAAAAAATTTATAAAGTGAACAATTTATAAAAACCACTTTTATTTATAAAAACTTACCAATAATCGTAGTACCAAGTGACACAGACAAATCTTATAAACATTAAAAATAAAAAGGATAACCTATCCTTTTCTATCATCCGTTGAAACCTGGCATAAATAATTTCTTGAAACCATGATGAAGGATCAAGCTAGGGCTGGGCACGGGCCGGGCCGGGTCCAAATTTGGAGAAACTGAACCCTACCTGTTTTAAAATGTAACGGGACGGGCCGGGTCAAATAGAAGAATTTTGAGTTTAGGAATCAAATCTAACCCAGCCCATTTCAAACGGGCCGGTTCGAAACAGGTCTACGGGTTCAAATTTTTTTTAATTTTTTTTTTCGGTCTTTTGGGCATACTGCCAGTTTCTTTTTTTCTTTCTCCTCTTCACGTCATCTTCATTCTTGGGGACAACAACTTGTTCAACAACTACCCAGAACTTCCACTCGAGCATTCCCGAATTCGACAAGGTGGAGTGCTGGGGCCCACTCGTCTACGCAGCAGCACCTTCTAGTGGGTCATCATATCAAACATTCTTTTTCTATGTTATATGATTTCTCTTTTATGCACCTTCTAGTGGGTCATCATATCAAACATTCTTTTTCTATGTTATATGATTTCTCTTTTATGCATTTGTGAACCGTTAAACTTGGTAATTTTCTGATTAGCTCTGTGTTTTAGAACAAGGATATATGGGGCATTCACCTACCAAGGGCAAGCTTGTTTCATTGAAATTCCTGCATGGTTTCATTCTTTTATGGATGGTCACATGTCCGGAATCTGCAGCACTTAACAGCCCTATTTCCAAGCAGTCTCTGCGTGGAAATGAATCTGATCGCTTGGCTTTGCTCGACTTCAAGAAGAAAATCACTGAAGATCCTTTCCATGTCATGAGCTTGTGGAATCAGTCCATCCATTTCTGCAGTTGGGTTGGAGTTTCGTGCCACCGTTCCGCCAAAAGGGTCGTGAGTTTGAACCTGCAAGCTCAACAACTGGTAGGCTCCATACCACCTTCCATTGGAAATCTTACCTTTCTTTCTGCACTAAACCTGATGAGGAACAACTTTCATGGTGAGATTCCCCCAGAAATGGGTCGTTTACGAAGCCTGCAATATCTCAACCTTTCTCAAAATTCCTTCCGTGGGAAAATTCCAGCTAATATGTCACATTGTACACAACTAAGACTTCTTAATCTTGAATCCAATCAGATTACTGGGTCCATTCCAAACCAACTCAGTTCATTGTTGAAACTAAATCATCTATGGCTTTTTTATAACAATCTCAGTGGAAACATCCCAGGTTGGATAGGAAACTTTTCTTCTTTGAAAATTCTTAATCTTGGCCGCAACAATTTCCATGGAACTATAAGCAATGAACTCGGGCACCTAACAGGCTTGGACCTATTCTCAGTTGAGGCTAATAATTTATCTGGTATGGTTCCTTCTTCGGTCTATAATATTTCTTCCATAAAGTTTTTCAGTGTTGTTGAAAATTACGAGTTGCATGGAGAGCTACCACCAAATCTCGGCACTATGCTTCCTAATCTCGTAATATTTTATTGTGCTTTTAACAAATTCACAGGAAATATTCCTGTATCGTTGTCAAATGCTTCTAGACTTCAGAAGCTTGATCTTGCTGGAAATGGCTTTTCTGGGGCAGTCCCCGGTGATACTCTCGGAAGCTTGCAAAGGTTAGATTGGCTAAACTTGGAACAGAATCAACTGGGAAATAGAAAAGCTGGTGAATTGAATTTTCTAAGTCTCTTGGCCAATTGTACTAGTTTAACGGAGTTGGATCTTTCCGATAATCAGTTTGGAGGACGAATCCCGGGGTCCATAGCTAATCTTTCTACCCAACTACAAGATCTTCGCCTGGGGTGGAATTATTTACATGGAAGTCTCCCTAACGGCATTGGAAATCTTTTAAACTTGACTTATCTAGGATTGACACTAAACTATTTGGGTGGTAGTGTCCCGGATGAAATTGGGAAACTTCAGAAGTTAGAGGGATTGGATTTGGAATGTAACAAATTTTCTGGGCGAATCCCATTCTCACTTGGTAACTTGACTTCACTGACAGAGCTCTACATGTGGTCCAATAGCTTTGAGGGTAGTATACCTCCAAGTCTTGGAAACTGCAAAAAGCTAATAAGTCTTGGACTTGATAGTAACAATCTTACGGGCACCATACCTACGAAGCTTATGGAGCTTTCAACCCTCTCAATTTCTTTAGTCCTGTCTTATAATTATTTGACTGGTCAACTGCCCTTTGAGGTGGGTAATCTAGTGCATCTCACGGAGCTAAATGTATTAGACAACAAGTTATCAGGTGAAATCCCTAGCACCCTCGGCAGTTGTACTAGTTTGGAGCGATTGTATTTGCAAGGTAATAAGTTTGAAGGAACAATTCCTCAATCTCTTGAAAATTTAAAAGGCTTGGAAACTCTTGACATTTCAAGCAATAACTTGTCTGGGCAAATTCCTGAATTCATAAGCAAGCTTAGAGCTCTTAAGTATCTCAATCTTTCATACAATGATTTTGAGGGTGAGTTGCCCAAAGAAAGAATTTTTGTAAATGTCAGTGGTGTCTCAGTTCTTGGAAATCATAGGCTTTGTGGTGGCATCCCACAATTACATCTTCCTACATGCCCCCTCAAAAAACAACATTCATCTCGAAGACTACTTTCCCCTAAAGTAGTCATCCCCTTAGCTTGTGCACTTGCATTCATAATTGCTTTATCATGCTACTTTGGTTCTTGTTTAGTGTTGAAAAAGTCAAGAGATAGACCTATAACTTCATGTTCTAATAGTGATTGGACAAGAGTTTCCTACTCAAAACTCGTTGAATATACTAACGGGTTCTCTCTGAATAATCTAATTGGTACTGGAAGTTTTGGTTCTGTTTTTAAAGGGGTAATTCCTGATGACGGAACAATAGTCGCTATTAAGGTAATAAACCTTCAACAAAAAGGAGCTTCAAAGAGTTTCTTTGATGAATGCAAAGCTTTAAGGAACACAAGGCACCGTAATCTTCTCAAGATCATAACTGCGTGCTCAAGCATTGATAATCAGGGAAAAGACTTCAAAAGCTTAGTTTTTGAGTTCATGGAAAATGGAAGCCTAGACTCATGGCTGTATCCAAGAGAGGAGGAGCAATCCCAGATTAAGAGATTGAGCCTTATCCAAAGATTGAATATTGCCATTGACATTGCATCAGCGTTGGATTATCTCCACCACCATTGTGAAACGTCCATTGTTCATTGCGATCTGAAGCCGAGCAATGTACTTCTTGATGAAGATATGGTAGCCCATGTTGGAGACTTTGGTTTAGTAAAGTTCCTCTTCGAAACATCAAATGATCCCTTCTTCAGTCAAACCATATCTGCTCAACTAAAGGGTTCTATAGGATACATTCCCCCAGGTATGAGTTTCTATCATTCTAACTTCTTTTTTATGTTCTTAGTAAATTATTACAAAAAAAACCAACTAGTTAAATATCCATTTATTAAAAACATACTACTGCCTATTTTTTCTTGGAAAATAAGTAACATAAAAATCTAAAATGTCAATTCTAATAGCCAATTGCATACGGCATCTTATCGTATGTATGTCATGGCAGAGTATGGCACGGGAGGCCAAGTTTCCATGCTAGGAGATGTTTATAGCTATGGGATATTGTTGCTAGAAATGTTTACGGGAAAGAGACCTACCTATGACATGTTCAAAGAAGGTCTTAGCATTTACGAATTCGTAGCCACGGCTTTGCCTGACCACGTGATGGACGTTGTTGACCCTTCATTACAGCTCGACCTCGATGCAGGTGGTGATGTTAACGATGGCAGATACGGCAATGACATGCTGCACGAAAGAACTGCACTACACATACGTGTCAATGGCAGACCGGTCAAAGAAAAAAAGTTAGAGGAATGCTTTTCTGCAGTGATGCGGGTAGGACTCTCTTGCTGTGCAATATCACCAAGGGAGCGGATGCATATGGATGCGGCTGTTGGAAAAATGAGTGCAATTAGAGACTCGTACCTCAAAGTTTTAGAAGACTTAAGGAGGGCAAATCAAGGCTCCTCGAAGGAGAATGAACTTTGCTGAGCAAGAATGATTTCCACCCTATGCTCACCAAAGCAATTCGACCTCCGTCACTCTGCCTCACGTGAGAAGTCATTGTTGTTTTGTGTGCGCGCGCGTTCGTATGTGTGTGTTTTCTGTTTTTCTTTTTCCAGCTATCACTTTGAACGTTCCGGCCCCGATTCTGTGTTTGTTTTAAAAAGGACGGAGTTTTCCGTTTATATGGCTTGATGTTTGTACGGAGCTTTTTAGACTCGTCCTGGTTTTATATAATTCTGTTTAAAATCTGATGAACTCATGCATCTCATATGTGAAGAACTTGTTGGACAGAAGCCTTTATTTTCGAGCTTATTTACAAACACTAACAATAATATTAGATGCCTTGTCAGTTCTCGTTGTCGCACGTGTTTAGCTCATTCAACATCCTTAACAGCGTTATCCACATTTGAGCCGAAGCATCGTAGGCAGTCCACCATTCCACACACCACAATGTTAAGCACTTGCCTTTTTCTTTTCTTTTCTTTAACTTTTCTGGTTATGCGATATTCTAATTCTAACTTGTGCAAACGCTTCTCACAAGATCTTGTTTTCAAGGACATTGATAACTACGCTCTTTTTTTTTTCCCCCAAAAGAACTTAATTTGTTTATAATTTTCTTTCCGTGGTAAAAGTAATAGGCAGTGGCGCATGAGCAAGGGAGCAATATTCAGGCTTAGCACTGGAGCGGAAAACTGTGCGCTGCTTCTCGGAGCACCAGGAGATGAGATTAGGACCCAAATAAATGAGAGAGAAATTAGTGGATCGCCGGGTATATGGACAACCCCCAAATCAGCATCTAATGCTAGACTCATTAGTAAGAGTTTCGACATCTTTTTGGTTCGCTTGTTCTTGTGGTTTGGAGTACTATTGTCACATGAGCGGACGATTGTTGTATCGAGCATTGATAAACCATAAGCCTTGTAATGAGGCGAAATATTACCTAAGTTATGAAATGAATTCGCCTAAATTCACATCGAGTCTATGGAACTCCATAAATTACTCGTTTTTTTTTTTTTGGGTGAGAATCTTGAGTTTTGGTCTTTGAATTAGGAGGATACTAAAACTAGTAGCTGAATAATTGTGGAGTATTGATTCTTGATGCAAATTGTGACGATATTTGTCAAAATACGAGTGATACATGTGTTTGAAAGAGATATTTGTGCACGTCCCATGTCAGTGGAGGACTAGAGGTGTGTGTGACACAAGAACGTTCATTTCGTATGTGTTATATGGACTCCATCATATGATGAATGAAACCAACAATCAAACGCTGAAAGACAAAGGATGAACAACAATATAGGACACCGGTACAGAAGAAACTGTCAAATTAATCGTATGATTCTATTCTTGTAGCGTAGGTGGGCAATTCTCTTCAAACTACATAAACAATCCACTTTGAATTCTATTACAACGAAACGGAGGCCTAAAAACAGTAAAACTAAAAAAGAATGGGATAAAAATTACAATAGCACATATTGGACATGCAAAGCAAAGCAAAGCATTTGCCGCGGCCAACATCCTCCCGAGCATCAAACCAACCAAGACTCATCTGCCTGTTTGTAACCTAAACTAAATCCAACTTATGGCAATATCTAACAACGATAATCATGAGGGTGCGTGATGACCTATTCACTTCCGGCAAACTACTCTCCACAATATACAGATGCTAACACTATTGTCCATGGTGCTCATGCTTGATGCGTGCTTTCAGTATTCCGGGAAGGGGTGGTGACATGGGTGGTGGTCTAATTGCTGTGTTTAGCATTGAAGAAAGAGGGATTTGTGGCTGATACATGCCCGACATGCTACAACCTTCGCCTCCATCTACAATTAAATTTTGTGTCGCATCATCACCCTGCTGCCTATTACAAAACTTCATTGCCTTCAAAACATAGTTGTCATCATGGAGCTCAAATGGGGTGCTGCAAAAACAAGACGAAATAAAATCAAAAGATAAGAAAAATAATGAGTGCAAAACTTTTTAACAATTGAAAGAACTTCTTATTGAGCTATTACAAAGAGACAGAGTTGGCCCATTATATGTCACCCTGCTTAAATGATAGTACTCTTTCCATTAGGAGCTTCCCCCAGGCTAAAGAAATAGAAATTAATAAAATGTCGTACCCAGTGCACAAGGCTCCCGCTTTACGCAGGGTCTGGGAGAGGTGAATGTCGGCTAGCCTTACCCCCATTTATGGAGAGGCTGCTCCCAAGTCTCGAACCCGAGACCTACCGCTCATGGGCGAAGGCACTTGCCATCGCACCAAGTGCGACCTCTTAAAGAAATAGAAATTAATAATGAATATAAATAAAGTATAAAATTCATATAGCAAGCATGGGCGATAAACGAATTTCTTTTTAAAAAATTTTAGATCGATTCCAGAGGCCGGTCTTCTGTCTGATGAGAATAGGCTCCGGCCCTGTACAGCCATTTTAGTCTTTTTTTAGCGCGAATCAAATCTTGTTAAGCGTTAGATAAATTCCGGTCTTAACCAGCCAATTATTCCTGGTATAGTCGTAACATCTGTCATAGATGCTATGTTACTACCAAGTTAGTAACATCTGTCATGTCGCTCTATTTACAACAATATACGAATGAAAGTTACCTATTGAAGTCAAAATGCACAAGCTGCATATCTTCTGATATTTCCACCTCAACAGTTGCATGAGGGCGAGTCTAGGGATAAAAGAAATACATAAATAATAAGTACGAGGCATGATAAAGCAACTCAGAGTCTAGGGAAAACTCAAACTCCAGACCATAATATAAGGCACTTCTGATATCTCCAGGTAAAAGTTAAAAGAAAAACACTTATACATCCTTCTAAAGCATCTAGGAAAAGAAGAGCACAATCAGTGCACAAGTTATTAGTGTGACAACAGAAGTAATCAAGAACCAGATAACAACAAACTTGCACAAAAGGATTTCTGGCAGCAAATTAGTCAAGTAAAGCTAATCATATGCTTGTTCTTGTTTAGAACGGGATTGAAATATGATGGTTATAGTTGGTATAAAATATAATAAATCTTGTATCAAGCAGAAGGTTACACGTCACATCACAAACCAACCAACCAAATCACACCAACTCTTCAAATCAAAAACCATTTTGTTTTCATGCATCATACGTCAAAAAAGTACTAAATTCTGAACTATTTATCATAATGTGTAATCATGAAACAAGGGAAACCTTGAGAAGAAAACTTGCCTGCACAAGAATGAAAGGTAAAGCCACGCCTCCATTGGGCGCATCTCCGGAGTGGTATAATTGCTCATTCCGTTGTATCAGATTTTGAAGACCCACGTACTGATAAAAGAGATAAGAATGTTAGTGTGTGCATACACTGATCTACATGGTTGAGTGCACCGTATCATTCAGACATGTTTTCGCAGAACAACAGTAATTATAGTTGACAATAGCTATTCATTACTTGTTCCTCCAGCTCTTGTAGATAGGCAGCTTTCTTTTCAATCCTATTTCTCAATCCCATGCGCTCAGTCTGCATTTAGTACATGTATAACTAGTTTTATAATCTCAAAATTGGTCTCCAATGGTCAACAGATAATAAACCACTTAATGTACAAGAGATAAAAAATAGACTGCAATCAGACCTTCAGTTCTTCAATATCATTCAGGCTTGTACGAGGCAAACCCTTCCATTGTATTTCTTTTTTATCTTTAGATATAATATCCATTGCCATAAGAACATTGAGGGCATCATATACCCTTCGCCTGATGTTCTTCTCATCATCTTGTTGCTGCTATATAAATTTGAACCCAAGACAGGAAAAAGTTAGCAAGTTCATTCCCTTTTTTTCCCCAGAAGACTGCAGATGTATCAGCTTAGTTATCAAACCTGATCAGGGGATGTAACAGCATTGCTAGGGTCAGCGAACTCCGCTACAAGTTCATCTGCAACCTGGAATGCACTTCAAACTCTTAGGTTTAAGATTGTACTCAAACTTCTTTACCAATAAAAAAAGAACAAATATTGTCTCAAAATAAAATTGGTAAGACTGAGAAAAGATATATGTTATACACTAACTAGAAAAGAGAAACAAATGGGGGCCAAAGGAACAGAACTTATATACATGTGGATCTTGTGAAAAACTATTTTCTGTTATGTCAGTTTTAAATCACAATGCACTGCTCTCTTAATGCTAACACCATTGCCTAATGAGTCCCCTTTGCTCCAACAACTTTCGCACCATTGTTCCGAAGCAAGCATTTGATACATTACTCCCACTAAACAGCATAGCTTCAGATGATGATGAAATTTAAGTGACCTCCGAGATTATACCAACCCCTGTAACAACAAGGTCATTCATCCACATATGTCTAAGGACTAAGGAGTAAGCAACACCTCAGCAATCAGAGGAGGAACACGTCAGTAGTTAGAGGAGAAACATTAGAGTCACTAGCCTGCGAATGCTAGCCTACAAATCACCTTTATTTAGCACCAAACAGGCAGACACACATGTCTAGTGGTTGCTTGAAAAGAAGAATCCAAATTTGTTAATTACCAATCCTTGATGGATGCTACAATAACCCACTTCAGTAACCTATTAGATCAACATATGCATGAACTCTACTAGTATCTACATGCAAACAAGTACTGAGGAGAAAGAAATGCTCCCTGATATCATGCATAATCCATTTGATACATAGGACCAGGAGTGAGCACTCTTAGGGCAAAACGGAAAAAGAACAATAAACACAAACAATCAAAACAATCAAACTGACTTGAAGAAACCATCCAACCTCATTATAAGTGGTTCTTCCTTTGCTCTCCACTTTCTCGCACACTGGACACGAGCAACTCAGACTCAGACAATCAGGGAGACGAAGTATAACCATGGACAAAAATAACAACAGTGTCCATCCCTTTAATGCAATACAGAGGCAGTTAAATTCAACCACCTTTTTGGTAGGAAAAACAGAATGTAACAAGGAAATAAGATAAGACACAAAGGCGATCAATGAAGCACCTTTCATGCTGAATTGGCGTAGTCCTCTTCCATTCTTATCACCTGCCACGGCCCGTTGACCTCGCTTCTTCTTCTTGCTACTGTTCAAAAGAAATTTAACAAGTGCTGTAAATGAATCACTGTCAATTATCAAACAAAAGTTTTACAAACATGTGCACACATCAGAGACCTGATTTCGGCGGCCTCTCGTCACCATATCTTAGTAGCATAGAGTAGAGTGCTAGTTAACCCAATCAAATCGGTGACGAGAGAGCCGAAGTCAGGACTCTGAAACTAAACAATGTGGCTGCATATTCTATGAATATATGCAGTGGACATGCATATAATCACAGATTCAGGGGACTCAAATGAAAAACAAAATCAAATTAATAAGCAAATAAACTACATACAACAGAAATAATATTAGATAAACAAGAAAATGAGCACATAAATATTATATATATAATTATATATAATTATACAGAAATAAATAAAAATAATTTGTTTCGGTGCCCTAATAAGGCCGGAAGCAGAAAGAGAAGGGAGGGAGGGAGGGAAGTGACTGACCCAACGGCGCCTTGGGAGCCAGCGTCGTCGCCGTGAACGTCGGGATGGTTCAATCGGAGAAAACTGTTGTCGCCGACGGGCGTGGCCATGGTCTGCTCGCTGCGGCTGGAGGGTGAGCCCACGCTGCCGCTCATGGAGACGGACTGACCCCCGGCCATGTCGTCGTCGTCCTGCCCTGTTCGCTCTCGGCCTGGTTGCTGCTGGGACCTTGTCCCCATCCCAATTCCAACCACAGCAGACCACTGGAATCTGGTATTAATCGGAGAATTAATTAACTAATAATCAGTATTACTCTGTAATTACGGGACGAAACCAATTCAATTCAATTAAGGTAAGCTGATCTTTGCAGTTTAGGGGTGTCTGTTGAATCTTGATTCTTCAAACCTCTTTCAAGATTACAAAAACAAAGAAGAGGAGGAAGAAGAAGAAAGTGAAATCAACCAGTCGCGAGCAGTCCTAGAGAGACCCCTAAAGCTCGCCAAACCACATGCCCAAACTAAAGTCTTGCTCTTTTTCCTTTTTTTTTTTGTCTTAATTATTTATTCCCTGCTTTAAGAAAAGAAAGAAAGAAATCATATTAACAGCATTACATTTTATCTTAGGGTATTTTAGGATTTTTACCTCGTGAGAGTATTTTCCGAAGTCAACCTGTGAGAAAAGAAATCACAATTACCCCGGTTTAGTGGTATTATTTTTTCATACTTGTAAGTAAGAGGTCTGAGGTTCAATTCTTGACAAAAGTGAATTTAAGCCACATTATTACTAGCTTATTGTGAAACTAAGCTCACCCTACTTTATTAGTATAGATAATATCATTTTTTCTGAAAGAATAAAAAAAAGCCATGTGAGAAAAGAATGATCATTGGATCTACCATCCACTAGTTAATCCAATTCTAAAAATTGGGTAATTCCATTACTGATTCTAGTTGCTCTAATTAAAGATTTTAATTTCTTTTTTTAAAGGACTTTTTTTTTTTTAATTATGAAGGGGAGAGTAGGGTTGGACGGAGCTTTAAAATCAGGATGCACATATTATTCATTAAGATATTAGATGGTATGCAAAATTTGATAGATTTTAATTTCTTACAAGCAAATAAATGCAAAAAACACTTAGTATTACGATTTAGTAGTATTGTTTTTCACTTGTAAGTTAGAGGTCTTAAATTCGATTATCGCCAAAATCGAATTTTAACCAATTCTCATGTTCACTCGTACGGTCGTACCACAATGTCAAAATACAAAGTCATATTCCATGAAAACCTAAGCAGGTCCTCATTCTCTCACTTGGCATGAGTGGTTTCGAGAAATATTGGGTAAGTGATACTTTGATTATTAAGATCACTTAGTTTGATATTTCATTTTTTTCCCAAAGTATTCGATTTTGATTTTTTGATTTTGTTGGGAAAATCAGTAAATCTCGGCAAGAAATTAAATATCTAATTCATAAATGTTAGGATGAAGAACTGCATCTTTTGTGTGAACTCTTAGGTAAAAAAACATTATATTATCTTCGTAATATGGGAATAAAATTCGAATTGCGGAAATTTTATTTCTAAAATTTGTTGTGTTTTAATCATTTGTTGTGTTTAGGTAAAAAAAAAAAACATTATATTGGCTTCATCATTTATTGTGTTAGGTGAGAAAATTTAAGATTATTAAGGAAATCTTAAATTTAAGAATTTTTTTGTTTGGTTAACCTAAAAGAACAATGAATTTGAATACGAAACTTAATATGACTATAGTCATTAATAAAATAAAATAAAAGAAAGAGAAAGTAATTAGAAAGTGGTGGTGATGGCGGCGATGGGTGGTGGTGATGGAGGATGGTGGTGGCGGTAGCAGTGCTCGCCACAATGATATGTGGCGGCGGCAGTGGGTGGTAATGGTGATTATGACGGTGGCTGGTGGTAATGGTGATTATGATGGCAGGTGGTGGTAATGGTAATGGTGGTGACATGTGATAGTGGTTGCAACTAATGGTTAAACTTTATTGTATTTTTTATTTTCAAACTCTCGCTCATATAAATTTGGAATGACAATATTTAAATGAAATTTAAACTTAGAAATTAGAAGTCTCAAATTCTAATATCTTTTTCCGTGCGGAAATTCTAGATTTTCATATTTATGAATTCAAACAAAAATTTGATCCATGTCTTTTGTCTGAAGTCCAAACTTTTAACCACGTGGTCGGGGGTTCGATTCCCACATATGACACTAAATGTTGATACATAAAATCGGGTTGATCTTGGACCAACTAAATTCGACCGTAAATCACACATACGCACAAGAACACAAAGATATATCATGGTTCGCCTCAAGTTGTGGCTACATCCACACTGGTGTTGATCCGTTTCCACCGTGTAAAATAAGAGTTACTTTGTATATACAGGCAGGAGGATAAGGTTTATCATCGTTTCAAAGTGAGGGTGAAGGATCCCAATGGTTTCCTTCCCTCTTATATAAATCATGGGCTAAGTAATGCGACTCAATACATGATACAACAAGAACTAAATCATCTCACCTATCACATGGAGAAAAAAATTGTAGCAATAATCCCTCAACGTTACCTAATTGGAGCAATTGTCTCTTAACTAAAAATTCATGACCATTGGTTTCTTAATTCATCAAAACGTACAAAGATTGCCACTTTCATCTACTCCATCAAAATGAGTTATGTTGGAATGACTATTGCTACAATTGTGTGACACGTGACTTATTCTAGTGAAAGTTCTCACGAAGTTAACAAAAAATATCATAGTTGCACGTTTTGATTAGTTAAGGAACTAACGGTCACAATTTTTTAATTGAAGAACCATTACTTCAATTGGGTTAATATTGATGAATTATTACTACAATTTGCTCTCTCACATAATAAGAAGTGAAAAGAAGTACCCCAAATTTAGTTTATATTATATTTTTTCAGTTAACTTGAAAAATAATTATATATGCACGTTTTGGTGCGAATCCTCACCGGTTTTACTCCATCCTGCCAACTAACAATAACACTACCGTAAAACAAAAGTTACATTTTCTTTTTTGAGATAGAAACCAAGCGATTTATAAAAAGATAATGCCAAAGAAATCAAAATTTTAAATTAAATAATGTAAACTAAGTTGCTTCAAAAAAAAAAATAATGTAAACTAAAATCTAGTTCTTAATAATTAAATTATCAATAAAGTGTCAATTAAAATGTTTATTTCCTATTAATGAAATATAATTTGATTTGCAAATTTCCATTAAAATTTCATTTCTGTACAAAAGAAGGGGAGCTTATATGAGCCCCGGCAACCCAAACGACGGTGTGAACTCCTTTGTCATATCGATGGCTGGGTCTGCCACCTCGACCGGCGGGAGCGGTCCGTCGAATCCTCCGAAAATCCTACTAGCAAAGCCGGGACTCGTGCCGGGGACTCCGGTGGCGGGTAAATTCGGGCGTGGCGGCACTGGTGACGAGTACACGACGTCGCTTCGGTCCCGTCTCCCTTCGTCTATCGGATCCCTCAACCTCCTCTCTGATTCCTGGGATTTCCACATCGACCGCTTCCTTCCGGTAACCAACCAATTTCACAAACACTCTTTAATCTTTTGTTCGTTATTTTTGTTATTGGTATTCCTTGAATGGTTGAATCTCCGACGGAAAATTGGTGCAGTTTTTGACTGAGAACACTGAGTTTACGGTGGTGGGGGTGATCGGTCCAACGGGGGTCGGCAAGTCCACGATTATGAACGAGCTTTACGGCTTCGATGCCACCTCACCTGGTCAGTTGTCACTCCTCACTCTCCTTGCTTGTATTTTCTATGGGATTTATTTGCCTTCGTTTTTGGATGTTCTTGTGTGAAAGTGAAACTGTAACTATTTGAATTTGATAAATGAAGTAAATTGGAGAAATTGCAGGAATGTTACCCCCATTTGCTATAGAGACGGAAGAGGGTAAAGCAATGGCAAGGCATTGCAGCATGGGCATTGAACCCCGGGTTTCTGCTGAACGCATTATCCTTCTCGATACTCAGGTCTGCTACTTCCGCGTCCTAACCTTGTTCTAATCTGATTATCGATATTCAATCTTGATTCGTAATGTTAGTATATCATATTTGTGTAACAAATGACTTACTGTGGGGGATGATCAAGTCTCCTTGTTTTCACTGGCAGCCTGTTTTTAGTCCTTCTGTTTTAGCTGAGATGATGAGACCCGACGGCTCATCAACCATTCCTGTTCTACCTTCAGCTGAGTCTTTATCTGCTGAGTTAGCTCATGAGCTTATAGGTATTCAGGTAAACTACAAAGACCAAATGATAGATGTTTACTGCATTTGTTACCTGTATGCAGTGTTTAATCAATTGATCTTTTTCTTTTCTGGGTGCTTTGCAGCTTGGTGTTCTTCTGACCTCCATCTGTCACTTTTTGCTGGTTATATCAGACGGAGTTCATGATAATAAAATGTGGCGCCTCATGTCCACGGTATTTCTCTCATCTCCATTAGGTATCGTCATATTTCAAATCTGTCTTTGAATAACTTCATTTGCATGCAAGTTGTTTCTGTTAGATCCATCTTTTCAGTTTCTACACGATGCATAGTTTTCAAACCAAACATTCTGATACTCCAAATATCATTTCATTTTAATCAGGCACTTGTTTAGGTTGATTTTTCAGATCCTCCGTTTTGTATTGCTCGAATGTAGTCTGCGTGATGAACGTAATATGATATTGTTGTTGATTAGAAAGTGGATATATGTTACCCCAAAGCTATGCATTATTTTGTTTGTCTTACTTGCTTTAAATGATCAGGAATTTCATAAATTCCTTCCATTGTACATTTATGCAAACTTCACGGGTTACTTTGAGAGCGTAAAATATATGTTTTGAGTGCAAAAGGAGGCCAGGCTTCGAGCCATCTTGGTTTTGCTTCTGGAAACAGCTTACAAAGGTCTTTTAATAATTTTAAACATTATGTCTTCTGACTGTAGGTCGACCTCTTGAAACATAGCATTCCTGATCCATCTTCACTGACCCTTGCCCCTTCCCAAAGCTCTAATACAGGGCCTGAAAAGGATAGAGAGAAAGTTCATGAAGGCGGAGAATATATGGCTACGCCAGTCTTTGTGCACACAAAGTGAGTAAGCTTTAAATGCTGTTCCTCTTCAATTAGATTGGCAAAGTAATGATAAAAGATTGTGTTCTTACTGTTAATTAGACTGCGCGATCGTGATCTTAGTCCGCATAATATTGCGCGATTGAGGAAGGCACTTGCACAATATTTCAGTACCTCTTCTCTCATGAAGGCAGAAAACGGAAACACGTCCATAAGTCGTGATCCAGATTCTGTGGCTCCTGGTACTCAGAGTCATGATCTGGATTCTTTGATGCCAAGTTTGTTTGTAATCCCAACAAAGAATAAAGATGACTCCCCAGGAGATCAGTATGAAAGTTACACCTCCATGCTATGGAAATTGCGAGATAAGGTCTACCTCTCTCTGTCTGCCCCTGTAAAATTGGATCCATTCTGTAACACAATGCTGAGTGTTGTAACAATATTTCCTCTCATCTTTATTCAGGTTTTATCAATGAATTCTCCTCCATTTGGGAGGACTGTGACGGAACGTGACTGGTTGAAGAATTCTGCAAAGATATGGGAACTGGTGAAGAGCTCTCCGATCATTTCAGAATACAGCAGAACACTTCAAAGTTGTGGAATGTTTAGGAGATAAACAGCTCCAATGGCTGATTCCCGCCTTTCTTAACTCTCAAGGTGACAATGTGGTTTGTTCGATGTCAATTATTTAGTTAGTGGTTAGCATGTCCTAATTTTTAACATCTCCATTTACACTCGGTGTCTAGTTTAGCACTTGATTAGCGAAGGAGATTGAAAGTAGGAGAACTTGATGTGTTTTTTTTTTAACAGATTCAATGATAAGTTAGTGCTCCTGTTTTCGTTTTCTTGGTGGTTTGTGTACTTTTTTGTCGTACTTAATAGTAAATCGAAATATATGAGTATCGAATGACCTGATATAATTGGTAAACAATAACTTTTCAATTGAAATGAATAGTGCACCACGGCGGCAAGTTCCGGTCTTAAAATGCATTCGATTTCCAATTAGAGAAAAGCATTACACTCGGATGGGGTTGAGTACAGTGTTGACAACTTCTCTCATAAGCTAGATACAACTAATCTACTCTAGCATTGCATCCACTGAAGCTTCGGCAGTGGCAGCAGCCGCCTTCTTCGAAGATTTTCCTTTATTCTTACCTGTCCATTGAGAAAAACAAAAAATTCATTGAGAAAACAAGAAAATTTGAGCACTCAAGAACGTATGAAGGGAAGAGACGCGAGATTATCATGGTAACTTTTACCTTTGCGTTGTAGTTGTTTGAGCTTGACACTCTTCTTCCTCATGGGAAACTTTGAAGAAGTTGTCTTGGTGTCTTTAGATTCTTCCCCTTCTACAAACAAAAGACCTTATGTCAGCTTCTTGGTGCAATCTCCGTCAGATTTAACAGAAACAAGTTAACTAGCAATGCGTTGTTTAATTTGGTGTACAACGATTAAAGATTAATTGGAGCTTAAGACCAAGATTAAAAATTCAACGGTGAAATTGAGAGGAGGAGTTACCATCAGCATCGGCAGCAGCCATTTCGACATCTTGCATAGTTATCAGTCCCTTCTTCACAGCCTCGTTCTGGTCCTGAAATCAAAATTTTAAACTACACAAAAATTAACAAAATTATAATTTATAATAACACGTATAAACAGTAATTAAATTTGATTTTGAATCTTTGATGGAGTAATTAATTACGGGTCAAGGAATACAAATTAATAGTTAATAATGAGAGGAAAACGTACTCGGCGCCATTTTTTCAAGAGCTTGCGCTTGCGCTTGCCGGAGATGGAGAGGGGTTGAGGCTTGTTGTGGAGCTTCCCGGTGGTTGGGTCGCCGTGAACCGCTCTCTTCTTCTCCGCATTCTGCGCTCTCTTCCTCTTCTGCACCTCATTAAACTTCGCCATCTCTCTCTTCTCTCTTTCTCTCTTTCAGCCACTAAACCCTAGCCACCGCCAACTGCTTCAACTTGAAGGAAAACACATTCGACTTGTTTTACGACTACGACGGCTAATACGGATCGGGTCTCCTCGGTAAGCCCAGCCCAATACAATAAACGAAGAAAGAGACTTTGCGGGCTGACCCCAGGGCCCACACAAGTTCGGAATATTGGTTGTTGGAATCTCTCATCTCTTTTTTCCCTATCATTTCCTCTCCTCCTATTTGAACACTTACGATTAAACTACATCAATATCTTATATTAATTTTTTACAACAAGAGAAAGACAAAACGAAAAGTGTGAAAGGAGGAGAGGAAAGAAGAGAAAAATAGAAGGAGAGAGAATCATACTCCGTTGCTTTATTTTTTTGGGCACCCAATAATTTCTTAACACCACATCCAACACTTCTTCAAAGAGTTTCAAATAATTTTATCTTAAAAAACAAAAAAATATGAACCTGCCCATCTCTTAAAAAAAATATACATATATGGCAGTTGAAAATCCAACGGCTTTCCATCCGCCATGTGTCCAAGCCGTTGAAAAGCAATCAGTGCTTTGCTGCAACGACACCCACCGCTGCAGTTTTGTCACCCACTCTCCCTTCTTTGCGTGTGTTACACGCGCCTGACAAGAAAAAATAAAATAAAAATCGTGGCACAAGCATGGACTTGAGAAGCACAAGCCCTTGGTCGCACAATGGTTGGCCTACCACTTATCCTTGCTTTATTGGACCGTATGGAGAGGATTTTATGAGATGGAGGGCAACATTGTTGCCTTTGCCCTTGCCTTCCACCAACTGATGGAGATGCTCTTAAAGAGGAGGTAGGACAATTCTTATACTACAAAAAATTATAAAATACAAGAATATATATATTTATACCACATGCTATATTTAGGTGAAGTATATAATTATACTACATGTCATATTTAGGTGAAGTATGATATTGAATATACATGAAGAATTGGATCGACAACTCTTGTGACTAATGTTTGGTTGCAACACCACCAGAAGTCCAGAAGTCCAGATGGCCTAAAGGCAATTGGCCTCAATTTCCTCAAGGGTAAGCCCCTTGGTCTCTGGGACGATGAAGAAAATGAAAAACAGAGATGCCACTGCTATTACTCCAAATGCATAAAACAATATTCCAGCTCCCAGCAATGCCTGTTTCAATCAACCCAATTTTCATAATTATCTCACTCACGATACATGAACGAACATTCCCAAACACAATTTAATTAAGAAAATCCCGAAAGAATTAACACGGCAGGTAATCTTAAGCACCTTCAGAGGAGAAAATGCAAATGTCACCAGTGCATTTGCAGCAAAATTCACAAGCACTGCTATACCGAGTCCTCGCCCCCTTAGCCGTAAGGGGAATACTTCTGATATCATTAGCCAACCAATGGGACCGAAAGATATCTGCACAAGAAGTTTCCATGGGTTAAACAACTCACCTATCTCAAAGGAACAGAATGGCGTAAAATTCAGCACGGTATACAACTTTCTGATTACCTGATAACATCCAACATACAACAGCAGTGCAACTACAGCTGCAACCGGTGCATCATCAAAGAAAAGGTAATATGATCCCAAAAGGAATAATGAGATGACCTGTCACGTGAATAAAGTACATAAATTCCTCATGGTGCTCAACGTTTGAAGACTGTTCGTTCAAGTCTTAATTCATATGAAAAGCAAATAAAAACGAAAGCATCAACCCAAACGAGGACTTACCATCCCCGTAACACCTCCAAGTAGTAGAGGTCTCCTCCCGAGTCTATCAACAACAAGAACAGCTGCTCCAGTCATTATTAACTACAATAAGAAAAGATAAATTCAGACATATCATTTTTGAGAGTAAATTTCTTCAATAGGAATGCAGACACACTTCTGAGCAGGGAAAATAAGCAGAAAAGTATGGAAACTACATCTGGATAAATAGCATGGCATATCATTTGGAAATATACCTTGAAAACACCAAGTAAAATTGATACCCGTGTTGCATCAGATGCTTCAGAGAATCCTGCACTCTATTAAATTATATGGGTTATGATGAGAGACATTTTCTTACGAATCCCTTGGAAGCGATAATCTTTTCAATCAATGTCCAATCAGTACCCTAGATTTAATAAGCAGGGTACCTGAAAAATCGATGCAGCATAGTACAGCACACTTGGTTGCCCTGTGATCTGTCATAGTATAGACGATGTTAGTATAAGCCAAGATTTCAACAGATTACAGCATATCATATTCCTTGAAACTACCTGTTGGAACAAGACTAATCCAACACCAATCACAAGGGCTTTCAAGCATTTTCCATGGAACATCTCCCCTAATGTGGCTTCTTTCTCTTCACCAACATAAGCAAGCTCAGCCAGTATCTCATCTACTTGTGCAGGAGCTGAATCACCAATAGCACTACCCCTAAGCCGACACAAGCAACTGATTGCAGTCACTTTTAACTCATCCATACTTCCTTTTCCCTGTATGGCACGCAGAAGGATCCATCTAGGTGATGCGGGTAGCCACCACATTCCAATACCCATAATTATTGCTAAAGGGGCACTAATTCCATACATATAGCGCCAACCAGCTACTGTGTCAACTAAAAGGCTACCAATTCCATAACCCGCCTGCACAAAATTCAAGGTGCTTATGATTTTCTGGCCTTCGTGTAGGTAAGATATATACAAAAAACTAGTAAGTTGGCTTCAGTGCATGTCACGAAATAAAAATAAAATAATCATACTCTCAGATGGAATGTAGAAGAACTTACAACCATCCCAAGCACTATGAAGAACTCTTTGAGCGATATTAGGC
This sequence comes from Malus sylvestris, assembly GCF_916048215.2. Taxonomy (NCBI): domain Eukaryota; kingdom Viridiplantae; phylum Streptophyta; class Magnoliopsida; order Rosales; family Rosaceae; genus Malus; species Malus sylvestris. The sequence goes on along the minus strand of NC_062266.1, from coordinate 35,260,222 downwards.
GACCTCGTATCGCACTTGGAGCTGTCTCGGCAATATACATCGGAGCAGCATGCATTGCCTAAAGAGAACAAATTGAAAATTTATACATCTCAAGTTTCATAGAAGGAGTTAAGTATAGCTTTGCATTGAAAAAAAAAGCATTCTATTCATTACCAGTCCAATTCCTATACCATATATGAGGCGTCCAATCACCATAACAGGCAAGTCGGGTGCTAATGCTGTTACTAGGCCTCCGAGAAGATACAATAAAGCAGCCAAAATCAACTCCCTCCTTCTTCCTTTATACAGATTAACCATTCAAACTTCATCAGTAGTGGAAGACATCATCGGTTTTACTTGTATAACTCGGAATGTATTAGAAAAAGTGAAAACCCCACCTAAGAAGTCAGCAATGTTAAAGGCCAGCAAAGATCCAATCAAGGCCCCATATAATGAGCCACTAGTCTGCAAATGAAACAGGTACCAATTAGATACATTAACCTGCTTTGAAGCCAAAGAAAGATGCACAAGAGAACTAAAAGGAAAAAACACTCGTAGAGATTTCAGTGACAACAAGGAAGTTTGTTGTAAACTTACTATGAGACCAATTTCCACAGATGACAAGTTGTACCATGATACTCCGCTTAATGTGGCCGACTGCATTGGGTATGTTCTAAGGGAATCAGCAGTTACAAATAAAAATGAAGAACGCGCTATATGAGTAATAGCTCATGTATACCTCTATGGAAATTGTAGCGCATGATGTTGCGCCAATGTCATAGCCATATAGTAGTCCTCCAAAAGCTGGGAATAGAAATCTGAAATCATTAAGGAGCAGTGTAAAGCCTGAATAATGTGATTATCTGTAAAAATTTCAGTCTAAACAGAAGATTAAAACAGATAAAACTGAAAAAGGAATACTCACGGTAGGATTGCGGCAATAAGAGAATAGTTTTCTGAATTCTGAGCCCCCTCAAGAAGTGGCTCCTGTGCGTCGCCAATTTCACCTGAAGATTTCCCCACCTGCAAAATGGCAAAGCATTAACAACTCCCAACGGAGAAGAGTTCTAAAACATGGATACGGATACGGTGACGACAGCCGATACATTAAATCTCTACAAACTAGGATATGGATACAACAACAACAACAACAACAATGCCTTTTCCCACTAAGTGGGGTTGTCCTAGAACACCATTGCACTCGAATCTGGGTCATATCTTCCGTTAAACCCAACCCAAGTACACTTAAGTCTTTTCTTAGACTTAGAGTCTCTTTCAAAAGTCCTCCTAAATCTTTCTTTACCCCTTCGGCCCTCTGTCTCGTAGTCACAACAAACTAGGATGTGGATACGACAATAAAAATATATAATTTAAAACATTTTAACATGAGGACATCCAAATTCAAGTTCATTCAAAGTTATATTCCTTGTTTCAATTAGAGGCAAGCTCTTTGTATTCATCAACTTTCGACTAAATCTTTGTTTCCGTTTAATTTTTTCCTCATAATTTTTCACCTGAAAGTGTAACGGTATCTTAAAAGCCGAAAACTTTTATCCGGAGTATCCGACAAGTATTGCATCGGATAAGGCATACGCGCGGCGCTCCATAGATTGAACGTTCGGTAGTATGTTCCATCAGCGCAAAGAAAAAAGGAAATGAGAAAGTGCAAAAGAATAAAAATTGAGCGTAGAAAAATGAAACCTTTCCGAGAGAAGAGGGCGCGTGTTGCTCAGGATCGGACGCCATTGCTGCTGCAGTTCACTGCACCAAACAGCTCCCCAGAAATTATGTGATGAATCTGAGCAGCGCAACGGTGATTAACGACAAGTCTGTGAAACTGAATTGAACGGAGGAGAAGGGTAGTTAAGTAGGGCAAGTTATTGACAAACCGAACTAGCCGAGTTGGGAGGTTGCTGTCCTGTTTGGTATTTACAATATTTGTAGTCGGGCGTAGGAAAGAATCAGAAGCTATGATGCACGGATACTTCTGTTTGGGTCCCGTATCCCGTATTCCGTATCCGATGCTTGCCCACTACTCGTCCGACATGTATCTTGATTGACAGATACGAATTTGACATGATAAATACGTGTATCCTACATTTAGAATATGTATCCAGTTTTTAGGATACATTTACACTTTCAAAAAAGATAATGAGGAAAAAAAAATTAATAGGAAACATCTATAATTGAAAGTTGTTAAATACAAAGAGCTTCCTCTAATTAAAACCATGAATATGACTCTCACATATCTTCTACTGTATAAAGAGGATTAGATTTCGATCTTTTATTCTCTAATAACTCAAATGTACTTAAATTTAAATGATGAATTATGTTTTAAAATGTATATTTTTGCTGCTATATACTTTTTTATTTGCCGTATCTATAGCATATCGTATCTTAATTTTTAAAGATTATCCGTATCATCGTATCATATTGTCGTATTTGTATCCGTATCCATATCTGTATTCGTATCGATGCTTGATCAGAAGTGATAGAGAAAGTTATCGAAAGCTGGAACTGGAAAGGGAGACGAGATGGGGTCGTAATAATAAAGTTCATAAGTTGTGTGTTAGGTGCGTACAAATGCAGATGCAGTGGTCAATGTCATGCAGCACCGAGTCATGACTCGTGACTCAAACACTCACTCCAGCCCAGAATCAGAAAAGGGAGAGGTTGGTTGGTTGGCTAATTTCTCGTTTACGTCAACGGATTATTTACATTTATGCTCTTTGCTTTTTATTTGAAATACCATTGTTTTAATTAGATTAAAATTGAAGACCCATTGTTACAATTTACTTTAAATTTGGTGTAAGATGTGATTTTTAGGTAAAAAATTGCCATAGCATTTTGGTAATGGCTTATTGCAAATGTATCTATTGTCTAGAATATTAGAGAAGCATGTCGAGAAGCGAAATGTAGCGGAAGTTGGACTTTACATGGTTCGTTATTATACCACGTTATTACTTAATCAAAACGCGACTATTTCTGGTCAGTGTGTGCCGACTTGTAAGCTTCTCCTTCACGAGCTTGTTAGGCCAACTCGTGGTGAGTGTGAGTTCTCCACTCTCCGGTCCATTCACTCCCCTCAATTAAATTCAGAGAAATCTTTTTGCCACGTTTGCTTAATTAAAATGATCGGAGAAGCCATAAATCCGTATAAAAAAAGAAAAAGAGAGATATCTGTGTAAATCACAAGCAACACTCTTCGTTTTACCATACCGTGAATCAATGTGTGTAATCCACTTACTTTTTCATTCATTTTAAACTTATTCCTTGTATGTAAGCATGCCATTTATAGAAGGCTTAAATGTTGAAATGGTATATGTGTTTTAGTCATTAGGTCAATCTAGTCCTTGTGTTTTCAATTTGGCCAGGTTGGTATTTATGTTTATATTCGTTAGCCAATTAAGGACATTTCCATCTAATTTCAGTATTTTTTATTTATAAATTATGATAAACTTATTTATAAAATTATTTATTTGATTTAAAATATTTAAAAATGAAATAAAAATAAAAAGAAAAAGATAAATTATTCTTCTTCCAATTTTCCGACCTCCTCCCTAACATTACCCTCTCTCTTTTCTATGTCAAAATCTTAATCATTTTTCAGATTGGAAGTTTTATCTCTTATATGTGTTATTTCTAATTGATTTGCATTTTTCTGTAAAGAGAAAGGGTAATAATTTATAATATAATTGTTCTTATGAATTTTTTGAAAGAGATTGAATGAAATGTCCTTGATTGGCTAACAGAGACAAATACGAGGACTGAATTAGTCAAATAAAAAATACGAGACTAAATTTGCCATGTGACTATAACACTGGGACCATTTTGACATTTAAACCTTTATAGAATAGAGATCCTCTCTGAATCTTTATGTCTAGAGCCGATGAATCGAAAAATCCAAACCACTCAATTTAAATCATTTAAATCATGCGCCTCCCACTCTCCCATAGCCCATTCCACTTGCTCTCCTTACACAAAACCAAACCCTCTGGCCCATTTTGCACAAAACCAAACCCTTGAACAACTTGTATCTCCCTCTTTTGAATGGCTCAAATTTCTAAGTCTGTCAACTCCGAATATAGAGATCCAAACATGATCTCAACTTCCCTTTGTGTATCTGTCTGTTTCACTTTAACAGCGGACCCTTTCATGCCTCGAGAACACCACCGAGTGCAGATTGCTCCTACTCTTACTGTGAAACACAACCCTTTAGGTTTGAACTGAGATAATTTACCCTCAACAAATCAAAATACCAGCATTTCATTAAACTATGAAGTTCAGGACTGTTATTTCCGTACAGCAAGCAATCCAAAAGATTCACAGCTATCACATGATTCCCATGCCATTTATTAACCGAAAGGAATACACAGCACAATACTGCCGAATTTTTTCAAGTTCGAGCACGCACGTGCCATAGAAACAACTCACTCCTTCTTGGCTGGTTCCCAAGGTTGGTACCTGGTCCAGTCTCTCTGCCCCGGATTGAGGCTGTGCCCTTTGGAATGGTAAATAAACTCATCACCCTCCCCAGTGAAATTCTCTTTGTGTTCAATGCTGTACCTCTTTGGTTTTAGCATCAAAAGCTGCAACAGGAATTCATTTGTTTGTAAGCTACATGTAACAAGTTTTTTCACAGCATACGCGATCAAATATTTAAAAAGGATGCAGGACTTGCCTCATCTCCCGTATGATCGGTTATGTAGTGCAGCCAACCGTGCCATTCTGGTGGTACTTGAGAAGCGTTGTAGCGACTCTTCTCTGCATATTCAACCCATCTGTGTCTTCCTGTAAAATCCCTCCAATCAATTAGTAAGCTGTGAGCAATGAGCATACATACTACAATAACCTTGAAGCAATGCAAAACTTTGAACAATGGCACCTTCCCAATGCATATATAGGTCGTACCCAGTGCACAAGGCTCCCGCTTTACGCAGGGTCTGGGAGAGGTGAATGTCGGCTAGCCTTACCCCCATTTATGGAGAGGCTGCTCCCAAACCTTCCCAATGCATCAAAGAGGAAAATTAGAACAGTCCTTCTTTATAACTCAAGGCGGTAACTCACATGGATGTGGTGAAATCATATGCACCAAGGCATGTAAGCATCTAAATAAGCAGTGTTCAATTACTTGGCCAACCCCCAAGTTCCCCACCAGTAATTTGTTTACATTCTTACAGAGAAATATGGGACCATTTGTACCACCAGGAAGAGGAATTTGCACACTTCCTTGGAAAGTAAAATTATTTCTTTACCTTCATAAACTTAGTAATAAGGAATTAAGATTCGAAAAGATACATACGATCAAGAATTGTATCATGATTTGAATATGGCTTGTGCTTGGAAATGCTAATTGACACCAACGGCACAACTCCAGTGTGCAGTAAAGAACTAAATATCTTATTGCTATAGTAAAAAAGGCTGGGGTAAATGTAGAAAACACTAACCATATTGAGTGTCAAGCTTCTCATAATATTTATTGCCAATTTGATCAACACCTACAAGCCTTGCCCCAATATTGTGGATCTTAGTTTGCCTATACCAATCAAATAAAATTTGTTAGATAAACTAGAGAAACAAAAATGACTAAAATATTCCAACACAATTAAAACCTGAAAACCACAACAAAGCAAAAGTAATCCCTCATTTCAATGTTAATTCAGATGGTCTTCTTTAGAAAAGAGAAACCATTAACCGTATCAAGCTTCCAGAATTATGAACTAATCCTTACAAATTCTAACTAGTCACTATTCGATGTTTTATGTTCTCCATCGAGTATGATACCAAATAAATCCCTGTGACGTAGAATTTACTAAACACGTTAAACTTTAACAAAGATGTGATAGTCTGTTGAATAGGCACATAACTTAGGTTATTTAAACAAACGTGACTTTGACGAGACCTTGCATTCAAAAGAACTAAAATTCTAAATATAATGTAAACACGCACTTATGCTCGTTTGTTAAGAAAATCAAGTATGAGGGAAGTAATGTAACTTACGTAAGGTTTCCATCGAAAATACAGTTTCTGCAAGATTTGGAAAAGTACAAACAGTCAGCACAGTATAAAGAATCAAAGATATAGGATACGAAACCAAAAAACGCAATTTAAGAGCCATTCAGCGAGCTACTAAAAGACATCTCAGTGAACACTGTACATCAGAAAATGCTCCAAATCCCAAAACTACAATTATAGCAAAAGATATCGTCCCTGAGAGCCAAAGAGTAAAACTTTATGACAAATGTTTTAGCTTTTAATTTGTTTTCTTTCCTACATTTTCCTACCAAGCCAACAGATTATCATCAGAGAACAGACCAACAAAATTATCACAACCCACCCAGCTCAACACCTGTTTGCTTCAGCACCTTTCGGAGTTTCAAACTTCCAAAAATTATTTCTTTTTTTAATGCGGCAAAAATAAGAAAAACCCAAAACCAAAATCGAAAATTCAATATCTGATTTGCCATCCCAGTTTGATTTATCAGGTACCAAGGAGGACAAAATGGATTCAGAAACACTAGGTGCAATAAGAAAAACACCAACGATGCTTTTGGCATCCAATCACATACGTTGGAGAAGCAAATTTTAGATCTTTGACATCCCCAAAAGCATTACATTAACAAAAATGAATAAATCAATCGATTCAAAAAGCTATAGATAAAGAGAACGTACAAGAAGCCATCCTCCTTGAGCTCCTTTAAGTAGCTGCGGAGACCTCTCTCTCTGATCGCCTTCACGACGCTCTTCACCACCGTGGCCATTTCTTTCTCTCTCTCTCTCGCTCTCTAGCTCGCTCTGTATTTCTCGCAGGAGGCAAGCACACAAGATAGGAGGCCCGGGCCAGGCTCTCGATCTCAGCCCGTTGCTAATCTTTGACGGGCTCGGATTTAGGTCGGGTCGGAAAGATTAAAGAGTAAACTGCCAATTTGCCCCCTGAACTATCACTCAACTTTTGATTTGACCCCTGAACTTTTTAATTAGAAAATTAAGGACTTAAACTAATTTTTTTAGCCGATTTCCCCCCTACCGTTAGTTTTTCATAAATTTCATCCAAATTAACGTGAACTCTTATCATGTGCAAACTACGTAACTCTCATTTGTGGACAAAAACGTCATTTCACTAGACCTTCAAATAGAAAAGCTATAGAATCAGACATATTTGCATAGGTTTATATTTTAGAAATCTAAGGTTTTTAATTATTTTAAAGAATGAAGTGACCGAACTACCCACACATGTTGTGCATATGCTTTCATTTAACAAAAATTTGGATGGAATGAATGAAAAATTAATAGTAGGGGGCAAATTGGCCAAAAAAATTAGTTTAAGTCCTTAATTTTCCAATTAAAAAGTTCAGGGGGCAAATCGAAAGTTGGGTGATAGTTCAGGGGGCAAATCGGCAGTTTACTCAAGATTAAATAAACTCGGATTGGGTACCGTTTGAGTCCTTCACACGTGGCAATTAATCATTGGTTAAACTTACATCATTTTTGTTTTCCTTTTTTTTTTGTTGGCCTGACAGCATTTTTTTGCTTTTGTTTTCTTGTTTGTCTGAGAAAATAAAAGCCGGGAGGAAGAAGAAGAAACAGCACAAAACCCAAAATTTCCACATAGCGAGCTTCTCACAGGTACTCTCAGTTGCTTCAATTTTTCTATGAATTCTCATTTGTTAAGATGAAATTATTGTTTACTTTCTCAAAATTGCTTTCCAATTTCCGATTTTTAATATTTGCTTCGGATTTAGGGCTCATTTGATTTGATTAGGATTTCCATTTGTGTTGTTTGAATTTCTAGGTCTCACCTCGATGGCACTGTAACATTATTTAATCTGAATCTGTTTGGAAACCGAATCGGAAACTGGTCAATAGTTGGCCTGTAAGAGCAACCTTATCGATTAGTTTTGAGGAAAATGATGAAGCTGCAAACCTATGGCGGGGTTAGTTTGGTAGCAACCCTAGTGATTTTTTATCATGCATTTAGCAGTAGAGGCCAGTTTTATCCGGCAATGGTGTATTTGTCGACGTCGAAGATCAGCTTGGTGTTGCTTCTCAACATGGGTCTGGTTATTATGTGTACTATGTGGCAATTGACTAAAAAGCTCTTCCTTGGATCACTCCGGGAAGCCGAGGTTGAGAGGCTTAATGAGCAGTCGTGGCGGGAAGTCATGGAAATCCTCTTTGCCATCACTATTTTCAGGCAGGACTTTTCGGTCTCATTTCTTGCTATGGTTACAGCTCTGTTGTTAATCAAGGCTTTGCATTGGTTGGCTCAGAAGAGGGTTGAGTACATCGAGACTACTCCGTCCGTGCCCATGCTGTCTCATGTTCGGATTGTCTCCTTTTTGGGTTTCTTGCTTGTTCTAGATAGTCTCTTTTTGTACAGTTCTATTAGCAACTTGATAAGGACACAAAAGGCCTCGGTTTCCCTCTTTTTTTCGTTCGAGTAAGTGATCCATCTTAATGCTTTGTATTTCTGATTCTTTTTGTTTGCATTTGGGAACATGCTACATTTTATTTGATCAAACTCAGATAACTTAGGCATTTTTTAATCTGATAGTTAATATTGCATTAAGCTTCATTATATTGGAAACGAGTGGAGCAAGTCTATTATGTTGTCATGGAAAGTGGTTGATAGGGCGAATGATATGAAGGTGCATTGAATGATTTATGTCGAGTACGAAAGGCAATAGGGGAGAACTAATAGTTGTGATGGGATTATACAGAAAACATTAGATATGAAAACCAATAATATGGACAAGTCATGAATTTCTGCATTCTTCCGTCTTTCTCATTTAACAGTGTCCATGATTTTGTATCTCAGGTACATGATACTAGCAACAACAACAGTGTCAACATTTGTGAAATATGTTTTCTATGTTACTGACATGCTTATGGAGGGACAATGGGAGAAGAAGCCTGTCTACACGTTCTACTTGGAACTTATTCGGGACTTGCTTCACTTGTCTCTGTATTTGTGCTTCTTCCTCGTGATTTTCACGTGAGTATTCTGTTTATCTTTAGGTTTAGATATGTTGCTTACACACACATTTTTTTTGCTAAATATGACACAATTTGGAGAACATGTTGGGCTCAATCTGTGTTGAATGCAACGTGTTTGGCTCCGTAGTGGCGGAGAAGCTGTGGGCATGAAGTTAGAATATGATACAGTAGTTGGACCAAAATCCTACCAATTTAAATTTTAAGCATGGGGAGAATTTTGCTTGTTGACGTGCATAAGCTGAGGTTATTCTATCTTGATTGACATGGAGTATTGTCCCATCCCAGGTACTATGGTGTGCCATTGCACTTGATACGTGAGCTCTATGAAACATTTAGGAACTTTAAGATTCGCATTGCTGATTATATTCGTTATCGAAAGCTCACATCAAACATGAATGATCGATTCCCAGATGCTACGCCTGAAGAACTTAATGCGTAAGTTTAAAGTCTAATTAGTTTCCAAGTGTTGTAATTATCAAATTCTGCATTTGGAGTCTTAGTTGTTGATTATCAATATGCAGAAGTGATGCAACTTGTATCATTTGCCGTGAAGAGATGACAACAGCCAAGAAACTATTATGTGGACACCTTTTTCATGTCGCTTGCCTACGATCATGGTTAGAGCGACAGCATACCTGCCCTACTTGCAGAGCCCTAGTTGTACCTCCTGACAGTGGGACAGGTACAGCTGGACATAGGGGTTCACAGTCAGATGTTCATCAACAGGGTAAACTTCTGAGCAGTGCAATTTGTGGTGTATCTTTTAGTTTCTGTGTGACAACCATAAGGTCCGATATTTGGTTATTAAAGGAAAAGAACTTTGTAGTTTTTAATTGCTGAACTTTGTAGTTTTTAAACTTACATTTCCTTTTCCTTTATGTAAGATAATTATTGAGGGTAAAGAAAAACGAAGGCACCAATAAAATGCCAGTTGGATTTCATGCTCTTTGTTTATGTAATATATTTTGATCATTTGAGACTCTGATCTTTTGTTCGGTATAAAATTGTGGCGAGTTGACTGATGATTTTAATTGGGAACAGGGACAGGCACAACGGCTCAGGGTGGTGGAGTTGCGGGTGATAATGTGAGCCAACATGAAGCCAGGCTCCGAGCTGCTGCTGCTGCTGCATCAATATATGAGAAGTCTTATGTATATCCTTCTGCAAACAGACTAGTATGGTAATGACACCTGTATCCTAAGTTAAGGTTTACATATTTATTGGTGGAGTGATCATATGTGTCCATTGTATTTTAATTTATTTCTAGGTTGCTTGTGAGAGTGTGCTTGATACATAAACTTTGGATATGTTGCACTGCATAGAATGCTGCATGCCAGAGCCTTACAAACTATGTGCTCTTGTATGCAGGTCTCCTGGATATACGGCGATTCCTCAGGTTCAAAGACATACGGCTGACTCCTCTAATACTGAATCTGGTGGAGAATCTTCTATTGGACAATCACAGCCACAACTTGCAGCCCAAGGTGGAGCTGCAAACTTGTCCTTCTCTCAGTTTCCACCTTACATGTTTGTCCCCGGAGCCAACTTGGCCTATGGGGAGAGGTTGGGCAGCGATCCAAATCTGACAGCTTCTCCGCTGGAGGCCCAGAAAAAGCTTCTTCAGCACCGGATTGAGGTATTAAAGAGAAGATGTATAACTTTTGTTGTGACGTGGCGGTCGTTACTCCCAATTTCTCCCGCTTAGTAACCGCTTTTCTTGTACAGATCCTGCAGAATCAGCTTCAAGTTTTACAGAAACCAAAACCAAAGGAAAGTGTGGACATGGGCCCAACAATGGCATCTTTGGATGGCAAAGGAAAGAGTATCGCGGCTTCTTCATCTGTTTCGGACTGTGGACGTCATGAAGATCGGGTCGATTCGTAGACATGGCATAACTTTAGGTATATTGTAAGACGCAATATATGTGGATAACAAGGGATGAGAAAAATAGGTTAGGGATGAGTGAATAACTGGAGTTTGAGCATATTATTGTACAAGTTACACTCTTTTCCTCTTGTTGATAAATAATTTTCTTATCGTTTTGTACTTATAAATGGGGGTAAAGCTAGCCGACATTCACCTTTCCCAGACCCTGCGTAAAGCGGGAGTCTTTTGCACTGGGTACGACCTTTTTTTGTACTTATAACATTTACCAATACCGTAAATAGTAAAAAAGTAGCTTGCTCCATACGTAATGCCCTCTAGATCTTCCACGAAATGAAACTAATCAAAATCGTATAAGATGCAAAAGCCAGTCATCGCCACCTCCACGCGCAGAGTCTCTCTTTCAACCATTTGACCATGCGGGAATATTTTTATTGGAAATTTCGACATGTACACATCTTGAAAAAGCGACAAACATTTATTAGCTAGACAAGTGATGTTACTAAAACTGAAAAATAGTTGCAAAAGAGTATTTCTCCTCCGCATCATAATGTCGTGAGTGTTCCTTGACCATATTAATCTTTGATCTCTAGTAATCATTGACGTAGAAGGTTGGTATTGTGTTTTGCTGATTCGTGACCTAACCCAAACCCATGCCCGCAACAATTGACCTTCCCTTGTTTTTATTCTGGTTTTCGATTGATCCCAAGGTTCATCGTACAATTAACTCGAAAGAAAAGGACGAATGAACCTAGTACAGTCAATGCCTTAGACGCCAATAACTGTTTGGCTTGGCATGCTGCAATTTGCTTTAATTGCTCAAATCTCGTTATCATGTTTAATTTGAACAATCATATTCGCTTCTTCTTCTTCATTGAGTGTTAACTAAATTGATGATGTTTTCCTAACAAATTTGTTAGGTATGAAACACTATATATGGACAAAAAAATTCAGTGTATTACTAGGAACACGACCCTTGGAAAAGAAAAAAAAACTTCCAACCATTTGTATTGTGAGTCTATGACACTTGGTGTACATGGCCGTATTGTAAGCACACTAAAAAAATCTCCATATATATGATCATTTCTGATGGATGAGGATCCTCTCTGAATCCTCTTTGTGGAGATCTTAGGAATCCTCACATTATAGCTGTTCATCGTACATCGTGCGGTCAGTTTCGTCACGTACTATTTGAGTTTAATTTTAAATAAAAAAATTCAAATAATTTATGACCGCACAATGTACAATGAATGACTAAGATGTGAAAATTCCTAGGATTCCCACCATTTGGATCGGATGGGATCCAAATCCATTTATGACATCATATAGATATTAATTAAGGAAAACTAATGATAATGACTTGAAAACTTTGAGTTTTAATGATAAGGACAAAATAAAAGGTAAAATGAATTGTACCATGATTGACCTTTTAGTGTAAAAATATGATTTTTCGTTAAAGTTTCATATTAATTAATAATTGAATAATGGTCATGCAGTTTAAAAAGCGGTATTTCTCTTCTTATGATGGATTAGGACACAACACTAACTTTTACAAGTCCTCCTCTAATTACGGTTCCCTGTTAATTAATAATTGAATAATTGAAGTTCCCTATTAATTAATAATTGAATAATGGCTCTTCGCCCTCTGGATTAATAATTGATGGATTAGGATACAACACTAATTTTTCGTTAAAATTCCTTATTAATTAATAATTGAATAATGGCTCTTCGTCTTTGGGCTTGTCCAATTCAACCTTGATCTGACTTCTCAATCTCAACAAGTTGAAATATATGGATTTGGATCCTCGCCAGATCTCTTCCCTGAGGATTCTATTCAAATCCGAAATATATGGCATGCTGACATAAGCTTCAAACTTATCTAGAAATATAGCGCTGCGTAATTAAAGATTATAATCCAAGTTTAATTGATCAACATAATATTAATAAACAGTAAAAATTTTGTGATTGCATGGAATGAAAAAACATGAGAGAACATTGTATAGTGAAGATATTAAGCGCACATGTTTCATGAAGCACACTAATTATTACTTAGCATAGCTTGATTAACCCTCACCAGTTAATTAAATAATTTATTTTTATTTTTATTACATATAATCGCCACCTGCGCTTTTATTTAGCTCTCTCTCTATATATATCCGTCCTCAACTCCTGCGAACTGCATCAGTTATAAACAGAAATATAGAGACCAAATAATAGTTACACAACTCCTGTGAATCCGTGATCATCACTAGTAGTAATAACAGATACAGCTATAAGACGATCGATCGGAAAGCAGCCATCAATATCGTCGTCGATCAACATGAGTATTTTAATTAGCTTGCAACTTGTAGTCGGCTTGCTATTGTCTACGGTTGGCATCTTCCATTGCCAAGCTTTGTCTCCTCGTTACACTTTTGTGGTAATTACCTAGCTCATTATTTCCTTAATCTTGGTGCAGTTCAGTTCTAAATTCTGATGCATATGTATGAATTGCATGCATCATGCATGCATGCCTATAGTTATACATACATACATATATATATATATATATATATATATATATATATATACAGTGGCGAAGCCACAACAGGGCAAGGAGGGGCGGCTGCCCCTCCGATCGTCGGAAATTCACATGCAGAGCAAGGAATCCACCCCTTCGGTCGTCAAAAAGCCACATAAAGAGCCATGGTGTCGGCGGGCTGCCTATTGCAGAGGAGGGCAACTCCTGCACGAGGAAGAAGAAAAGAAAAGAAAAGTTGTTTTAAAAATATCTTTAATCGGACGACGTCGTTTAAGCATTCCTTTTAAATGAAACATTGCGATTTGTTATTTTTTCTTCTATCATTCTTTTGTTGCTTTTCTCCATTTTTCCTTTCCCCTTTTTTTTTCCTTCTATCTTTTTTCCGTTTGACTTGGTTCCTTTGTTTTTGGTTAAATGGTTTGGCTTGGTCTCTCCTTCTTTTGGTTTGATCTTCTAATTGGTCCCTAATTACACTTTAAAAACATAAGTGCTTCAATAAAATATTTTAGATAAACCATACCCACAAAATACCACATAAAATAAGATTTTCAATACTAAAATTACCTTAATGTTGTTAATACAATATGGAGGAGGTTATTTCATACTCAAATTTATGTTTTTTTTTCTTCTAGCCATCACTACTTTCAATGAATTTTCACTTTGAGGACTTGTTTCATGTTTTAAATAATATGAAAACTAATGGAAATGATTTGAAAAAATTTGAGTTTTAACCAAAAGAACAAAAATGTGTTGTAAATGAATAGTATTAAGAGTGACTTTTAAAAGTAAAAATGTCTCTAACGTTAAAAGTGAACAGTATCATAAGTATTTTGTTAAGACTCCCTAATTTAAATCCATATGGGCTCCTACCTAGATCTCGCCTAGGCACCTAGCTGCTAAGTTCTAGTACACTGTTTGATTAGCGCTTAACATTTTTTAGGATCTAATCCTAGCCAATTTAAGCTTTTTACATTGGCTTTAATATTTTTGCTTACAAATGCTTTGGTGAAGAGACTATTTTCTACTATAAATATTGACTCAAAACTTTGCACTCTCCAATGTGAAAGCAACTGCTTCAATTAAACATTGCACTCTTTTGAATTTCGCCCCTCCCTTCGACAAATCATGGTTTCGCCACTATGTGTGTGTGTATATATATATATATCTGTGTGTGTGGGATATATATGTATATACACTTTATAAACGATGCTCATGCATGTATGCTGATTTCAAAAATATTAATGAACTCATATCTTGTGTTTGTCGTTCAGTTTTAAATTCTGATGCATGTGTATGAATTGCATGCATGCATGCATGGCTATAATTACACATATATTATGCATGCATGCATCATGTATGCTGATTTAAAAAATATTAATGAATTGATGATATCTTTTGTTTGTTTGCAAAAATTAATTGTAGGTTGAAGAAACTTCATACAAACGACTGTGTAGCACAAAGAACATCTTGACTGTAAACGGCCAGTTTCCGGGACCAACATTGTATGCTCGTGCTGGAGATACTGTCATAGTGGATGTCTATAACAAGGGCAATCGTAACATTACCCTCCATTGGTAATTCATCAACTTTATACAGTGCATGTAATCTCATGCAGCTTTTAGTTACTTTCATGACACCAGTACAATTCTAATCCATCTATATTTCAGGCATGGAGTTAAGCAACCGAGGAACCCATGGTCAGACGGTCCTAATTACATCACGCAATGTCCTATTCAACCAGGAGCTAGGTTTACCCAAACCATTATATTTTCCTCAGAGGAAGGGACCCTATGGTGGCATGCTCACAGTGAGTGGGATCGAGCCACCGTCCACGGTGCTATAGTCATATACCCCAAGAAGGGAGCCACTTACCCTTTTACCAAGCCTCACGCAGAATTACCAATCATCTTGGGTATGCAAATCAATTCAATCTTCCAAAACCGCTTATAGGATAGCTAGCGCTTTTAAATAATTAAAAACTCTTGTGACAATGTTGGTTGCTAAAGTTAAAAAGGTTTTTTTTTTTGGAATTTTTTTACTTGTATTTTTATTAATTAAAAATTTCGATGTGTTCTATTCTAATGAAAGGATTTCTCGTAAAAGAGCTTATATATGAATATAAGTGATTTCTATATAAACATTTCCAAATTACGATCCTTATTGTTCTGCAAATCGTTATATTTGAAAATTGTAGGAGAATGGTGGAAGGAAGATATTGGACAACTTTACGATGAAACGATTCAAAGTGGTGGGGACCCTAATAATTCAGATGCTTACCTCATCAATGGTCAACCCGGCGATCTCTATCCTTGCTCAAAACCAGACACATTCAAGCTCATAGTTGATTACGGCAAAACCTACCTGCTCAGACTAATCAACTCTGCCGTGCAGGAGATGATGTTTTTCGCCATTGCCAATCACAACGTCACGGTTGTAGGCTCAGATGCTAGCTATACCAAGCCATTTTCAACAGATTATGTAACCATATCTCCAGGGCAAACTATTGATCTCTTGTTAAATGCCGACCAAAGCCCCAACAACTACTACATTGCTGCTAAAGCCTATGTTGCCTCGGCTGGAATTCCCTACGACAACACAACCACCACCGCATTACTCCGATACAACAGAAATTCTAGTTCAACCCCTACTTCGTTGCCTAATCTTCCTTCCCATAACGACACCAACGCATCAGTTCACTTTACCAGTAAACTCAAAAGCTTGGCTGATAAAAACCACCCTGTTGACGTGCCACACAAGATAACAACTCCTTTGTTTTTTACACTATCCATCAACACACTACCCTGCCCGAGCAATTCATGTACTGGGCCTAATGGGACACGTTTTGCCACCAGTATCAACAACATTAGCTTTGTCGACCCTACCATTGACATATTGCAAGCTTACTATTTCCATGTTAATGGGGCATTTGGAACTCGCTTTCCAAATTTCCCGCCCTTGCTGTTTAATTTTACAGCTCAGGACTTGCCGTTGTACCTACAGACGCCGAAGCAAGCGACGGAGGTGAAGATACTGGAGTACAACTCAACTGTGGAAATTGTGTTTCAGGGGACAAATTTGGTGGGAGGAGATGACCATCCGATGCATCTCCACGGATTCAGTTTCTACGTTGTGGGACGGGGGCTTGGGAATTTTGACAAGGACAAGGACCCTTTGACGTATAATCTTGTTGATCCTCCTCTTCAAAACACCATCGCTGTCCCTATAAATGGTTGGACTACCATTAGATTCAAGGCAGACAATCCTGGTACGTAATTAATGAAGACATTCATCATCTCTAGTGCATATATTATCTTAAGGGGCCGTTTGATAATAACCATATCAATTTCCAGTTTCCAGTTTTAGTTAACAGCCCTATATATTAATGAATGATAATTAGATCGTGTAAATTGTTGTTCTTCTTCTTGTTGTGCGTAGGCGTTTGGTTTATGCACTGTCATCTGGATCGACATATGTCATGGGGCATGGACATGACGTTCATAGTGAAAAATGGAAAGGGCCCAGGAGCGCAAATGTTACCTCCGCCACAAGGAATGCCTCCATGTTAACAATTGTTATAAAGCTTTCGAGTTGGATTCTGTTGGAAATTTAATTATTAAAAATTATTATTATTTATGATTTCTTGTGGGCTAAGGATATTATAGTTTCTTACCCGTTAAGGCTTGAGTTTGCTTTAGTTTTCACTATATATATATGGTAATGTTTATATAGGCAGCTTCAGTTTGTAGCCATCTCGGCAACCTTAATTATTTGTTTTCTGTTTAATAAAATAGTGTTCATAGTTTATCTTCCGTTGGTTTGTAGTACTCTATTGTTGAACTTGTTAATGGCAATAAAATTGGACTACATGTAGTCAGTCCTTTCAATACCATTTTGTACTAGGAACTCTGACTGGCAGTGGCCGTGGCCAGGATATAAATGTCATAAAAATTTACCTGGTTTTGTCTTGTCACCAACTTGGTGGCCGTCGACGACTCAAGAACAAGATGAAAATTTTCCATCAAAGAAATGACGATAATGCGCATTATATTAGCACTAAAATTAAAATGGAAAAATTAGTATCCGGTCCCTAGTTTTTAGGGTTCATTGACTAAGACCTTATTAGTTCTCAAATTTTGATTCAAGTCCTTAGCATTAATATGATAATAATTTTTTAATATAAAAATTAGTAATTAATTTAGGGTTTAATACTCACACCTCTATTAAACTTCTAATGAATTTTCAATTCAAACATTTCCAAAATAATAAAATATTAAATTAAATTAAGTTTGTACCTATTAGTTTTTTTTTTATATAAAAAGATTCTCAATTTTTTAATCTTAAATGTACCCATTCATATAATTTTTCAATTTTTTTAATCTTAAATGTACCCATTCTCAAATATATCAATTTGTTATATGTAAAATGTACCCTTTTTTTAATAAAAAATCCATTCAAATTTTTTAATTCATGTTTAAACTTATATTGGTACATTCTTTTTCGTTGATTTGAGAATGTATCCATGTTTTGGTACAATAACTTTTTTTGTTAATTTTGGTTAATGTACCCATACATATATGCACACACACACACACACACAATATAATAGAGAGTATAATTTATATTTTATTATTTTTAATCCCATAAATTATAGGTTTTATTTAAAATCTCATTAATATAAACAATTACAAATTTCAATTTTTAATTTTTAATTAAAAAAATATAGTAACTTACATTATTACATTAATGTCAGGGACCTCAATCAAAAACTAAAAACTAACAAGGTTTCAATCAAAGAATATTGATAGCTAGGGACCGCATCTAAAGTGTCCCAATTAAAATTTACTTTGCCTTATTTTCAAAGATTGGTTCAACTTTCAAATATACATGGTTCATGAAAAAAAAAAACAAAGCTGACAGCCACAGCCCATACGCAATGGATTATCTAAAACAATTCTAGTAGTAAGCTCATTCTATACTCTGAAGTTTTAACCATTAGATCGTTGGCCAAAACATATACTTTCAATAGTTCCCTCGTACCGCCGAGGTTCTCCAATTAAAAAAAAAAAAAAAAAAAAAAGCTTAGGAAGAATGTGTGCTGCCCTGCCACACAACCTCCTCAATTCCCTTGCCACTTCTTCCATCGCAGGCCTTTCGGCACTACTCAACTTGAGGCAACTCTTTGCAAGCTCCGCAACAGCTCTGAGTTGCTCTCTGTTACCCTCGTTTACTAGTTGTGGCACAACGATCTGAAATATGTCGTTTTGTTCTACAGAAGAAACGAAATGGGATGTTATGATTCTTCGATTTTCTGGTCTGTTGAAGGACAATGGCATCTCTCCCGTCAAAAGTTATAACAAGACGACTCCAAAGCTATAGACATCACTCTATCTGTCAACTGGCCTGTTTGGAGATATTCGGGGTCTAGATAACCAACCGTCTGCTGTACCAATGTGTTCATCTGGGATTCATTACTAGGGACCCGGACCAACCTTGAAGATCCGAAACCGAAGACCTTGGCCACAAAACAATCGCTTAATAATATGTTGGAAGAGTTGACATTTCCATGAATGATCATTGGTTTTGATGTCTCTGCTGCAGAATGCAGATAAGCAAGAGCAGCTGCAGATTCTGAGGCTATCTTTAAAAGAATATGCCAAGACAATGCTTTTTTCCCATTAACATGATGAATGTAGTCGAACAAGGTCCCGTTGCGGGCGAGTACATAGACCAACATGGGTGCTTCAGTCTCTAAACAGTAGCCCAAGAGCTTCACCACATTTTCATGGTTGATTTTGGTATGAGTGACAACCTCATTTATAAAACGCCCGATTTGGCCCTCCTCCACTACTGTTTCCGTTATGGCCACAATCGCACCGTTTGACAGAAGTCCTTTGTGAACCTTTCCACTCTCTACTGGACTAAAAGTGTGAATCTGGTTGTAATAGTCAGCGGCCACCTTTAGCTCTTCGGACGTAAAAATTTTTGGGCTTCCATGTGAAGAAATGTGCTGCTCTAATAATAGACCTCCATTTTTCTGGAAGAACTTGGCTTTGAGATTAATGAACTTATGTTTCTTCACACTGAGATAAACCCCAGAGATCCCAAACATAAGAAATGCGCAAAGAAGTCCAAGACCTGCAAGGTTACATTTAATTATATATTTATATACACGATATATGCAGTATCTTGTTAGCTGAGACCCTAAGGACTTGTTTGGTATTGTGTTAAAAAAAATTCATAATTTTTCAAAAGATTTCTTAAGAACATCATTTAAAGACAATTTTTTAAGATTTAAAAACTTGTTTAATATGGGATTTTTTTAATTAATAATTAAAAGAAAAGGACAAATATCCTAGGGCAACTCCACATGGCTCAGGAATTACTACTAAGTTCAATTGAACAGACATAAAGATCAGAAGAGAAATGGGAGACAAAGAGGAGAAATATTCGGAGGGAAGGAGGAAGGTAGGAGAGAGAAAATAATAGGTTTGGAGTTTAAAAAGAACAAGAGGTTGTAAATGCTTTTAAAATGGCTAAAAACACTTTTGGTGAAAATATTTTTGAAACTAATCTTTGGTAAAAATACAAGTAAATTATGGAAAAACACTTGAAGTGCTTCCTAGAAGAATTACACTTCAAGTGCTTATGAAACCCAACAAAGTTTCGTTTAAAAATGTTTTTAGTCATTTTGAAATAATTTCCAAATAAGTCATAATGCTACACTTATCACATATTTGTACTGTCTCTCTAATAGAAGAAGAGCCCACAACACATGTGGGTCTCATTTCTATTAGAGAGATGATATATATATAGTAAGTGTATCATTTTTTTTAATGTTTATGGAAGTATGCTAATTTTTAAGTTAATTTTGAATTCAATTTTTCAAAACAGTCATACCAAATAATCGTTCAAAATGCAAAACTCAAAAAAAAAAATTTAAGTACAAAATTTTTTATTCAAGTAAAATATCAAACAATCCATAAATGTTTACATTTAATTTACAGGGAGCATAGCAATTATCAAGTAATAAACACTAGAGAGTAGAGAGGATTACGTACCTAAGGTGAGCTTTATCGGAAAGACACTGATGTGTGGAACTGGGATGTAACCTGTACCAGTTTTCCTATGGCAAATATATTCCTGGGTTTTGGTTGACAATGAAAAGCCACTTAAATCTTCGACTTTGTACAGAGTATTGGTTGTAGTTGAGATTTCAAACCATGAGCGACTGTTACTCCTATCGATACTCTTTTGAAGGCTAACACATGGACAACACAAGTCAGACAACATACTCTCAACACGTCTTCTTATGTGTGACGTATTTTTAGGCTTACCAAGTGAACAACATAAATTCGATGACATAGAGCACGTGTGCCCACTGGACTTCAAACGCGGGACAACCTGCTCTGCTATTATAAAAAAAGTTGAAGTTCCGTCATAAAACCACTTAACAATATTAGAAGTAACCCAACTACTTATAAGTATATGCAAAATCCTTTTTTTTTCCGACGTGACATTGATACTCTCATCAGATGCATCCATGTACGGGAGCGTGTATTGGAAGTACACGTTCTGTCGCGTGCTGGTGATGTTTGTTACTGTCCACGGAGGACAGATCAGCCTGGACTTGGATGCTGTGGCACCCAATCCCGTAACAAACCAGAAAATAAAAGTAGCCGCAACAGTTATGTTTCCAGTACTCACTGCCTCAGGCACCAGAGACTTAACATTGCCTTCCCCTTTGGGAGTGGAAGAATTGCAACAACCCATGCGCATGATTGTGAACTTGTTTGCAGTGTCGGAGATTGCATGCGGTGTGGCAGTCAAGTACTCGGTCTCAGAGGTAGTGTTGTGGGTGCCAGGACCAAAGCGCAACATTAATAGTGCTGCTCCAGTTTTAGTGGTGTTGCAGCTATTAGCAGAAACTTCGTTGTTTACGCATACCTCAAGTTCACCTTTTCCCACTGAGAATCGTCTTGGATTTGGTAGGATAAAAGAACATGATCCTTGGGAACTCGCAGACCAGTATTCGACCACAGAACATGATACTTTTCCTTTCTGGAAGCTGGGCTTGGCGTCGGCTTCTGATAATGCTGCCAACAAAAACAATGAAGGGAAAGCTAAAGTAAACCAACAGAGTTTGCGCATCCTTTCCATCTTAATTATCTTCCCTTCCTCAAGTTATTCTCAACAGCAACGTGGTTGTAATTTGTAAGACTTATAACTTGACTTGGGATTAGCTCATTCCCAATTCTGATCAGCTCCTACCTAAAATTTTGGTTTATAGAACAACTTTGAGGGAACATCAATCTCTATGTGTTTAACAAAATCAACCTGCCCTCCTTCTGCGTTCCTTCCTTTAACGCGGCATTGAATTTGAATCGCTAGTTTTTTAATTCGGGGGTCAATGGTTTAGAGTGACCAGAATACACTTGTTCCCTCTTGGTTTCTTCCTTGAAAAATGGAGGCATATAATATGTTGATAGAGATCTGATATATCGTAAGTGACATATATGTTTCAACATCTTTATATTATATATATATATATACTGAGAAATTTAATACACATTCCAAAATTGACAACCAAATAAAACTCCAATTTATTTACAATCAGGTGAGAGTGGTTCGTTAAATTAGTAAATACATATATCGTAAGTGACGTATATGGAGGAAAGAAATGCAACAAAATTACAAAGAAAATTTCCCAAAATCGGGAAGGGGAACTTCCACTTTTTGGGATGGTGTGCTTTGCAATTTTATAATAAAAAATAATAATATTTTAATAAAATTGACTATTCTATTTTTTGGTAGGGGTGGAGATGCATGTGATATATTACTGTTCATTAGGGTTTATCAATATTCACTGAGTGGATAAATGCGTTGGGTGAAGAGTTTGATCTTCGTATACCATGAACTGAAGCTGTTGTTGGCTTGCAATAAGACTTTGTTGGTGACTATAACTCTTATTAGGCATAAATGATCCCCTAGTTGAGTTGTAAAGCTTGAGGGTTTTTTATTATTTGCGAATGCTAGGAGTTCACATGTACAAGTTGTACCATTCATCTTCTAGTTGGTGGAACGAATTGTGAGTTGCTTTTATCACTTGGTTGGTGGTACGAATGTGAATTCCTTCATCACCTTTCATCACATTTCATCACCTGGTTGGTGACACGAAGATGAGTTCCTTCTTCACCTGGTTGGTGGCATGAGTGACAAGTTGCCAAATAATATTAGAGTACGGGTTGTACATTTCATCACCTAGTTGGTGGCATGAAGGAGAGTACGGGTTGTACATTTCATCACTTGGCTGGTGGCATGAATATAAGTTCCTTCTTCATATTTCATCACCTGGTTGGTGGCACGAATGTGAGTTTCTTCTTCACCTGGTTGGTGATAAGAGTGGCAAGTTGCCAAATAATATTAGAGTACGGGTTGTACATTTCATCACCTGGTTAGTGGCATGAAAGAGAGTATGGGTTGTACATTTCATCACCTGGTTGGTGGCATGAAGATGAGTTCATTTTTCACATTTCATCACCTGGTTGGTGGCACGAATGTGAGTTCATTCTTCACCTAGTTGGTGAGAATAAGGGTAAGGTGTCGAGGCACATTGCAGCAAGTGTCGAATGACACAAAGTATGTTGAACCCTTTCGAAGCACATTTGGCTTATGTATGAATGTGTTAGAATGTATGATGTTTATGTATGAGTGTATTAGAATGTATGATGTTTATGTATGAATATGTTGGAATGTATAATGTTTATGTTGATTGACATGAGTGATGTTTATGAATGTTTTGCTATGCATAAAGGGATCCATGCTTTCGATATGTGAATCATGTTGGTTGTAACACTTAGTATCACATACTTTGTGTCAAAGTACACATGTTGAAGCTCTGAGTAGGTCAACGTAGACCAAGTGTTCCAGTGCTAGGAATGCAAAAGACTCAGAAGAAGTTGTTTGAATTCCCTCTTCTTTAAATATTTGCCGAATGACTTATGTGACAAAAGATCTCAAGCGGTTAAAGGTCAAAACATTTGTAATGTGTATGCCTTCTTATAATAGCATTTCATTCAGTACTTAGTCCTCCACTTTGAAAGAGTGAGGCTTGGCCTTATGGTCATAATAGTCGACGGTACATTCACCCCTGGTTGTCTTGATACGAACTTTTATCCCTTTTGCTGTAATGGGCTTACTGAGAGTAAAAAGCATTCCTCTTACCAAGAGACAAATACGTTTGGTGACTTAGCAAGTAGCTAAATGAAGCAAGAGATGATGCAATGGGTGTCTGAATGGCCAAGATCTCCTCACTTGGTATAACTTGACTTCCACTTCCCACTTGTTGATAGGGGTTAACCATAAGGGGGTTCCCTTGGTATGTCCTTGCTTTGGCGAAGACGTGGTTGTAAGCATATGCCATCACCTCAGAGTAAGTCTTCCAAGTGTTGGCATTGATCATGTACTTGAAGAAACAATCACGTAAGCCTGCCGTGAAGGCTTTGAGGGCGGTATTGTCATCTGCCTCAGCGTAGCGAGAATACTCATGGCTGAAGCGACCAGTATACTCTCGTAATGACTCGTCTGGTTTCTGGCGAACAATGTACAAGTCATCTGCAGAATGTAAGCGATCGTTCTGGAATATGTGTTGAGAGACAAACAGTTTCCTTAATTCCTTAAATGAGTCTAGTGTCTCGGGTGGAAGACGACAATACCAGTTTAGAGCTCCACCAGAAAGGGTGGAATGGAAGATAAGATATCGCTCTTCGTCGGTGTGCATCTGATATGCCATGGTGGACTCAAAGAGGTTAATGTGTTCAATCGGGTCCTCCATTTCAGTATAGAGAGTATAGAGTTATAAACCAATCTTTTGTTTTTTCTTCGCTTGAAGGGAGGTGTCGATGATCCTCCTTGTGAGAGGGCCAGACCTGGGTTGGTTCCAGTCAGGTATCTCGGCCTGACGTTCGGCCTTCAACTTGTTTACTTTCTCAAGGAGTTGTAGGACAAGGGGGTCTTGAGTGTAGTTATGTACCACTGGAATTTTCTTCCGTAAGTCTCCATCGCCTCTTGGAAGTAGGAAAGTTTGAGCAAGAACATGTGGTTTTTCCTTGGACTCGTTGTACTAACTTCTAGGGTGAGTCTGTCGGAATACATCCAAGTCCCATGTACCTTCATGTTCCTCTGGGACCTGTTGTTCCTTCCCTAGATTGGCAGCCTGCCTAGGCCGTGGTAGATGACCGAGTATCTCAGAAACCCTTGGGTCATTAATCTTTGAGCTTATGTGAATGGAGTTCTCTCGACGTTGCTTCAGGAAGTCTTGACAATCGTGATAAACAGCTTTCGATCCTTCCGCTCATTCTGCAAGGAGGTGTCTTACTCCACTTCTCCTGCTTCGGGTTGAAGCAACTGTGTTGAAAGAAGTCTCATGTTGATTATCAGATCGATGGGTAACTCGCTCCCTATCAGGGATATCTATGTCGAAGGCAGGTGACACTCCGTGTTGGGGGACACCCAGTTGATGGTTAACTTCTACGGGGGCAACGAGCTCATGTGTTTGAGCATGCCTAGCTTCATGGAATGTCTCGAAGAGCTTCTCATATTGCTCCTGGAGGACCTCATTCTTCATTGCTATCTTGTTGTTCTGAGCTTCTAGCTTATTGACTTTAGCTTGAAGAGCAACCCTTTTTCCTTCATTCTTTCGTTGCTTCGCACTAGGTGCAAGAGGGATGTCATTCTATGTATTGTGGCTTCCTTCGCTTCCTATGTTGGAGAGGGATGCCTGGTCAAAAGAGAATGTACGAATGATGGAAACCAACTTGACAAAGTTGAATAGAGTGGGAATAAGTGTCGTTACCATAGACGACGTCAAATGTTGATGCACAAAATCAATGAAGATTTTGGTACAACAGAAAGTGTCAAGTTTGTGACATTTGCTAGATTGCTCCGGTCACTAGCGTGGATAAGTATGTAAATGGATAGAGACAGGGAAGCAAACACAAGATGTACGTGGTTCACCCAGATTGACTACATCCACGGAATAAATGAGTTCTCATTAATTGTGAAGGGTTTACACAAGTACATAGATTCAAGCTCTTCTTTAGTGAGTATTAGTGAATGATTTAATACAAATGACATTAGGCAATATTGTGGGAGAATGATCTCCTTTTATAGAAGAGAGTTTCTAACTTTGTTCTGACATTGACACGTGTTGTGTTGTGATTGACTTCTGATGTTGACATGTGTTGCGCTATGATTGGCTTTTGATGTCGACACGTGTTGCGCTGTGATTGATCTCCTGGTTGGAGGGAAACTCTTTTGGGTCATTGACGGTATAATATTGACCGGTAATCGGTAGTTTCGAGATTGATCAAGTATGCTACAAACAAAATGAAAGCCTAAAGTAAACCAACAGAGTTTGCGCATCCTTTCCATCTTAATTATCTTCCCTTCCTCAACTTATTCTCAACAGAAACGTGGTTGTAATTCTAAGACTTATAACTTGACTTGGGATTAGCTCATTCCCAATTCTGATCAGCTCCTACCTAAAATTTTGGTTTACAGAACAACTTTGAGGGAACATCAATGTCTATGAGTTTAACAAAATCAACCTGCCCTCCTTCTGCGTTCCTTCCTTTAACGCGGCATTGAATTTGAATCGCTAGTTTTTTAATTCGGAGGTCAATGGTTTAGAGTGACCAGAATACACTTGTTCCCTCTTGGTTTCTTCCTTGAAATATGGAGGTATATAATATGTTGATAGAGATCTGATATATCGTAAGTGACGTATATGTTTCAACATCGTTTATATTATACATATATACTGAGAAATATAACACACATTCCAAAATTGACAACCAAATAAAAATCCAATTTATTTACAATCAGGTGAGAGTGGTTCGTTAAATTAGTAAATAATTAACAAGATCTTATCAGAATCTAATCCATTAACGTGGAGAAAATCCCCCAACAGTGACAGCAATGGTTAACTTTTGGCTCTGTATGTCCTCAAGTATGTATGCATAATGCATTCCTCTTCTGTTGCCTTCCGGTGGGGTGGAAACCACACATCCAGAATGATCCACGTCAAGCGGGAAGCTTAAGCTCCTCGTGCTCCTTCCAGCTGAAGAAAAAGCAGACAAGCTTGTTATTAGGATACAGCATCATCTACCAAAGTTGATGATTCGGTATCATAATTTGTGTCAACATCGAATTAGTGTCATAATTTGTTACACCACAGCGTATGGAAATATGTTACAAGACCAAAGCCATTGCTCCGTATTCATATTTCTCGTTTCGACGCACAGTATGATACAAACTACTCTTATGGGGAGACGAGAGAGTCGAGCAAAGTTACCTCTTGATATAGTAGTAGAAAAAATCAGCATAAAGAGCAGTCTGAACTAGGCCTGAAATCCAAGCTGTGCGTTGGGCATTTTACAACAAATTAGTTATATCACTGTGGCTGAAAATGCACTCAATGATTATTAAGTGCAAGCTATATACAAAGAGAACTTACGTATCCAGCGAACTCTGTGGAGGTCAGTGAAGAAACGGTAAATCCAGTTGACAAGATATAAAGAACGATAAGCACTGCACAATGTTACCAAACAAAAATAACACCACAGATAATCACATGAGCAGAAATCCAAGAATAATGAGCAAATGCATTGATGCCTCGGCGGAGTTGGAACATACCCGAGAAGGAAAACGTAATTTCCAGTAAGTTGTCAATGTTTCTTGACCTCTGCAGTAATACCAACTGTGGTAAGATTGCCACAGCTTCAAGATATATTGAAAATGCCCACAGAACCTATTACAATAGATCAAGCTCTAATCAGACGGGTGTAAAAAGGAGCATCATCGTACAAAACTGGTACCTTAAGGCAAAAGAAAGGGCAAGATAAATGCAATGTACCTCAATTACAGTAAAAGCGCGCGGAATCAGAAGAGCCAGCCCCAAGGATAAAAGTATGAGATAGTAATGTCTGAAAGTATCTTGATCCTTGTTGTAGGTTTGCTTCACTACTTTATGGTACCTCATGTGCCAGACCGTGGCAAAAGAAGTTCCGATAAATCCGATGGTTAATATTGCATTAAGCTTCATTATATTGGAAACGAGCGGAGCAAGTCTATTATGTTGTCATGGAAAGTGGTTGATAGGGCGAATGATATGAAGGTGCATTGAATGATTTATGTCGAGTACGAAAGGCAATAGGGGAGAACTAATAGTTGTGATGGGATTATACAGAAAACATTAGTTATGAAAACCAATAATATGGACAAGTCATGAATTTCTGCATTCTTCCGTCTTTCTCATTTAACAGTGTCCATGATTTTGTATCTCAGGTACATGATACTAGCAACAACAACAGTGTCAACATTTGTGAAATATGTTTTCTATGTTACTGACATGCTTATGGAGGGACAATGGGAGAAGAAGCCTGTCTACACGTTCTACTTGGAACTTATTCGGGACTTGCTTCACTTGTCTCTGTATTTGTGCTTCTTCCTCGTGATTTTCACGTGAGTATTTCTGTTTATCTTTAGGTTTAGATAAGTTGCTTACACACACATTTTTTTCGCTAAATATGACACAATTTGGAGAACATGTTGGGCTCAATCTGTGTTGAATGCAACAGCTCCGTAGTGGCAGAGAAGCTGTGGGCATGAAGTTAGAATATGATACAGTAGTTGGACCAAAATCCTACCAATTTAAATTTTAAGCATGGGGAGAATTTTGCTTGTTGACGTGCATAAGCTGAGGTTATTCTATCTTGATTGACATGGAGTATTGTCCCATCCCAGGTACTATGGTGTGCCATTGCACTTGATACGTGAGCTCTATGAAACATTTAGGAACTTTAAGATTCGCATTGCTGATTATATTCGTTATCGAAAGCTCACATCAAACATGAATGATCGATTCCCAGATGCTACGCCTGAAGAACTTAATGCGTAAGTTTAAAGTCTAATTAGTTTCCAAGTGTTGTAATTATCAAATTCTGCATTTGGAGTCTTAGTTGTTGATTATCAATATGCAGAAGTGATGCAACTTGTATCATTTGCCGTGAAGAGATGACAACAGCCAAGAAACTATTATGTGGACACCTTGTAAAACATTTGTGAATGGACAATGAATTGTGCCGAAAATCTTTGAGAAAGTAGTTGACTTGGTAATCAAGTCAAATGAAATCTTTATTCTCGGAAACCTTAAAGGAATGAATATATTTGGAGTCCTGATTGTTTGCAATCAGTTTCGGGGTCTTTTATTAAGAGAATATAAATAATAAGAGTCATGATGGGACTCTGATTGATTAGAGAATATCAGGGTGGATATCCTTTCCGTTAATAGGGGGAATCGATAGAAACCCTAGGTATAAAACCAAGAAGCAGTCCCTGCTTCCATACCGTTCGAATTACAACACTACAGACCTATTTCGTTAGTAGAATTCATAAAGGAGGTATTGGAAGTAGAAGATTGCTTCATCCCTGCACCAGAAGCATAATGGCGACAGGTAAGTATCTGACGTTAGTATGCATGCATATCTTTAACGCCATGCAGTATGCATATGCAGGTTTAGTCTGCATATTGGTTTTCCAGTAATCTTAATACCATGCTGTTAAGTTCTTGGGTTATTCTTACATGTGGTATCAGAGCCACACAGTATGGTTAGGATTCAATATAAGGACTTACAGATATGATCCATAGACAATAAAATTCATGTGATAATAAACTTCCGCTGCACTGATAATTCCTGACATGTATAAATGATAAATTTGAATATATATATATAAAGACATATATATGTATATATATATATATATATATATATATATATATATTGTTGCTGCGTAATCCTCGACAGGTTCAGGTAGGAAACAGAGAGACAATGTACGTGGGTCATAACCTGACTACAAGAACATTTATTCATCAAAGTTATACTAATGAATATAATTTCAAGACTCATAAACGTTAATCTGCTCAAAAGTGTTTAGCGTGCTTTGGTTGATTATTGTCCAAGTGATTGGATCTGACTCATTTGATATATGTAAAAATTATTAATCTGCCTAAAGGTGTTTAATTACTATTGTTGAAATTCGAATGAGTTAGTGTATAATGGAACATGGAACTGACAAGATTGTGTAATCCATCTGCTCAAAAGTGTTGGATATATATATATTACCCTTGTGTTCTATGTTTGGATTATGCAAAACTAATATAAGCAACTTCAGTCCAAAGATGTTGTTGTGTTTATATGCTATTGAGAGGATGAAGAAACTTGTCATAAGCTTCTTCTTTATATCTGTTATAAACTTTTGTATGAAATGTTAATAAATTGTTTGTTTGCTGAATGCAGCTACTCAAACCACGTCACTCAATTTTACTAACATTGAAACATTGACTGGTTCGAATTTTAAAAAATGGAAAGAGGATATTGAGATAGTGTTGGGACTGATGGATCTGGATCTGGCCTTAAGAGAATATCAGGCTGCAGTAATCACTACTGAAAGCACTACAGATCAAAGGATTAAGTCTGAAAAATGGGAGAGAGCCAATAGAATATCAATAATGATCATGAAGAAGGCCATGGCTCAGTCGGTGAAAGGAGGAATTCCAAAGCACACCAATGCCAAGGCTTTTCTTGCTGCCATTGGGGAAAAATACATAGAATCTGGGAAGGCTGAGACTGGGACTTTTCTCACTCAACTCACTTCCATAAAGTTCGATGGAGTTGGGAGTGTGCGTGAGCACATTCTAAAAATGGCAGACCTTGCTCTAAAGCTCAAAGATCTTGAAGTGGTTGTGACTGATCAGTTTCTGGTGCATATGGCACTGAATTCGCTCCCTGCGAAATATGGTCAACTCAAGGTGTCTTATAACACTTCGAAAGACAAGTGGGGTATTGATGAATTAATTTCAATGTGTGCTCAAGAAGAAGACAGGCTGAAAACTGATAAGAATGCAGAAGTGCATTTTGTTCAAACTGAAAAAGGCAATAGAGTTCCAAGTACTAGTCCTATGAATACTGCCAACAAGAAGAAAAAGAAGGTCAACTCTTACCCTTCAATTAAGAATACTAACACTTTTAAAGGATCTCACAAACTTAAACCTGTAAACACTGAAAATGATAAAGATAAGGAGTGTTATTTCTGCAAAGAAACAGGCCACATGAGGAAGAATTGCATTGGTTTCAAAAACTGGCTGGTTAGGAAAGGTAAAATTATTAATGTTTTTGTCTGTGTTGAATCGAATTTAATTATCATTCCTCCTCAAAGCTGGTGGTTTGACACTGGATGTTCCATCCACATAACCAATTATTTGCAGGGGTTCTAAAAAACAAGGGAAATAAACAATGAGGTCTACAACGTTTTTGTGGGAAATGGGAGCAAGGTGGCTGTGGAGTCTGTGGGCAGTGTTAAATTAGTTTTAGCATCGAGTTTTGTTTTGTCTTTGAGTCCAGTTTTATTTGTACCTTCAATGCGAATGAGTTTAATTTCAGCATCAAAGTTAGTTGAGTCAGGAATCACTTTTGTTGGAGACAATGAAAGTGTAAAATTTTTCCATTCGAATAATATGAACACCTTGCTTGGAAGTGCTTTTCTCAAAACTGATATGTGGCAAATGGATTGTAGCTACTACAATGAGTGTTTTAATGTGTCACTAAATAGTTCTAAAAGCAACATAACTTCTGAAAAATCATCAATACTTTGGCATAAAAGGCTGGGCCATATTTCAAAAGAAAGAATGTTAGCACTTTCACAACAGCTTTTGTTGCCACAGCTAGATTTCAGTGATTTTAAGGATTGTATTGACTGTTTTAAGGGAAAGCTCACGAATACCAGAAAGATGGGTTCGAATAGAAGTCAAAACTTGCTAGAAATAATTCACACTGATATTTGTGGACCATTTCCGAATAAAACAATTTGTGGGAACAGTTATTACATAACTTTTATTGATGATTTTTCAAGGTTTTCATGTGTTTTTGATTTCTGATAAGTCTTTGGCACTTGACTGTTTTAAAAATTTTCATTTGGAGGTTGAAAAACAACTTGAAAAACGAATTAAGATTGTGAGATCCGATAGAGGTGGTGAGTATTTTGGCAGGTATACTGAAACTGGACAGCACAAGGGACTTTTTGCAACTTACCTTGAACAAAATGGCATTGTTGCCCAATATACAACCCCTGGCACTCCACATCAAAATGGAGTAGCAGAAAGAAAGAACATGACTCTCAAGGATATGGTTCGATCAATGCTTGCACACTCACAATTGCCGATTTTTCTTTGGGGATAAGCTTTGAAAACTGCTAATTATATCCTAAACCGTGTTCCAAGCAAGTCAGTGAAGTTAGTACCTTTTGAATGTTGGACAGGGAGGAAACCTAGCTTTAATCATTTCCATGTGTGGGGGTGTAAAGCTGAGGCCAGGTTCTATAACCCAAATGAGAAGAAGTTGGATCCAAGAACAACTAGCTGTTGGTTTATTGGTTATCCAGATAAGTCCAAAGGATTCAGATTTTACTATCCCAATTCTAGCACACGCATTATGGAAACTAATAATGCAAAATTTGTTGAAGAGGGTTCCATTTGTACATCAGCTCGACCAACATCTAAATTTGAAGAAACCATAAGTCCTTCATTACTTGATCTGCCAAACGACACTGTCGACGTCACTGAGATACCACAACCACTGTTGCTCCAAAGTGACACACACAATTTTCAAGAGGCTGAGACAGTGCTTCCAGATCACAATGATGAAAACGTGATGCCACCAACTGAGAATACTATGGTATCGCCTTCTATTGTCATCAATGAGGCAGCAGATGTATCCGTCCTGGTACCAAATGAGGTTCAACAAGATGCACAACATATAAGGCGCTCTCAAAGAACAAGAAAGGCAAACATTTCCTCAGACTTTGTATACCTCAATGAGGCTGAGCATAATGTAGGAGATGATGATGATCCTATCTCTTTCAATCAAGCAGTTTCGAGTGCTCGGTCCAAACTATGGTATGCAGCTATGGAAGAAGAGCTGCATTCAATGCACAAGAATGATGTATGGACCTTAGTCCCCAATGATCAGCAAGTTACTAAAGTGATAGGCTGCAAATGGGTCTACAAAACAAAAAGGGATTCTCATGGACAAGTTGACAAACATAAAGCAAGACTGGTGGCTAAAAGGTTTACGCAGAGAGAAGGATTCGATTACAATGAAACCTTATCTCCTGTATCTACCAAGGATTCCATGCGAGTTCTTTTAGCTCTCACTGCACACTTTGATCTTGAGCTTCATCAGATGGATGTCAAGACTGCTTTCCTCAATGGAGACTTGGAGGAAGACATATACATGGCACCAAGGAAGAAAATATCGGTAATATCGGAAATATCGGTAGTCCGAAAACACGGAAATATCGATGGAAATATCGGGATAATATCGATATCGATAAAAATTACATGGAAACCACGGAAATTGTAAGAAAAACTTGGAAATTTTTATTGAAACTTTGCAGGATATTTATTTAGTCAATTATCTATTAGTTTATCACAAAAAATTGGAAGAAAATGCATTACATGATGGATTTAACTGATTTAAGTTGATTATACAGCGAGCTGGCAAACACTGTGAGTGAATAAAATATATAGTAATTAATGAAAAAAAAATTAAACACACCATAATTATTTATATATAATGATTTACTACAACTTTCAAGTAAAACTCATATTTTAGTTTTTAAATCTACCCTAATTCTGACATACTGCCGCACCCATCATTTCTTTACTACCTTTCTTCCTTCTTCACGTGGGATGTAGTACCTCCCTCATTTTCTATTATTTCTTTCCTTTCCACACACACACACACACACTCACACACACACAGACACACCCCACTCCCTCATTTTCTATTATTTCTTTCCTTTCCACACACACACACGCACAGACACACACTTCAAAGTGTGGATTTCTCTCGGATAACACACACACACGCACAAACACACACTTCTACACACACACACACACGCACAGACACACTTCAAAGTGCAAATCCACACCAGGGACCAAGCCATTTCCTTCTCTCACTCACTTCGACTCTCTCTCTCTCTTCTCTGCACTGTCTCTCTCTCTCTCTCTCAAAATCCTCTTACCTCTCTCCCTCTCTTGCCGTGACCACACACACACACAGCAGCAGCACCATCTGCTCGACTCGAGCAGCTCGAGGACGACACCACCATCATCACACATCATCAGTCTTCTCTCTCCAGCCTCTGCGATAATGGCAGATGACACCGTGACCTCCACTGTGGCGCACACTCCGGCGAGCACCATCACCACCTGTGAGAGGCGCAGATCTTGGCAGCTGCGACGACGGAGCTCGGCTGCCGTTCCGACGACGGAGAGAGAGAGCGATATTATCGATATTATTGATAATATCGCGATATTATCACGATAATCAATTGGAATACTCTGAAAATATCGCTGTTGGAAAAAAACGATATTATCGGCGATATTTCGCCGATAATATCGATATTTAATTCCTTGCATGGCACAACCACCAGGATTTGTTGAAAGGGGGAAGGAATCATTGGTCTGCAAATTGAACAAGTCCATTTATGGGCTAAAACAGGCTTCAAGACAGTGGAACAAGAAGTTTGATCAAGTTATAATGGCAGCAGGTTTTCAACAGAACAAGATGGATGAATGTGTGTATTTAAAGGTCAGTGATTCTAAGTTCATATTCTTGGTCTTATATGTCGATGATATACTATTGGCAAGCTCGGATATATCATTGTTACATGCAACCAAGAAACTGTTAACATAAAGCTTTGATATGAAAGATTTGGGAGAAGCTCAGTTTGTGCTTGGTATTGAGATAATACGAGATCATAGCAAAAGGGTTCTTGGTCTTTCTCAAAAACAATACATTGATAGAGTCATCAAAAGATACAACATGGAGAAGTGCTCTAGTGGAGAATTACCTATTGGGAAAGGGGATAAAATGAGTACTGAACAAAGTCCCAAAAATGAGTTGGAAAAGGAAAGCATGAAGGACAAGCCCTATGCGTCTTTAGTTGGCAGTTTAATGTATGCTCAAGTATGCACTAGGCCCGACTTAGCATTTGCAGTGAGTGTACTAGGAAGATTTCAATCAAATCCTGGCACATCTCATTGGATTGCAGCCAAGAAGGTTCTTAGGTATTTGAAGAGGACAAGGGATTATATGCTGACTTATAGCTATGTTGATAACCTGCAGCTGGTGGCATACACAGATTTGGACTTAGCTGGATGCGTGGATGACAGAAAATCAACCAATGGTTATATTTTCTTACTCGCGGGTGGAGCTGTCTCATGGAAAAGCGCGAAGCAAGGCTCTATTGCGTCCTTCACTATGGAAGCTGAGTTTATTGGATGTTATGCAACAACCAAACAAGCTATTTGGTTAAGAAATATGGTGAAAGAACTGAGGGTTGTTGACAACATTGAGAAACCATTAAGAATATATTGTGACAACAAGGCTTCAGTGTTCTTCTCAAAGAACAACAAAAGGTCGTTGGCTTGCAGACTGATGGATATAAAGTATCTAAAGGTTAGAGATGAAGTGAGAAAGGGGACGGTGGACATTCAACATATCAACACTGAGTTGATGATAGCTGATCCTATGACAAAGGCTTTATCAGTGGGAGTCTTTAAGCGGCATGTCTACAACATGGGCGTTAGAGAGACTTTTGATTCAGTTAATGAGTGGGAGTAAGCACTCGATTAATTGATAACCGTTTCTTTCAGATTTATTTTGGATTGTTATTTGGCTATTGTATTGAGAATTAATATTTGAAGTTTCTTTGACAGATAATTTTGTACTGATAAATGATTCAGTTTGTGTTGTGAGGAATTGGACTTTTGACTGCCAGTTCTATACATCATGATCTCTTTAGTAACACAGTGCTCTTAAGTTAAGTGTGTATGTGATCATGGAGGAAAAATACAGTTTCACTTGTATTTTTATTTCCTTGGTTCTGCATTTAATTTCAAGAGTGACAGGTTGCTTTAAAAGGACATGGTTGCAAGCCTGAAAGGACTCTAGTGATCACCATATATATTTATTTCGTTAAGGGGTTCTCATTGCCATTCAAGTGGGAGAATGTAAAACATTTGTGAATGGACAATGAATTGTGCCGAAAATCTTTGAGAAAGTAGTTGACTTGGTAATCAAGTCAAATGAAATCTTTATTCTCGGAAACCTTAAAGGAATGAATATATTTGGAGTCCTGATTGTTTGCAATCAGTTTCGGGGTCTTTTATTAAGAGAATATAAATAATAAGAGTCATGATGGGACTCTGATTGATTAGAGAATATCAGGGTGGATATCCTTTCCGTTAATAGGGGGGAATCGATAGAAACCCTAGGTATAAAACCAAGAAGCAGTCCCTGCTTCCATACTGTTCGAATTACAACACTACAGACCTATTTCGTTAGTAGAATTCATAAAGGAGGTATTGGAAGTAGAAGATTGCTTCATCCCTGCACCAGAAGCATAATGGCGACAGGTAAGTATCTGACATTAGTATGCATGCATATCTTTAACGCCATGCAGTATGCATATGCAGGTTTAGTCTGCATATTGGTTTTCCGGTAATCTTAATACCATGCTGTTAAGTTCTTGGGTTATTCTTACACACCTTTTTCATGTCGCTTGCCTACGATCATGGTTAGAGCGACAGCATACCTGCCCTACTTGCAGAGCCCTAGTTGTACCTCCTGACAGTGGGACAGGTACAGCTGGACATAGGGGTTCACAGTCAGATGTTCATCAACAGGGTAAACTTCTGAGCAGTGCAATTTGTGTTGTATCTTTTAGTTTCTGTGTGACAACCATAAGGTCCGATATTTGGTTATTAAAGGAAAAGAACTTTGTAGTTTTTAATTGCTGAACTTTGTAGTTTTTAAACTTACATTTCCTTTTCCTTTATGTAAGATAATTATTGAGGGTAAAGAAAAACGAAGGCACCAATAAAATGCCAGTTGGATTTCATGCTCTTTGTTTATGTAATATATTTTGATCATTTGAGACTCTGATCTTTTGTTCAGTATAAAATTGTGGCGAGTTGACTGATGATTTTAATTGGGAACAGGGACAGGCACAACGGCTCAGGGTGGTGGAGTTGCGGGTGATAATGTGAGCCAACATGAAGCCAGGCTCCGAGCTGCTGCTGCTGCATCAATATATGAGAAGTCTTATGTATATCCTTCTGCAAACAGACTAGTATGGTAATGACACCTGTATCCTAAGTTAAGGTTTACATTTTTATTGGTGGAGTGATCATATGTGTCCATTGTATTTTAATTTATTTCTAGGTTGCTTGTGAGAGTGTGCTTGATACATAAACTTTGGATATGTTGCACTGCATAGAATGCTGCATGCCAGAGCCTTACAAACTATGTCCTCTTGCATGCAGGTCTCCTGGATATACGGTGATTCCTCAGGTTCAAAGACATACGGCTGACTCCTCTAATACTGAATCTGGTGGAGAATCTTCTATTGGACAATCACAGCCACAACTTGCAGCCCAAGGTGGAGCTGCAAACTTGTCCTTCTCTCAGTTTCCACCTTACATGTTTGTCCCCGGAGCCAACTTGGCCTATGGGGAGAGGTTGGGCAGCGATCCAAATCTGACAGCTTCTCCGCTGGAGGCCCAGAAAAAGCTTCTTCAGCACCGGATTGAGGTATTAAAGAGAAGATGTATAACTTTTGTTGTGACCTCGCGGTCGTTACCCCCAATTTCTCCTGCTTAGTAACTGCTTTTCTTGTACAGATCCTGCAGAATCAGCTCCAAGTTTTACAGAAACCAAAACCAAAGGAAAGTGAGGACATGGGCCCAACAATGGCATGGCAAAGGAAAGAGTATCGCAGCTTCTTCATCTGTTTCGGAC
Source organism: Malus sylvestris (assembly GCF_916048215.2). Taxonomy (NCBI): domain Eukaryota; kingdom Viridiplantae; phylum Streptophyta; class Magnoliopsida; order Rosales; family Rosaceae; genus Malus; species Malus sylvestris. Next base: position 35,222,917 of record NC_062266.1, on the reverse strand, counting down.
TGTGGACGTCATGAAGATCGGGTCGATTCGTAGACATGGCATAACTTTAGGTATATTGTAAGACACAATATATGTGGATAACAAGGGATGAGAAAAATAGGTTAGGGATGAGTGAATAACTGGAGTTTGAGCATATTATTGTACAAGTTACGCTCTTTTCCTCTTGTTGAAAAATAATTTTCTTATCGTTTTGTACTTATAACATTTACCAATACCGTAAAATAGTAAAATAGTAGCTTGCTCCATCCGTAACGCCCTCTAGATCTTCCACGAAAAAAAACTAATCAAAATCGTATAAGATGCAATAGCCAGTCATCGCCACCTCCACGCGCAGAGTCTCTCTTTCAACCATTTGACCATGCGGGAGTTTTTTCATTGGAAATTTTGATATGTACACTTCTTGAAAAAGTGACAAATATTTATTAGCTAGACAGGTGATGTTACTAAAACTATAAAATAGTTGCAAAAGAGAATTTCTCCTCCACATCAGAATGTCGTGAGTGTTCCTTGACCTTATTGATCTTTGATCTCTAGTAATCATTGGCGTAGAAGGTTGGTATTGTGTTTTGCTGATTCGTGACCTAACCCAAACCCATGCCCGCAACAATTGACCTTCCCTTGTTTTTTATTCTTGTTTTCGATTGATCCCAAGGTTCATATTACAATTAACTCGAAAGAAAAAGACGAATGAACCTAGTACAGTCAATGCCGTGGAGGCCAATAACTGTTTGGCTTGGCATGCTGCAATTTGCAATTTGTATTAATTGCTCAAATCTCGTTATCATGTTTAATTTGAATAGTCATATTCGTCTTCTTCTTCTTCATTGAATGTTAACTAAATTGATGATGTTTTCCTAACAAATTTGTTAGGTATGAAACACTATATATGGAGAAAAAATTTCGGTGTGAAAAATGGTATTTCTCGTTATCATGCTTGTCCAAATCAACCTTGATCTGACTTCTCAATCTCAACAAGTTGAAATATATGGCGTGCTGACATAAGCTTCGAACTAATCTAGAAATATAATCCAAGTTTAATTGATCAACATAATAAACAGTAAAAACATTTGTGATTGCATGGAATGAAAAAACATGAGAGAACATTGTATAGTGAAGATATTAAGCGCACGTGTTTCATGAAGCATACTAATTGTTACTTAGCATAGCTTGACTAACCTTCACCAGTTAATTAATTAATTAATTTTTAATTTTATTACGTATAATCGCCACCTGGGCTTTATTTAGCTCTCTCTGTCTCTATATATATCCGTCCTCAACTCCTGCGAACTGCATCAGTAACAGAAATATAGAGACCAAATAATAGTTACACAACTCCTGTGAATCCGTGATCATCACTAGTAGTTGTAACAGATACAGCTATAAAGACGATCGATTGGAAAGCAATCATCAATATCGTCGTCGATCAACATGAATATTTTAACTAGCTTGCAACTTGCAGTCGGCTTGCTATTGTCTACTGTTGGCATCTTCCATTGCCAAGCTTTGTCTCCTCGGTACACTTTTGTGGTAATTACCTAGCTCATTATTTCCTTAATTTCGATGCAGTTCAGTTCTAAATTTTGATGCATATGTATGAATTGCATGCATCATGCATGCATGCCTATGGTTATATATATCTCTGTGTGTGTGATATATATGTATATACACTTTATAAACGATGCTCATGCATGTATGCTGATTTCAAAAATATTAATGAACTCATATCTTGTGTTTGTTTGCAGTTCAGCTTTAAATTCTGATGCATATTTATGAATTGCATGCATGCATGGCTATAATTATACATATATTTTGCATTCATGCATCATGGATGCTGATTTCAAAAATATTAATGAATTGATGATATCTTCTGTTTGTCTGCAAAAATTAATTGTAGGTCGAAGAAACTTCATACAAACGACTGTGTAGCACAAAGAACATCTTGACTGTAAACGGCCAGTTTCCGGGACCAACATTGTATGCTCGTGCTGGAGATACTGTCATAGTGGATGTCTATAACAAGGGCAATCGTAACATTACCCTCCATTGGTAATTCATCAACTTTATACTGTGCATGTAATCTCATGCGGCTTTTAGTTACTTTCATGACACCAGTACAGTTCTGATCCATCTATATTTCAGGCATGGAGTTAAGCAACCGAGGAACCCATGGTCGGACGGTCCTGATTACATCACGCAATGTCCTATTCAACCAGGAGCTAGGTTTACCCAAACCATTATATTTTCCTCAGAGGAAGGGACCCTATGGTGGCATGCTCACAGTGAGTGGGATCGAGCCACCGTCCACGGTGCTATAGTCATATACCCCAAGAAGGGAGCCACTTACCCTTTTACCAAGCCTCACGCAGAATTACCAATCATCTTGGGTATGCAAATCAATTCAATCTTCCAAAACCGCTTATAGGATAGCTAACGCTTTTAAATAACTAAAAACGCTTGTGACAACGTTGGTTGCTAAAGTTAAAAAGGTTTTTTTTTGGGAATTTTTTACTTGTATTTTTATTAATTAAAAATTTCGATGTGTTCTAATGAAAGAATTTCTCGTAAAAGAGCTTATGAATATAAGTGATTTCTATATAAACATTTCCAACTTACGATCCTTATTTTTCTGCAAATCGTTATATTTGAAAATTGTAGGAGAGTGGTGGAAGGAAGATATTGGACAACTTTACGATGAAACGATTCAAAGTGGAGGGGACCCTAATAATTCAAATGCTTACCTCATCAATGGTCAACCCGGCGATCTCTATCCTTGCTCAAAACCAGACACATTCAAGCTCATAGTTGATTACGGCAAAACCTACCTGCTCAGACTAATCAACTCTGCCGTGCAGGAGATGATGTTTTTCGCCATTGCCAATCACAACGTCACGGTTGTAGGCTCAGATGCTAGCTACACCAAGCCATTTTCAACAGATTATGTAACCATATCTCCCGGGCAAACTATTGATCTCTTGTTAAATGCCGACCAAAGCCCCAACAACTACTACATTGCTGCTAAAGCCTATGTTGCCTCGGCTGGAATTCCCTACGACAACACAACCACCACCGCATTACTCCGATACAACAGAAATTCTAGTTCAACCCCTACTTCGTTGCCTAATCTTCCTTCCCATAACGACACCAACGCATCAGTTCACTTTACCAGTAAACTCAAAAGCTTGGCTGATAAAAACCACCCTGTTGACGTGCCACACAAGATAACAACTCATTTGTTTTTTACACTATCCATCAACACACTACCCTGCCCGAGTAATTCATGTACTGGGCCTAATGGGACACGTTTTGCCACCAGTATCAACAACATTAGCTTTGTTGACCCTACCATTGACATATTGCAAGCTTACTATTTCCATGTCAATGGGGCATTTGGAACTCGCTTTCCAAATTCCCCGCCCTTGCTGTTTAATTTTACAGCTCAGGACTTGCCGTTGTACCTACAGACGCCGAAGCAAGCGACGGAGGTGAAGATACTGGAGTACAACTCAACTGTGGAAATTGTGTTTCAGGGGACAAATTTGGTGGGAGGAGATGACCATCCGATGCATCTCCACGGATTCAGTTTCTACGTTGTGGGACGGGGGCTTGGGAATTTTGACAAGGACAAGGACCCTTTGACGTATAATCTTGTTGATCCTCCTCTTCAAAACACCATCGCTGTCCCTATAAATGGTTGGACTACCATTAGATTCAAGGCAGACAATCCTGGTACGTAATTAATGAAGACGTTCATCATCTTTAGTGCATATATTATCATAAGGGGCCATTTGATAATAACCATATCAATTTCCAGTTTCCAGTTTTAGTTAACAGCCCCTAATTCGTTATATATTAATGAATGATAATTAGATCGTGTAAATTGTTGTTCTTCTTCTTGTTGTGTGTAGGCGTTTGGTTTATGCACTGTCATCTGGATCGACATATGTCATGGGGTATGGACATGACGTTCATAGTGAAAAATGGAAAGGGCCCAGGAGCGCAAATGTTACCTCCGCCACAAGGAATGCCTCCATGTTAACAACTGTTATAAAGCTTTCGAGTTGGATTCTGTTGGAAATTTAATTATTAAAAATTATTATTATTTATGATTTCTTGTGGGTTAAGGATATTATAGTTTCTTACCTGTTAAGGCTTGAGTTTGCTTTAGTTTTCACTATATATATATATATATTAATGTTTATATAGGTGGCTTCAGTTTGTAGCCATCTCGGCAACCTTAATTATTTGTTTTCTGTTTAATAAAATAGTGTTCATAGTTTATCTTCCGTTGGTTTGTAGTACTCTATTGTTGAACTTGTTAATGGCAATAAAATTGGACTACATGTAGTCGGTCCTTTCAATACCATTTTGTACTAGGAACTCTGACTGGCAGTGGCCGTGGCCAGGATATAAATGTCATAAAAATTTACCTGGTTTTGTCTTGTCACCAACTTGGTGGCCGTCGACGACTCAAGAACAAGATGAAAATTTTCCATCAAAGAAATGACGATAATGCGCATTATATTAGCACTAAAATTAAAATTTACTTTGCCTTATTTTCAAAGATTGGTTCAACTTTCAAATATACATGGTTCATGAAAAAAAAAAACAAAGCTGACAGCCACAGCCCATACGCAATGGATTATCGAAAACAACTCTAGTAGTAAGCTCATTCTATACTCTGAAGTTTTAACCATTAGATCGTTGGCCAAAACATATACTTTCAATAGTTGTCGGCGTGAACTAGCTTAGGAAGAATGTGTGCTGCCCTGCCACACAACCTCCTCAATTCCCTTGCCACTTCTTCCATCGCAGGCCTTTCGGCACTACTCAACTTGAGGCAACTCTTTGCAAGCTCCGCAACAGCTCTGAGTTGCTCTCTGTTACCCTCGTTTACTAGTTGTGGCACAACGATCTGAAATATGTCGTTTTGTTCTACAGAAGAAACGAAATGGGATGTTATGATTCTTCGATTTTCTGGTCTGTTGAAGGACAATGGCATCTCTCCCGTCAAAAGTTATAACAAGACGACTCCAAAGCTATAGACATCACTCTATCTGTCAACTGGCCTGTTTGGAGATATTCGGGGTCTAGATAACCAACCGTCTGCTGTACCAATGTGTTCATCTGGGATTCATTACTAGGGACCCGGACCAACCTTGAAGATCCGAAACCGAAGACCTTGGCCACAAAACAATCGCTTAATAATATGTTGGAAGAGTTGACATTTCCATGAATGATCATTGGTTTTGATGTCTCTGCTGCAGAATGCAGATAAGCAAGAGCAGCTGCAGATTCTGAGGCTATCTTTAAAAGAATATGCCAAGACAATGCTTTTTTCCCATTAACATGATGAATGTAGTCGAACAAGGTCCCGTTGCGGGCGAGTACATAGACCAACATGGGTGCTTCAGTCTCTAAACAGTAGCCCAAGAGCTTCACCACATTTTCATGGTTGATTTTGGTATGAGTGACAACCTCATTTATAAAACGCCCGATTTGGCCCTCCTCCACTACTGTTTCCGTTATGGCCACAATCGCACCGTTTGACAGAAGTCCTTTGTGAACCTTTCCACTCTCTACTGGACTAAAAGTGTGAATCTGGTTGTAATAGTCAGCGGCCACCTTTAGCTCTTCGGACGTAAAAATTTTTGGGCTTCCATGTGAAGAAATGTGCTGCTCTAATAATAGACCTCCATTTTTCTGGAAGAACTTGGCTTTGAGATTAATGAACTTATGTTTCTTCACACTGAGATAAACCCCAGAGATCCCAAACATAAGAAATGCGCAAAGAAGTCCAAGACCTGCAAGGTTACATTTAATTATATATTTATATACACGATATATGCAGTATCTTGTTAGCTGAGACCCTAAGGACTTGTTTGGTATTGTGTTAAAAAAAATTCATAATTTTTCAAAAGATTTCTTAAGAACATCATTTAAAGACAATTTTTTAAGATTTAAAAACTTGTTTAATATGGGATTTTTTTAATTAATAATTAAAAGAAAAGGAAAAATATCCTAGGGCAACTCCACATGGCTCAGGAATTACTACTAAGTTCAATTGAACAGACATAAAGATCAAAAGAGAAATGGGAGACAAAGAGGAGAAATATTCGGAGGGAAGGAGGAAGGTAGGAGAGAAAAAAAAAAGAGGAGAGAGATTCAGAGAGGAGGGGCGAGAAAGAAAGTAGAGAAATGATCAAATCAAGAGAGATATCGAAAGAAATGAGAGAGAGGACCATATGAGGAGAGGAGATAAAAAGATACCATAGAAAAAGAGAGCCACCAAAGAAAGACCGGGAGAAGAGGAGGAGAGAGAAAATAATAGGTTTGAAGTTTAAAAACAACAAGAGGTTGTAAATGCTTTTAAAATGGCTAAAAACGTTTTTGGTGAAAATATTTTTGGAACTAATCTTTGGTAAAAATACAAATAAATTATAGAAAAACACTTGAAGTGCTTCCTAGAAGAATTACACTTCAAGTGCTTATGAAACCCAACAAAGTTTCGTCTAAAAATGTTTTTAGTCATTTTGAAATAATTTCCAAATAAGTCATAATGCTGCACTTATCACATATTTGTACTATCTCTATAATAGAATAAGAGCCCACAACACATGTGGGTCTCATTTCTATTAGAGAGATGATATATATATAGTAAGTGTAGCATTTTTTTTAATGTTTTTGGAAGTATGCTAATTTTTAAGTTAATTTTGAATTCAATTTTTCAAAACAGTCATACCAAATAATCGTTCAAATTGCAAAACTCAAAAAATGTTTTTAAGTACAAAAGTTTTTATTCAAGTAAAATATCAAACAATCCATAAAGGTTTACATTTAATTTACAGGGAGCATAGCAATTATCAAGTAATAAACACTAAAGAGTAGAGAGGATTACGTACCTAAAGTGAGCTTTATCGGAAAGACACTGATGTGTGGAACTGGGATGTAACCTGTACCAGTTTTCCTATGGCAAATATATTCCTGGGTTTTGGTTGACAATGAAAAGCCACTTAAATCTTCGACTTTGTACAGAGTATTGGTTGTAGTTGAGATTTCAAACCATGAGCGACTGTTACTCTTACCGATACTCTTTTGAAGGCTAACATATGGACAACACAAGTCAGGCAACATACTCTCAACACGCCTTCTTATGTGTGACGTATTTTTAAGCTTAGCAAGTAAACAACCTAAATTGGGTGACATAGAGCACGTGTGCCCACTGGACTTCAAACGCGGGACAACCCTGCTCTGCTACTATAAAAAAAGTTGAAGTTCCGTCATAAAACCACTTGACAATATTAGAAGTAACCCAACTACTTATAAGTATATGCAAAATCCCTTCTTTTTCCGACATGACATTGATACTCTCATCAGATGCATCCATGTACGGGAGCGTGTATTGGAAGTACACGTTCTGTCGCGTGCTGGTGATGTTTGTTACTGTCAACGGAGGACAGATCAGCCTGGACTTGGATGCTGTGGCACCCAATCCCGTAACAAACCAGAAAATAAAAGTAGCCGCAACAGTTATGTTTCCAGTACTCACTGCCTCAGGCACCAGAGACTTAACATTGCCCTCCCCTTTGGGAGTGGAAGAATTGCAACAACCCATGCGTATGATTGTGAACTTGTTTGCAGTGTCGGAGATTGCATGCGGTGTGGCAGTCAAGTACTCGGTCTCAGAGGTAGTGTTGTGGGTGGCAGGACCAAAGCGCAACATAAATAGTGCTGCTCCAGTTTTAGTGGTGTTGCAGCTATTAGTAGAAACTTCGTTGTTTACACATACCTCAAGTTCACTTTTTCCCACTGAGAATCGTCTTGGATATGGTAGGATAAAAGAACATGATCCTTGGGAACTCGCAGACCAGTATTCGACCACAGAACATGATACTTTTCCTTTCTGGAAACGGGCTTGGCGTCGGCTTCTGATAATGCTGCCAACAAAAACAATGAAGGGAAAGCTAAAGTAAACCAACAGAGTTTGCGCATCCCTTCCATCTTAATTATCTTCCCTTCCTCAACTTATTCTCAACAGCAACGTGGTTGTAATTTGTAAGACTTATAACTTGACTTGGGATTAGCTCATTCCCAATTCTGATCAGCTCCTACCTAAAATTTTGGTTTATAGAACAACTTTGAGGGAACATCAATCTCATGTGTTTAACAAAATCAACCTGCCCTCCTTCTGCGCTCCTTCCTTTAACGCGGCATTGAATTTGAATCGCTGGTTTTTTAATTCGGAGGTCAATGGTTTAGAGTGACCAGAATACACTTGTTCCCTCTTGGTTTCTTGCTTGAAATATGGAGGTATATAATATGTTGATAGAGATCTGATATATCGTAACTGACGTATATGTTTCAACATTGTTATATTATACATATATACTGAGAAATATAATACACATTCCAAAATTGACAACCAAATAAAAATCTACTTTATTTACGATAAGGTGAGAGTGGTTCATTAAATTAGTAAATAATTAACAAGATCTTATCAGAATCTAATCGATTAATGTGGAGAAAATCCCCCAACAGTGACAGCAATGGTTAACTTTCGGCTCTGTATGTCCTCAAGTACGTATGCATAATACATTCCTCTTCTGTTGCCTTCCGGTGGGGTGGAAACTACACATGCAGCATGATCCACGTCAAGCGGGAAGCTTAAGCTCCTCGTGTTCCTTCCAGCTGAAGAAAAGCAGACCAGCTTGTTATTAGGATACAACAACATCTACCAAAGTTGATGATTCGGTATCATAATTTGTGTCAACATCGAATTAGTGTCATAATTTGTTACACCACAGCGTATGGAAATATGTTACAAGACCAAAGCCATTGCTCCGTATTCATATTTCTTGTTTCGACGCACAGTATGATACAAACTACTCTTATGGGGAGACGTGAGAGTTGAGTAAAGTTACCTCTTGATATAGTAGTAGAAAAAATCAGCATAAAGAGCAGTCTGAACTAGGCCTGAAATCCAAGCTGTGCGTTGGGCATTTTACAACAAATTAGTTATATCACTCTGGCTGAAAATGCACTAAATGATTATTAAGTGCAAGCTATATACAAAGAGAACTTACGTATCCAGCGAACTCTGTGGAGGTCTGTGAAGAAACGGTAAATCCAGTTGACAAGATATAAAGAACGATAAGCACTGCACAATGTTACCAAACAAAAATAACACCACAGATAATCACATGAGCAGAAATCCAAGAATAATGAGCAAATGCATTGATGACTCGGCGGAGTTGGAACATACCCGAGAAGGAAAACGTAATTTCCAGTTAAGTTGTCAATGTTTCTTGACCTCTGCAGTAATACCAACTGTGGTAAGATTGCCACAGCTTCAAGATATATTGAAAATGCCCACAGAACCTATTACAATAGATCAAGCTCTAATCAGACGGGTGTAAAAAGGAGCATCATCGTACAAAAGTGGTACCTTAAGGCAAAAGAAAGGGCAAGATAAATGCAATGTACCTCAATTACAGTAAAAGCGCGCGGAATCAGAAGAGCCAGCCCCAAGGATAAAAGTATGAGATAGTAATGTCTGAAAGTATCTTGATCCTTGTTGTAGGTTTGCTTCACTACTTTATGGTACCTCATGTGCCAGACCGTGGCAAAAGAAGTTCCGATAAATATGAGCTTCCCCAGAGTGTTATACACTGAGTAATACTTGACGATCAAGTCAAGGTATCGAGTAAGAAAGACCAACGCATAGAGTTCTTGAGTTTTGAGTGAAATTCCTGGTGCAAGTGAACTAGTATTAGACTTAAGAGAGGCATGGAACAGATCGAACATTCCATTTCTATAGAGGCATGGGAATAATTAGCTCTGCAAACGACCTATAATCTGTTGAAATCCCACATCGCCTAGAGAAAGAAAGAAGAGTTTAAATATCCTAACCCTACTCCAACTAAGACCGAGGCCGCTTGTGATAACTTAAAGGATTACAAAGGAATTCAGAAAATTAAGAAAGTTGAGTTTTGACATCAATGTTCCACGAGTGTTTGAAACTGATAAACCTTCTTTCCTCTATCAAATTAGTATTGAAAAGCTATATGTCCATCAGCATATGAAGAAGTTCAAACTTTCAAGCTAACGGATCCTCCATTGCAACTGAATAAGCATCATGAATGAACGATGTTAAAAATTAATTAATCAAAACATTTGCAAATTAGCACTAATTAAAACAATCACAAAGAGAATTGAACATTTCAAATGAGTAACGAAGTAGCGAGTCACCCTTCTAATTCTGAAAGCACAAATGTTTAAGAAACGAGAATCGATCAATTGGGGATTACAAGTTTCAGCAGTACATATCTTTAGTCCAAGTTTCATTACTTCATTCACAGCGGACAAGACACACAACACAATGCATGCTAAATGCCAATCACTAACTCTCAGCTAAAATATACATTTGAACATTTTGATACCTGCACAAGATTTGGTGGAGCGGATCTTAAGGAACAGGACCAATATGCTGAACAAGTGGGTTACGTCTCCAGCCAACCTAAACAGATTCATGGCTTCTTCTCTAACTCGAAACTCTCCGTTTCGTTTCGGATTTCGTTGCTTCTTTCTTGCTCCTTTCCTTGTTGGGTTTCGTTTTCCTTCAGCAGAGCAGAAATGTTATCGGACTTTCAATACCAACAATGTAAGAATTTTTTCCCCTGTTTGTCTAAGATTGGCCATTGACTTTTCCCCCAGGTCTTTGAAAATGGCCAAAAAAGACAAAAACACATACCGTATACTTCGTCTGATCTTCCTCCCTTTAACTGTCATTCTTCCCTTAACTACTTATTGTGAGAAGGGCTGGTAGGGAAGTGCATTACATGCACACGTATTTGGGTTTGGGCCCCAAATTCGGCACAATATTTTCTCATTTCGTTTATTCTTTTTAAGTACAGACACAGTTCAGTTTGACAACGTTCTGAGGTTGAAGTTTGAATCGAACACGCTGGTTTTGTAAGATGGTATTATAAACGTGTTTAAACATGTTAATAAGTGCTTATATAAATAGTGCTTGTACAAGTCATAGGCATCTTCAAGTTTTCGACGTGGCTAGAAAATCATGTTCACTGGTAGAAGTAGAAAGCGATTCACTCCAATCTCAAACAGGCCCGTAATTTTAAGAACACAAGTCGTAGCTGACAATCGGGCTAAAATCTCATGAAGCCCAAGTAATAAATCACTACTTTCAAAAGCCCAAAAGTGTCAGCCCGAGTTAAAGTGCCGGCAATCGGTGCCAACTCGGATCTAATAATATTCGAGCAGATTCTCGAGGCTTAACCCAGATCAGATATCCCTTCCAACCTTCAAACAGAAATTGTAAAAAGAAAAAAACAAAAAGAAAATTCCTTCTTTCCACCCTGTAAAAAGAAGTTCAAACCCAATTAAAAAATGAGTGGGCCGATCACAGAGTGACAACACGGGCAGCTTCAACTATAGCGTCACGGTCACGCACACCGGCCCCACCCTTTACTTTTTATTGTATTTTTAAATTCATCCGCTATAATAAAAATATTATTTGATAAATAAGCGAACAAAAAATTACAATATTACATCGTTATGTATAATTTCTTACATGATTATGTGTTATGTTATCAGTTACAAACACAGTGACGCGCTTAGGCCTGGTTTGGTATTAAAGTGATTCTGAAAAAAGATAGTATAAACAAAAGTTGGGAGTTTTTTTGTGTTTGGTAAACATTCAGCTTCAATTTTTTTCACAATTTTGGGTGAAAAAAGCAAAAAACAAGAAGCTGCAAAACCCAACTTTGAAAAATCAGTTTTTTTCACATCTGTTTTATATAAAAGTTTACTAAACACTATAATACTGTTTTTTTTTTCAAAAGCATTTTTACAAAAAAATTTACTAAACATTCTACAGCTTTATTTCACAGCCGCTTATTCTCACAGCACAGCAGAAACAGTTTTTTTTCAAAGCACAGTAATACCAAATCAACCCTTAGTATATATAAATCTATACCTGTATTTGGCTCCATCTTCTTTTTCTCGTTATGGGTAGAAACTTATGTGACACGTCACTTGTCTGCTAACACACATACATTTAGGTGTCATATCCCCATTTTTTCATGAGAAAAACTTAAGTAAGAAAATCTTGATCACGTTAACCGTAAAACATTTTTTAAAAAGTATGAAGACTCTTGTATTTGATCTTATTCTACACGACTTAACGTTTATCATTCTCTTTTTTAGAGCTATCCTAAAAAAAGCAACTGTATTAAAAATTCAAATCCATTTTGTTGGACTCCAATATCAAATATCAGAGGTTCGTTTTTTGTGAGTCGTGAGCGGACGAATAACCTGAAACGAAAGCCAATCACAAGAATTTGTTATATTCACCATATTCTTAGGCCCCCTCAAACGAACTTTTACTTTTGGTCACGCACGCACCAACAACATTTATACACCCGCGCACACACAAACAAAACCCAAAAAAACAAGAAGAGAAACCCAAAATTCAAAACCCCCCACCCTATTCTACTCTACAATTACAAACGCAACCCAACTCGCTACTCGCTCGATCAGTCGCCCGCTCTCTCGCTCTCTGGCTCTCGTACGCTCCTCGTCATTCTACTTCTCTCTCTACTGCTTCATTTTCAAGCTGTCTTTATTTCCCTCCCCCTTCTCTCTCTCTCTCTCTCTCCTCTTTCCTCTAATTAATTTATAAATAAATACCCACACACCCTTTCGCTGCTTCCTCGGCACTATTCTCTTTCCTTCTCTCTCCTAGGGTTTGGGTGGTTTCAGGTGTCTGTGTTTCGTCGTCTCCACACCAGCTATCGCCCTCTAGGGTTTATCGGTTTGGGTCTCTACGATCGTCCTTCCTATCTTTCTCTCTTGCTCACTCAGTGGCTATGGCGGCTGAGAAGCTAAGGGACTTGAGCCAGCCGATTGACGTTGGCTTGCTCGATGCCACCGTCGTCGCCTTCTACGGCACCGGATCTAAGGAGGAGGTGAGCGATTGCTGCTTCTTTCTCTCTTTACTTTCTGTTTGTTTTCCGACCAAGTGTGCCCAATTTGCTACTGCAATCGGGGTTTTTGTGCCCGAGGGTTTAAGCTTTCTGTTTGGGTTCTTAGAGGTTGAGGGGAAATTGAAGCTCTCAGCCCTAGGGTTTAACACTTGAAAACCTTCATTTGGCGGAGTTTTTACGTTTGAGCGTTTGATGGATTACTGGACATTAGCTATCTGCCTATTTTTGGGTTGTTTGGTTCCGTGGGTTTGGAAGAGAGATATTTTAATGGTTGCATTGGTAATCGGTTTCAGTGTAAAATTTGGAATAATCAATCTTTCATCCTCAACACTTCCGGAACTAAACATACCGTGATTGAGTAATGATGGTGAACTGGTTATTTTGTGACTGCAGTACATTTTCTGTTCGAAAAAATATGAATGCATTGCAATGTTTATTGAATACTTAATACCAGGATTTCTCTTTGTTTAGACGAACTAGGTTTACGAAAACATTTCAGCTTCCCTTACCAAAACGATTAACAAATAAAATGAGTAATGCTTTATGGATTCACTTGTAGCCTCATTATTAGTATTCATATGGTATTTGAATAACGGAGGTGTTGGTAAATTATATGCTTAACTTGTAATTTTGTGGCCCTTAGTTCTCCAAGTATTTTATGTTCTAAGAGTAATTTTGCTCCATGTGTTGACAATACAGAGGACAGCTGCAGACCAGATATTGAGGGACTTGCAAAACAATCCCGATATGTGGCTCCAAGTTGTGCACATTTTACAGAGCGCAAAGAACCTAAACACCAAGTTCTTTGCCCTGCAGGTCAGTTGTGTTGCATAACAATCTATGACCAGTGCATTTACTTTTTGTCTAACAAGGCCACTGTCAGATGCCCAGATGGTCCTTGCAGTAGGGCAGCAAGGCTGAAGCAGGCTTCAGACGGGCCTTTCAAAAATAGCCAAAAATAGAATGCCTTTATGTGGGTACAACAACAACAATAATAATCAAGTTGACTGCTTAGGTGTAGATTTTGTTTTTTTTTTGTTAAACAAGGCATCAGATAAAGTCTACATAATGCTTATACCATCTAATCTTGTTGCATGTTCATTAGCTTTCTCATGGTTTGGTGCTTTGGAAAAAATTCTATACAGGTTTTCATTACAACCTGTATAAATCTTTCTGTTCGTATTTTAAGGTGCTGATATTATGAGGGTTTTCTTTGCATCCACATTCAGGTCCTAGAAGGGGTTATCAAGTATAGGTGGAATGCATTGCCTGTTGAACAGCGAGACGGAATGAAAAATTATATTTCTGATGTCATTGTACAGGTATGAATCAGGCAGTAAATATATGAGGATTGCAAGTTTTGCTTGTTTAGATAGTCATGTAGTAAATTTCCTTTCTTACCTTTGGTTCCTATTGTGAAGCTATCAAGTAATGAGGCCTCTTTTCGAATGGAAAGACTTTATGTCAGCAAACTCAATATTATACTCGTTCAGGTATTTCCTTGTTTCTCTCCCATTAGGATTATTGCATTTGTTGATTTTTTTTGGTTAGTTTGTTGTATCAAGCACTTTGTTTTCTTTCCCGTTTGTCTGTTGTCTTTTTCTATTTGATAGTTTCTGAAATTTACTTGTTATATTCAAATCTGTAATTGCTTGCTTTGGATATGTTTGTGATGTAATATATCGACATTACTCCATTTACAGATTTTGAAGCATGATTGGCCCACTAAATGGCGAAGCTTTATTCCAGATCTTGTATCAGCAGCTAAAACTAGTGAAACCATTTGCGAGAATTGTATGGCCATATTGAAGGTAAGTGTTTTTAATGTTGAATGTTAAAGATTGAAATCCAATTGATTATGGCTTCATTGGGTCGGTACTAATTGCTTAAATGTGTTACGTTCAGCTCCTAAGTGAAGAGGTTTTTGATTTCTCAAGGGGGGAAATGACACAGTTAAAGATTAAAGAGCTTAAACAATCATTGAACAGGTAATTGGCTGCTCAATTTGGTATCTTTGTTCTTAATTGGGTGGGGGTGTCAATTTATTCTGTTTCTGACATGCCATACTTTTACTTGTCGATTTATTGGGTGTGTTTAATGTGTTTATTTACTCTCTATTGTGTTTGATATTCTTTTTTCATTTTTGCAGTGAGTTTCAACTCATTCATGAGTTGTGCTTATATGTACTATCAGCCTCTCAACGAACCGAGCTGATACGTGCAACATTATCCACACTGCATGCTTTCCTTTCATGGATTCCCCTGGGATATATTTTCGAGTCCCCTTTGGTGCGTATAACACTGTTGTGTGGTTCTTGATTACCCTTCCAAATGATTTATCCTTATCTTTCTATATTGTGTCTGTATTTTACAGCTTGAAACCCTTCTGAAGTTTTTTCCCATGCCTTTATATCGGAATCTTGCCCTTCAATGTCTAACGGAGGTACATTGTTGTTCCATTTCTATTAAGCAATTATGTGTTTGTTGCACGTATGCAAAAAGCAACGAGGAGATCGTGTGATATTGCTGCTTCCAATTATTTAGTATTTATATCTGCTATTTTGGTTTTCAGGTTGCAGCACTTAGTTTCGGTGAATTCTATAATGCACAATATGTTAAGATGTACAATATATTCATGGTGCAGTTACAGGTGTGAAAATATATCAGTTTTCTTTTGTATTCTTAGTTCTTACACCTAGTTTTAGCTCCACATTCAGTGTTTAATGTGTAGTTATGAATACATGGAATGAGAAAAATACATTTAAGAAACACACGTCTAATTTGATAAGTTTATTGTAAAAAAAATGGTTAAAGTTTCAGCCAAATATGAAAGTGGCAAGTTTATTAACTTGGTTTGCTGATTTATAATTTAGTATCTAGTTTATGGGTTTAAAGTACTTAAAGAAGCATTCAATTTTTAATCATTTTATAGGGAATTGTTATTGGCACTCCCAAAATCTAATTTTGGACTCCAAACTTTCTATGTTTAGAAAGAAAAATACTCTTATGGGGAGTGCACAATTGGATTTTTGGGGTGCCAATAATAGTTCCCTTTTTATTAGATTTCTAATGTTTTGAAGAAAAGGACCAATAATTGAAAACTATAAAGGCATAAGGATTGCTGGAGTATGTTTACTCACATAAATTGTGCATAATTTTAATGGACATATCCTTGGGCAAATTTTCTGATTCGTTTACTCTTGCAATATAATTTGACTTTCATCATTTTCTTATTCTTTCCTTAATGCTTTTGAATTTTTTTAATGAAACAATTAGACTATTCTCCCATCCACCACAAACATCCCTGAAGCTTATGCAAATGGATCTGGCGAGGAACAGGTACAATTTATCTAATGATTGTGGGCTTCCCTATTGTTCGTGTTTGTGTATTGAACTAGTTTCTTATGGTGTTGTTTTGTTAGGCATTCATTCAGAACTTGGCACTGTTTCTCACTTCGTTTTACAAGGCAAGTTTCTTCTCTTTCAGATGAATATGTTGATGTACTGCCTTGCCTTCACGAGCTTTATATTAATCCTTAAGCATCTGTTGAGGAGTGAAGACATTGCTGATTGTCTACTTATATTTTTGCAGTCGCATATTCGTGTTCTTGAAACCACACCAGAGACTATAGCTGCATTGCTGATGGGTCTTGAATATCTTGTAAACATCTCCTATGTGGATGACACCGAAGTTTTTAAGGTATGATTAATTGTGACTTGTTCTCTCTCTCTCTCTCTCTCTCCCCCCTCCTTGAACAGATGATTTTAAGATTTGACTTGGACTTCGTTGTTTCAATCAGGTTTGCTTAGACTATTGGAATGCCTTGGTTTTGGAACTGTTTGAGGCAAATCATAATCTGGATAACCCTGCAGTATCTGCCAATATGATGGGGTTGCAGGTATTCGAATACTTCCATATGTATACTATTTGTTGCTTTGAGTTTCCGTTTTATACCTACATTAGTGTATTCTAGTTCACTTGCAAATTTGTCCTTTTTTTTTTATTTTTTATGTTGTACTTTGTAGATTTCCTTTTAATTCCATTGCAAGAATAACCTGTGTCATACATCGATATGCAGATGAATTTGCTTCCTAGTATGGTTGATGGCCTTGGCTCACAACTTTTGCAAAGGCGGCAAATATATGTTGGTATTATGTCAAAGTTGAGGTTGCTCATGATCTGTCGTATGGCTAAGCCAGAAGAGGTTCTCATTGTTGAAGATGAGAACGGGAACATTGTTCGTGAGACCTTGAAGGACAATGATGTTCTAGTTCAATATAAGGTGATAAATCTTGTATAGCTGATATATTTATAACTTTCTAAGCTATCAAGTTCATGTTAATCTTTTCTTGTAATGAAAATATGGGTGCTAGTCTCTTCTAGATGAAGTTTATTTGGCATTTCTGTATATGAAGAAATAATATAAAATTTGTTGACAAGGTGGGGGATTCTAAAGAATTGGAGGTGTCATTGTCAAAACATTGTAGGGGTGTTCCTGTCATTTTGAGTCGGTGTGATATAGTGGGCGTTTTAGCTTAGTGTATTTGATATGATTTGATTTTGGCACAAACTCAGTTTCTATGATATGCTTCTTTGTCTGAATAATAGAAAATTATTGAATTATTTATGGTTTTCTCCCTTCAGTTTTTTCATATTTTGTTCTGATATTGTTATTGTTCATGATCTTGCAGATCATGAGGGAGACACTGATATATTTGTCACACCTTGACCACGACGACACCGAGAAGCAGGTAAAGGGTAGTTTTTCTTTGAAGTAAAATTAAACAATAACCATGCTTCATTCTACTTGCTGATTCCTTTGACGCATAACCCTGCAAGATGATGCTTTTAGCATTATGTTATCTTGCCTAGATAATTTTTCATATAATTTGAAATAATCATCTTTCATATGTGATCTATAACTCATCATGCACCGAGAATATTCCTTTTAGTATAATCTCTGTTGTGGGGACTAATTTTTCCTATTTTGTATTTCTATCTAATATTTCTCTTTCCACTGACATTTGGAAACAGATGCTAAAGAAATTAAACAAACAACTGACTGGTGAGGATTGGGCATGGAACAACTTAAACACATTATGCTGGGCAATAGGGTCTATATCTGGTTCCATGATGGAAGAACAGGTATGCTTTGTCTTTAATCATTTTTATTATTTGAAGAATTGACTGAAGGATTTTTTAAATTTAAAATTTTTTTTTTTATGATGATTTCATTATGTCTTAGGCTTTTTATACCGTTATTGTCTCAAAATGTGGTTTGATGCTTCTTACCCTTTGCTCTTCGCAGGAAAATAGATTTTTGGTGATGGTCATTCGCGACCTGCTGAACTTGTGTGAAATCATAAAGGGGAAAGATAATAAAGCAGTTATTGCAAGCAACATCATGTAAGTATTTGTGGTCCTACCAGTTTTTTTCAGCTTAAGCTAAAGGTTTCACTTGCCTAAATGTATTACCAATAGGTTTCAATGACCTGTATTTTTATAGTATAATAAAGTGAAGCTTTGCTTGGTTTTCAGGTATGTTGTCGGACAGTACCCAAGGTTCTTAAGAGCTCATTGGAAGTTCTTAAAGACTGTTGTGAATAAGTTGTTTGAGTTTATGCATGAAACGCATCCTGGAGTTCAGGTGATTTTTTTATAATCATGTTTAAGGTTGCTTTTAAAATTTTAAACTTAAAATGTACATGTTAACTGTTGCAAAGTTTTTTATTGCTAGTGTTATTTAAGTATTTATGATAATCTGGGACTATCTTTTTTATTGGGGTGGTCTGGTTTGGTCCTGGGTGTTCAGTTATATGCACATGTTTTATTAATATCAGTCTTCTATAACTGTTGTTGCATTTGTTTCAGGACATGGCCTGCGACACATTCTTGAAAATTGTTCAAAAGTGCAAGCGTAAATTTGTTATTGTACAGGTGTTTTCTCTTATAAGTTGGCATTAGAATCGTCCTTGTCATAGATGTTGAGATTGTTTTCTAATTGACTGCTTCTGTGATTTTTAGGTTGGAGAAAATGAACCATTTGTTTCTGAACTCCTGACAAGCCTGCCGAGTACTGTTGGCGATCTTCAACCTCACCAGATTCATACTTTCTATGAAGCTGTATGTCTTTCTTATGTTCCTTTTTCTACATAGTTAGACCAATGCCAATGGTTGGGGTTAAAACCTAAATATTTAGCCCAGACAATTTAGGTTCTAATCCAAAATAGTTTTTCTCCTTCAGTGGTTTTGTCTTAAAATTTTAGCCTGAAATTATTAAAGAATGATTTTAGGCTAATTTATTTTTGGTAACTTTTTTAAAAATAAAATATATGTAGATTTTCCTAATTTGTTTTTTTGAACATTTTAACCTTAAAATATTTAAATTCCGATAAATAATGAAAAAACACTAAACCTACCTCATTCTTACACATATGCACCACATGAAAGAACATGGAAAACCACAACCTAGTCCATTCTTAAACACAAACACATAGGTGGGTAGAAAGAAAAAAAGGAAGAACTGTATGACGAAAGTGAATTTTGTGTCGATGTTTGAACAAATACATATACTTATAGAGTCTTTGGATGAATTTTGATTTAAATAATTTCTTTTAATTGTTTTAGCCAAAATTTGGGTTGGTTGATCTTCTTTTTACCGATAGATTTGCTCATATTCGATTTCAACAGTTAGATTTAATGTATTTATAGATTTGAATTTTTTATTTTTTTTAAATTGAACCAATGGTCCAACCACGTGGGCTGTCCCATAAAAAAAAATAGGAGTTGGTCTTTCCGCAAGCCGACAACATCTGGGTCCCAGCGCTGAGTCCAGCCACTAACCTTGGTTCATTTTCTGGGCTCAATTTGGCCCAAAAATAAGTTTCAACCCAAAACCTTTTTAGCCCAATGATTGGAGAAGCTTTGGGCAAGTTTAAAACCTAAATTTTGAGTTTTAACCCAACCATTTGAGTTGGTCTTATACATAAAAATTTGTTATAAACAATTGCCTTTTGGTTATCTTAGGTTGGTCATATGATTCAAGCAGAGTCTGATCCCAAGAAGAGAGAAGAATATCTACAGAGATTGATGGGTCTCCCAAATCAGGTATATTTCGATATATGTGCAATGTGCATGACTACTTGCAAGTGCTCAAAATAGCTTGTTGCTTATTATATTAGCTTGTTCACCAGAAATGGGCCGAGATTATAGGGCAAGCACGCCTAAGTGTTGATTTCCTGAAGGATCAGGAGGTAATTCGGACTGTGCTTAATATATTACAGGTATGATTTTCAAATTTTGTTACTTAGGTATTCTGTAGTCGACCATATCATGGATCATGGAGATATTATTGATGTAGCTTTATTGTATCTTGTTTTCTCTGTTCTTTTTCTTACTGTTCTGTTGTCAGTTGAACTTGTTTATGTTAGATTGTGCAGTTTCTGTTAGGTGAGCTGTTGTTTTTGTAGCAGCATCTTTCTGTGAACTTTACTGCATCCAAAGTGGCCCCTTATATATGTCGACCTTTTATTCTTTCCTTTACGTACTTGGTGAATCCTTTACTTCTATTTTGCAAGGATTGTTCATCCTTTTGTGTCATATCAATATAAAATGTGATTGTTCTTGTGGCTGTAGCCACTTTTGATTATATTTTAGTCTGTTGTTTTGCTTTTGAAAGGATTGTGAGTACCGGGTGTGATTCTGTTGTTGATTTGCAGACAAATACTAGCGTTGCGAGCTCCCTTGGAACGTTTTTCCTGTCTCAGATCTCAATGATATTTCTGGACATGCTTAATGTGTACAGGTATGACCAATGTTTTCAGGCGTCGAAAGATTTTCGGATGTTTAATTTGGTTTCTTTTTAACTAATATAGTTATGCATGGCACTATTTATTTTGTACAGGATGTACAGTGAGCTTGTATCTAGTAACATTGCAGAAGGGGGTCCCTATGCTTCCAAAACATCCTATGTGAAACTTCTTCGGTGGGACCTTTTGTACAAATTTCTTTTCAGTTTAACAATTAAACCTCAAATACCATGTTTTGATTTAGTCCTCCAACAGGTCGGTGAAGAGGGAGACTCTCAAGTTGATTGAGACATTCTTGGACAAGGCAGAAGACCAACCACACATAGGAAAACAAATTGTGCCTCCCATGTTGGATCCGGTCCTAGGTGACTATGCCAGGAATTTGCCTGATGCTAGAGAGTCGGAGGTTTTGTCACTTTTTGCCACTATCATAAATAAGTATGTTATCTTTCTTTCATTATCTTGTCTTTTTTGCTTTGATTACAACTAGATATGATAGTATCTTGCTAAAAACCACAGCCAACTAAAAGGACCAGTAAGCTGCTGCCTGCATTTTTCTTCTGGCTAAAGAATTTGCTATTTGTTTTCTTTAGTGTCTTCCAGTGCCTTATATTTGTACCCCTTGCCTTTAGGTACAAGGGTGCAATGATAGATGATGTGCCAAGAATATTTGAAGCTGTTTTCCAGTGCACATTGGAGGTAAGAATGTGGCCCATTCAGCAATGGTCCTGAACAATTGTGATTTTTTTATTAATATTCGAAGCAATATCAATAATACTGCCACACATTTAGATGCCACACGCGTCTACTCCCTATATACATGTTGTATGAATGTATGTATGTATTTTTGCCAAAACATTTGAAAGTCTGGTCATGTGCCATCCTGTATAAAATTTTAGAAGTAGCGTATCAAATTATGTGTTCATTTTTTGGAGTTGATGTGATCATCAAGTAGCATAAATCAGTTAATTTGGTTTCTACTTCCATAACAGTCGCACTACATTTCTGGCTGAACATTTTACTATATATCCAAGTTCTTTTTCGATATCCCTTTCTCCATAAGCATTGGTGAAGAGGATAGATCTGTTGGTGATATGTTTATTTGCATATCCTCTGATACCAAATAGCGTTTGGAGTGATGGCTAAATCTTAAATTCATTAAATATGATTTGGCTAAACATGTTAGTATTCTTACCAAGTCCTTTTTCGGCATCCCCTTCTCCATAATGCATTGCTGAAGAGGGATTTTAGCATCTTGGTGTTGGTGTTATGTCTATGTTGCATCCTCTGAGGTCTGATGCCAAAGAACCTCTGGAGTGACAGCTAAAATTTTGAAAATTCGATTTGTACCTTAGTTGTTTTCTTACATATCTTTATTCTGTGCCCTTGCAGATGATCACCAAAAATTTTGAAGATTACCCAGAGCATCGATTGAAGTTCTTTTCTTTGCTTCGTGCCATTGCTGCACACTGCTTTGCTGCATTGATTCGATTATCGAGTCCGGTATGTGCACTTGTCTGTCTGCCATTACTGTCTATGTCAGCTGGTTATGAAGGATTGGCTTCTGTTATAATTAAATTTTTTGTATACTTCAGCAACTGAAGCTTGTCATGGATTCAATTATATGGGCGTTTCGGCACACTGAAAGAAATATTGCTGAAACTGGGCTGAACCTGTTGTTGGAAATGCTGAGAAACTTTCAGGTGTGATATCGTGCATTTTTTCATTAGCCATGTTGTAATGCCATTTAAGCTCACACTGTCTTGGTTGATTTGACAGAATTCAGAGTTCTGCAATCAGTTTTACCGTACATACTTTCTGACAATTGAGCAAGAAATATTTGCTGTCTTGACTGATACATTTCATAAGCCTGGGTTCAAGTTGCATGTCTTGGTTCTCCAACATTTGTTTAGCCTGGTAATGTATCTTGTCATACCTTCAAGTTCTTTCCTTGATTCATAAGCTTACATAAATTAAAAGTTACATATTTACTGTTTACAGGTGGGAAGTAATCTGTTGAAGGAGCCTTTATGGGATGTTGCAGCTGTTCCTTATCAATATCCTAATAATGGAATGTTTGTTCGTGAATATACAATAAAGCTTTTGAGTACTTCATTCCCGAATATGACTGGGGCGGAGGTATATAACTATGAATACTATTATGTTTATGTCTCTTTTTTTCTAGGTATATCACTTACCTGAAGGTTTTTTTACAGGTTGCTCAATTTGTGAATGGACTATTTGAATCAACGGCTGACATACCCACTTTTAAAAATCACATCCGAGACTTCCTAGTGCAATCCAAAGAATTTTCAGCACAGGTAGGATACCAGAAGCATCAGTTGTTTGGACTCCCAAATTAACAGAGATGTGCATTTTATTATTAGTTTCCCATTCAGTCAAGGAAGATTAGATATTCATCTACGTTGACTAGTTTTTAATGTTGATGTTAAATGTTGCATCTTCCATTCTCGTAGTCTTTTGCTGGGATGAGGCTAATATGGATGTTAAACGGTATGTTGTGATTGTGCAGGACAACAAAGATCTTTATGCAGAGGAGGCTGCTGCTCAGAGAGAGAGAGACCGGCAACGAATGCTTTCTATTCCTGGGCTTATTGCCCCCAATGAGATACAGGACGAAATGGTTGATTCCTAGGCGGCTGATTTTAATGATGAAGCTAATTTCATGGACAATAGATGGAGATGCAAATGGATTCAATCCTCGGAATCTTTCAAATGCAAGTACGGCATTTTTTTTCCCCTAATTAGTTTCCATTTTGTTTCTTAGTTCAAAATTAGTTTAGATCACGAAGGCGCCCGTAGAGTGGTGTTTGCACTCTGTTGCCTTTTAAGTCTATTGGGATGGCTGTAGAGTATTTTTGGTGCTGATTTAGGGAGGGAGATAATGAGGAGTGTTTTGCTGGATCAAAATTAATCATGTGTAGTTTGAACTCGCCAGGCGGGGTAACATTTATGTTATTTGTCATAGGTGTAATATATACTACCCACGCTTGGTTGCGCACAAGTACCTCATATTATATTTGTTTTGTTTCGGTTCTCAATAGAACGTGGTTGTCCCGTTGATTTCATGAGGTTTAGGGTGCAGATTTTTTTGTTTCCTGTCAAGAGTTGTGTGAATTCTGTAATTTGATTGTGCTTAATATATGTTTCTATTTCATTTAGAAATCCTCTCCCAAGTCTTTGTTGGGTTCATCAGTTATGTATGTGATGTCTCTTTTCTGCTTGGTTGCTTTACTAACTGTAGGAATTGACCTTCTCAGTATCGGTATAAATGACCTTTCCCTCATGTTCGGCTCTAGCAATAACTCCATAATCTAAAGCTACTTGTCGTTCCAATTCAATTCCAACAATGCACTTTTCAGACCGAGAAAGCAGAACAATAATAAGATCAAGGTTTTAGCAAATGACAATGACGCAGAGAAGAGTAACATTGATCCGCAAGAGATCATTCCAAATAAATAAATATGTCCGCCCGTAGATGGTGCATAATCATTGAGCAAGATACAGGTATTATAAGGTTGTTATTTATGGTGCTGCATTTACTGCCCTCGCACTACGCTTTATTGGATCCTGATATAACATCCAACAACGATTTGAAGTTCCGAGTGGAGCTCCCTTGTGGTCCAACCGCCTCTACTGCGAGTTGTTTGACCTTCTTTATATTGTCTCTGAATTTCCTCCCACTTTCTGCCAACAAAACCACTTCCAAACTTTTTACCAGCCCCTCCGTGGTAAAAACTCCTCCCTCCACATTTACCCCTATCTCCAACTCGTCCTCCACCATCCTTGCATTAAGCCTGTGGTCTCCAAAAAATGGCCTACAAATCATGGGCACCCCTCCGGCTATAGTCTCCAGCAGCGAGTTCCAGCCGCAATGTGACACGAAAGCTCCGACCGAAGCGTGGGCCAGGACATGCGGCTGAGGAGCCCACGGCACCACCATCCCGTTCACCTTTGACAATATTTTTGTCAAGAACTCGTTCAGCAACGGTGTCTTGAAGTTGTCCTTGAGCGACCACAAGAAGGGAGCCCCTGTGGCTTCCAGGGCCTCCGCTATTGCTAGCAGCTCCTTCTCCGGCGGGGTCGCCACCGACCCGAAACTGACGTACACGACGGAGGATGGAGCGTCTTGCTTGTCAAGCCACGACAAGATCAAAGCGTCTGATGGCGGCAGCGGTGGCAGCCGGGATGCTACGTTGGAAGGTCCTACGTTGAGGAGTTTGTTGAATTTGAACTTTAGGTCGTTTGTTACGGGGAGGTCGAGTTCTTCGAAGCAGTTCATAAAAACTGCGGTGGCGCGGGGGAGGAGCCGACCCATTTGAAGTAGCATGCGGGAAAATACCGAGTCCAAGTTTCCGAAAATGACTCCTTCTTGTAAGTCTTTGATCCGCACCTTGGACAGTCCTTGGATGTTCACATTTTTGTCGACGATGAGCTCGTTTTCACGGCCTGTAATACCTGCATGACCAAACTTTAATGCTTAGAACATAAAATTAAATTTCTTACTTTTTCTAATAGAAGTACAGAAAATTTCATTTTAATCCTTAAAACAGATGAGTTTTAGATTATAACCTTGTAAGATTAAAAATCTAATTTTAGTCCCTACTACATTTAATCATCTCATTTATTAATTATATTTTTAAAGTTTCACCTTTAAAGACAGGATAAGTATAAACGTACGCACCTTGAGTTCCGATAGTGTCCCGGATGAGATCGGTATGCACGTGAACAGAGAGGGAGTTAAGCCCGGAGAGCCAGAAAGGGACCCAAAGCGCTCCCAAATCGTCAGCCAAGTGGACTCCAAACCAAAGGAAGGCGTCGGTGATCAAGCAGCTGATATGCTTCCCGGTGTCCGCCACGGAGGCGTCTAAGCTCCTCCGTAAGTTTTCCGGTGCCGCTTTCATGAAGAGCTCTATGTCCTCCTGGGGCTTACCAACAAAAACATACCCCTCGGGCACCCCGTCAGCCACATCGTACACCCTTATGTTAGGCGGCATGTTATTATTGCTGTTGTTGGAAAAGAGAGAGCTGTTGGATTTCGAAGTGCTGAAGAACGAGAAGAGAGTGTTTGGAAGGGCGGCAGCTAGGCGGCGAACGATGTCAAGCATGGGACTTGCATGGGTGGCAAAAGGGAAGGCTGCGGCTGCCACGTGACGGTCGTAGGCGTCGGCGAGATGGGGCTGACCATTAGTTGTTTGTGGCTCGATTTTGGTGGGCGGCGGCGGTGCCATTACAACTCACAATGCATGCGTTTGGATGGGACTGGACTTTATATAGTCGTTAACAAGAAATGCATGCGCTACTCGCCACCTCCAATACTTGAACAGCAGTTAGCAAGCAGGCTTACTAGGAGGACTGCTTGCCTTGCCTACCATTCATTCATCGCTGGTTTCCCCTTACTCTTCTTCTTCTTCGTAAGGTATTGGTTATGTCCACGATAGGCCGTGACTGACCGGTCGCTATAGGTATTAACCCAATGCAGTTTATAACCCCCAGAGGGCCCACCGGATTATTACTTGACTGGGGTGGCAATACGTGCCACCACATGACCCGATCACGGGCTGCGGCACTCCCAATTTATTAGGTGGGGAGGGAAGACCACCAAGACTTTTTGATTTGCAATGAATTTGAGTGTTGCCCACGCAATGTTGCGCGTCATCAACACTGACAATTTTTTCAATAAGACATGACATTTTAATTACATAAATTAATAGAAATTAACATAAAACAAAAATTGTAAAAAGGAAATTGATCATAGTGAGTCTTCACAAAAAACCTACTTGGCAAGGTGGAAAATTGGCGAAAGTAGAAACCATCAACAAAGAAATACATAAACAAATTAGTAACCTAATTTATATGACATCATAATGAATTATGTTAATTTGTTTATATAAGTCATGACATTTCTGCTTAGATTTCTTGTTTTATGCAATAGACAATAGGTTTTATGGCAGAAAATTGAAGTTTTTGAGGAGAAATATTATGTTTATTTTGAAATGTGTAATGACATATAAGAGTATAACAGAAAGATAGAACAAAACAGGTTCATTCTTGAGAATAAATTAACCGTCCAAGATGGAAAGGTGTTGGTCTGTTGGAGAACAACAGAAAATGAAGCAAAAAAACCTGTTGGAAAAAGCCAAAGTGATTCAAATTTGCCATTACAGAGAATCGAACCTAGAAGTGGGAGGGAAGAGCAGTCGAATTTAAGTGTTGCGGTTGTCGCCATTGTCTTGAATTGAACCGTATGGTCCTATCTCATGAATATATGATAAAGGTATGGAATGTGACAAAAGGAAAAAAAAATATTCTAATTTTACTGGTTTAATTTAAAAAATTATATTAACCTCCTAGTGTGAAGAATGTCGAGTCTCTACATTTGCAGCATTTCATTTATTTTATTTTTACAGATTTATGAGTGTTTAGTTGAAATTAATCTAGTGGTAGGTGTCGAAATTTAAAATTTGACATGTCACGTAACACGTTAGATTAATAGAATTGTCCAGATCCGCAGGCAATTGCGAAATGCGCTGATAAGTAGGAGTGAGTCATTGTATTTTGGTCTTGCGCCTTGCAGTGGGACGATTCTGGTCATTGGCGGTAAAGAAATTGGACTGCATGTCATGAAGCCCACTTAGTCTTCAGTCTGTAAGCCCAATTTCAGAGCATGGAATATGGGCCGCCTAAGGATGAGAAATGGAAAGAATATTCTAATTTACCATCATTTTATTTCCATTTTTGTTTCAACATAAAATTAATAATTAATAATTAAATAAGAGAATTATTATTAGCATTCTAAAAATCTCATTTTACACTTCAAATTTTCTATACTAGGAAAGAAAAATACACTTGTGAGAAGTGTAGAATGAGATTTTTTAAATAAATGTAAAATGTTGGATGCAATCTTTTTTTCTTGGGAACTTTAACGAAAAGCTACATTTTTACGCTAAAAAGTCAACCCTAATACTATTTACTTTACCATTTATTTTGTTAAAACTCAAACTTTTCAAACATTTCCAATTAGTTTTCTTTGGTTCTTTGCATCCATCCGCATCCAGGATGAGAAAGCAAAAAATAAAGACAAGGCTACCTTGTTTTGTTTTCTGTTTTATTTTTCTTCTATTTCAGCAATTTTCTTCCCCAGGCAGCAGACTCACGCGGCTGCTGTTTCTCTCTATCTCGATCGAACCCTTCCCTACTGATTTCTCTCTCTCTCTATAGTCGACGACGACCTCCCGGTCAACTTCATACAAACACCCACACAGACGAAGAGAGAGATAGAGAGAGAAAGACGAAGAGAGAGATCTAGCTTTCCCTTTTCTCTTTCTCCCAGTATTGTTTCGTCGCCATGGGTCAAGCTTTTCGGAAGCTCTTCGACACCTTCTTCGGCAACACTGAGATGCGAGTACTCTCTCTCTCTCTCTCTCTTTTCATTTTCTATGTTCTTTTGTATTTCGGGAGAATTTTGCAGCTTTTTTGTTCTATTTTCCTACTCTTTTTTTGGGTACTTTGATTATTATATCTGTGCAGGGATATCTAGGGTTCATACCGTAATGGTTTTTGTGCGTGTGTGTGTGTTGTTTTTACCTATACTGGTTCAATTCTTCGATCGGTGGGTTGATGCCGTCATTAATTAGTTAAACTTAATCATTTAGGAAATTATTTGGCTTTATATTTCTCTAAATAATCCTTGCTTAGATAATATTCGCCCAATTAATTGTACATGTTTGTATTCCTATAAAGTGTATGCATAACGGCTTTTGTAAGCGTGCATTCGTTGTATGCTAAATGATCGACTTCCGGTTAGATTTCCATTGCCTCCATCTAATTCAAGAGCATGATATGTTTAGTTGGCGATTGACATTACACTGACCCGCTTTTCATATTTCCGCGGTGGCATAGGTTGTAATGCTTGGCCTCGACGCAGCTGGTAAAACAACCATCCTTTACAAGCTGCACATTGGTGAAGTTTTGTCAACTGTCCCTACAATAGGTGGGTGTCTCTGATCACTAGAATCAGGCATCTTGATACATGGGGGTTTTGATGTTGGGGAGTTCTTGTCTATGTGATGTATGTCAACGATTGTGATACAGGTTGTTTAGATGTTCCGTTAAGGCATTTCTTTCTTTGTATTAACAGGTTTCAATGTGGAGAAAATTCAGTATAAGAATGTGATGTTCACTGTTTGGGATGTCGGTGGACAAGAGAAACTAAGGCCACTCTGGAGGCATTACTTTAATAACACGGACGGGCTGGTAATTGAAACTTTCTCTGGTCTTTTTCTTCTGGATATTGATGGTTCTTGAATATTGCTAGTCAGCTGTCCCTTTCTTTTCAAGTTACTAGTACTTGTCTCACTTCCCAGCTCACCTTTCTCAGCTTTGTAATAGGTCAATAAATAGAAGCTTCTAGTTACCCTTAACATGTTTTATTTTCCATCTGCAGATTTACGTTGTTGATTCCTTGGACAGAGAGAGAATTGGAAGAGCGAAGGAGGAATTTCAGGTTGTATGCTCAGCAATGCATACAGTTTAAATACAAGTGCGTAGTTGTTTCTCACTTATCTATCTTTATTATTTTCAGGCCATCATCAGTGATCCTTTTATGCTCAGCAGTGTCATCTTGGTGTTTGCTAATAAACAGGATATGGTATGTCGTAGTATTAGTTTCTGATCTGTGTATTGCATGATAATGTAAAGTTCATGATTTCAACCAACATAAGAATGTGCAAGTTGATTGCCCACATAATCTCTAGGGGTGTGTGAGTTACTGATCCCCAAGTTAGAGGATGGCACAGGGTATTATTGTCTTTTTTCAGAATTCTATTTCAACAGTTATTTGCTGCATGGGATGTTACTCTCAAGTAATTAGGTCTCAAATCAGAGTGTTAAAATTACAATTTACTAAATGGTCATAGTTAGATGTCAGATGTTGCAGTACTGGGCTGCTGATTGCTGTCTATTTTCAGTATTCACATCCGTTCTAAGTACTGTCGAGTCCTTTTCATTGCTTTTTAGGGATGGCCAAACTTTTGGTTACAAGGGGAACTGAACCCAAGACCTACCCCTTGATTCCATGTCACTCGTTCAATTTGAGCCAAGGCTCATAGGCAATAACACTTCACTTTTGTAATTCATCCTACATACCAACAATAACGAAAGTAATTTACTGACTGATCCCCTGTCGGTGCACATGTATTATTTCTTGTGGGCAAGTTTTATTCATGCCATTCAGCCAGCATACACATGATTTTGAAACGCTGGTTCCTTGTTAACTTTTTGCGATTTATTTATTTGTCGTTTCCTATCCAGAAAGGAGCTATGTCGCCAATGGAAGTGTGTGAAGGACTAGGCCTATTTGATCTCAAGAACAGAAAATGGCACATACAAGGGACTTGTGCCCTTCGAGGCGATGGCCTTTACGAGGGCTTGGATTGGTTAGCTAGCACGCTGAAAGAGATGAGAGCTGCTGGATACTCTTCAGTGGGCACCTCGTCATTCTAATAGTTGAGGTCTATACTTGTACATTTTGATGTTTTACCCGCTTAGTTGGCAAGGCAAGTCCTCAAGTAAATGTTTATTCTTTGTGTTTCTGCAGGTTTATTAGGATTCTTGGGGCTGGTCAATTCAAATTGACGACGAGCTGAAGAGTTGGTCATCTGTGCATCCAAAGTTCCTGGGCTCCTGGACTTGCTTTGACATTCAGACATGTAAACCATTTCCAATGTATATTCAAAATCGCCAGGTTGTGCAATCGATGAGTATTTGCTGATATTATTATGTCTGATTTGGAGTTTGCCCCTTCAAAAGTATCGTTGCCTACTTTTTGACAGATTAATGGGTATAATTGCTCGTGTTTCGTTGTCCGTCTGTCCAAGACGCACACTACACTAGTAAATAAACAGATTAATGCGTATAATTTCTCCTACCTTCTTGTAATGGAGTGAGTACAATATTTATATACTTACTAAAGCTAACATCACCTGTAAATAAACAGCTCAAATCAAATTATTTTTCAACAACTCTTTAAAGGTAATAAAAAGTGAGAAAACTACTGCACTTTGAGAAAGGAAAAATATAAGGAAAATTAATGAAAATGGTTTGAAAATTTTGAGTTTTAATGAAAATGACAAAAAGGTGTTATAAGTGAATAGTATCAGGATTGATTTTTTAGAGTACAAATGTGGTTTTTCGTTAAAGTGAACAGTATCGGGAGTTTTTTTATTAAAGTTTCTAAAAATATATGCAGCAAGTATGTAATTCCACGTGTCAATGTCCGAAAGAATCGGAAGAGAGATCATTTTAGCGGCTATGGAATCATGTAATGCAATGGTCACTTGTCTCCTTCAACAGAATTTTTCTTTCTTAAATATTTTCCATAATGATTAAGGGTAATAGTAAAAGGTAATTGAAAGCGGTTTATTGAGCTACAAATATATTTTTAATAGAATATTTAAATCAAAAATTAAATAATAAATAGACAAATATTATAGTGCGGTCTAAAATATTGTCGAAACGGGACTCTATCTACAAGAATATTAACTGTAAGTCTTACATGGTTTTTCAAAACCTCATTGTGAGGTGAAGGTGAAAGTAAATAGATTTTGTACAATCAAATCCAACTATAAACCGTGATGAGAAAAATACAACTTTTTTATTTTGGCGAAAATTTTACATGAGCAATAGGGAAAACTTTACAAGCCACTGGAAGCGGTTTTCGGTTTATTGAAGAATAAATATATATGTAGTATAATATTTAAGCCGAACGCTTAAGTGAAAAATATAGTAGTGAGGCCAAAAACATTGTTAAAAAGGGGTTACACCTGAAAAAATATCAACGGAAAGTCCTACTTTAATTTTCAAAACTTCATGGTGAGGCGAAGGTGAAAATAAATAATTTGAACAATGATTTATTTACGAATTTGCAAAACCTACTAAAAATCGTGAGTGTTAACACACGTTTTTTGTGAAAAATACAATTTTTTTTATTTTCGCGAAATAATTTCCCCAACCATTAAGGAAAATTTTATAAAGCATTTGGAAGTGGTTTTATGACTTAGTGAGCAACAAATGTATATTTAAGCTTAAAGCTAAAAAATATAGTAGTGACGCCCAAAACAATGTAAAAATGGGGTTACACCTACAAGAATATCAATGGAAACTCTTACTTTAATACTCAAAACTTCACAGTGAGGCGAACGTGAAAATAAAGAATTAGGGAAATATTTTTTAATGAAAAATGCAATTTTTTTATTTTGGTGAAATATTTTCCGTGAGCATTAGGAAAAACTTTACAAGGCATTTGGAAGCGGTTTTACGGTTTATTGAATAATAAATGTATATTTAGTATAATATTTAAGCCGAAAGCTACGAAAATAAGTGAAAAATATAGTAGTGAGGCCCAAAATGGTTAAAATGGGGTTACACCCTAAAAAATATCAACAAAAAGTCGTAATTTAATTTTCAAAACTTCACGGTGAGGTGAAGGTGAATTTAAATAATTTGAATGATGATTTATGTACGAATTTGCAAAACCTACTAAAAACCGTGAGTGTTAACCCACAATTTTTGTGAAAATTGCAAATTTTTTATTTTCGCGAAATATTTTTCGTGAGCATTAGAGAAAACTTTACAAGGCATTTGGAAGCAGTTTTATGGTTTATTGAAGAATAAATGTATTTTTAGTATAATATTCAAGCCGAATGCTACGAAAATAAGTGAAAAATATAGTAGTGAGGTCCAAAACATTGTTAAAATGGGGTTACACCCTAAAAAATATCAACGGAAAGTCTTACTTTAATTTTCAAAACTTCACGGTCAGGCGAAGGTGAAAATAAATAATTTGAACGATGATTTATGTACGAATTTGCAAAACCTACTAAAAACCATGAGTGTTAACCCACGTTTTTTTGTGAAAAATGCAAAATTTTTATTTTCATGAAATAATTTCCGTGAGCATTAGGGAAAACTTTACAAGGCATTTGGAAGCGGTTTTACGGTTTATTGAAGAATAAATGTATATTTGGTATAATATTTAAGCCGAAAGCTATGAAAATGAGTGAAAAATATAGTAGTGAGGCCCAAAACATTGTTAAAATGGGGTTACTTACACCCTCAAAAATATCAACGGAAAATCTTACTTTAATTTTCAAAACTTCACGGTGAGGCAAAAGTGAAAATAAATAATTTTAACGATGAGATATGTACGAATTTGCAAAACCTACTAAAACCCGTGAGTGTTAACCCACGTTTTTTGTGAAAAATGCAAATTTTTTATTTTTGAGAAATAATTTTCCTTACCATAAGGGAAATCATTATTAGGCATTTGGAAGCAGTTGTATGATTTATTGAGTAACAAATGTATATTTAATAGAATATTTAAGCAGAAAACTAAAAAAATATGTGAAAAATATCCTAGTGAGGCCCAAAACATTGTTAAAATGGGGTTACACACTCAAGAATATCAACAAAAACTCTTACTTTAATTTTCAAAACTTCATGGGGAGGTGAATGTGAAAATAAATAATTTGAACGATGAAACCGACTAAAAACCGTAAGTGGTATACCACGTTTTTTGCAAAAAAATGCAATTTTTTATTTTCTTGAAATAATTTCCGTGAGCATTAGGAAAAACTTTACAAGGCATTTAGAAGCGGTTTTATGGTTTATTGAAGAATAAATGTGTATTTAGTATATTATTTGAGCCGAACGCTACGAAAATAAGTGAAAAATATAGTTGTGAGGCCCAAAATATTGTTAAAATGGGGTTACACCCTAAAATATCAACGTAAAGTCTTCCTTTAATTTTCAAAACTTCACAGCGAAGCGAATGTGAATTTAAATAATTTGAATGATGATTTATGTACGAATTTGCAAAACATACTAAAAATTGTGAGTGTTAACCCATGTTTTTGTGAAAATTGCAAATTTTTTAATTTCGCAAAATATTTTTTGTGAGCAGTAGGGAAAACTTTACAAGACATTTGGAAGCCGTTTTACAGTTTATTGAAGAATAATTGTATACTTAGTATAATATTTAAGTCGAAAGCTACGAAAATAAGTGAAAAATATAGTAGTGAGGCCCAAAATATTGTTAAAATGGGGTTACACCCTAAAAAATATCAACGGAAAGTCGTACTTTAATTTTCAAAACTTCACAGTGAGGACAAGGTGAAAATAAATAATTTGAATGATGATTTCTGTAAACCTACTAAAAACCGTAAGTGTTAACCCATGTTTTTTTTGTAAAAACTGCAAATTTTTTATTTTTGCAAAATAATTTTCGTGAGCATTAGGGAAAACTTTACAATGCATTTGGAAGCGGTTTATGGTTTATTGAAGAATAAATGTATATTTGGTATAATATTAAAGCTAAAAGCTACAAAAATAAGTGAAAAATATAGTAGTGAGGCCTAAAATATTGTTAAAATGGGGTTACACCGTCAAAAATATCAACGGAAAGTCTTACTATAATTTTCAAAACTTCACGGTTAGGCGAAGGTGAAAATAAACAATTTGAACGATGATTTATGTACAAATTTGCAAAACCTACTAAAACCCGTGAGTTACCCACGTTTTTTGTGAAAAATGCAAATTTTTTATTTTCGTGAAATAATTTCCCTAACCATTAAGAAAAACTTTATAAGGCATTTGGAAGCGGTTGTATGATTTATTGAGTAACAAATGTATATTTAGTAGAATATTTAAGCCGAAAACTAAAAAAGTAAGTGAAAATATCCTGGTGAGGCCCAAAACATTGTAAAAATGGGGTTACACCATCAAGAATATCAACGGAAACTCTTACTTAAATTTTCAAAACTTCACGGTGAGCCGAAGGTGAAAATAAATAATTTGAACAATAATTTATGTACGAATTTGCAAAACCAACTAAAAACTGTGAATGTTAACCCACATTTTTTGGGATAAATGCAAATTTTTTATTTTTGCGAAATAATTTTCGTGAGCATTAGGGAAAACTTTACAATGCATTTGGAAATGGTTTTACGGTTTATTGAAGAATAAATGTATATTTAGTATAATATTAAAGATAAAAGCTACGAAAATAAGTGAAAAATATAGTAGTGAGACCCAAAATATTGTTAAAATAGGGTTACACCGTCAAAAATATCAACAGAAAGTCTTATTATAATTTTCAAAACTTCACGGTCAGGCGAAGGTGAAAATAAACAATTTGAACGAATGATTTATGTACGAATTTGCAAAACCTACTAAAACCCGTGAGTGTTAATCCACGTTTTCTGTGAAAAATTCAAATTTTTTATTTTCGTGAAATAATTTCCCTAACCATTAAGAAAAAATTTATAAGGCATTTGGAAGTGGTTGTATGATTTATTGAGTAACAAATGTATATTTAGTAGAATATTTAAGCCAAAAACTAAAAAAGTAAGTGAAAATATCATGGTGAGGCCCAAAACATTGTAAAAATGGGGTTACACCGTCAAGAATATCAACGGAAACTCTTACTTAAATTTTCAAAACTTCACGGTGAGCCGAAGGTGAAAATAAATAATTTGAACGATAATTTATGTATGAATTTGCAAAACCATCTAAAAACCGTGAATGTTAGTTTAACCCACATTTTTGGGGAAAAATGCAAATTTTTTATTTTTGAGAAATAATTTTCGTGAGCATTAGGGAAAACTTTACAATGCATTTGGAAGTGGTTTTACGGTTTATTGAAGAATAAATGTATATTTAGTATAATATTAAAGCTAAAAGCTATGAAAATAAGTGAAAAATATAGTAGTGAGGCCCAAATATTGTTAAAATAGGGTTACACCGTCAAAAATATCAACTAAAAGTCTTACTATAATTTTCAAAGCTTCATGGTCAGGCGAAGGTGAAAATAAACAATTTGAATGATGATTTTTGTACGAATTTGCAAAACCTACTAAAACTCGTGAGTGTTAACCCATGTTTTCTGTGAAAAATGCAAATATTTTATTTTCGTGAAATAATTTCCCTAACCATTAAGAAAAACTTTGTAAGGCATTTGGAAGCAGTTGTATGATTTATTGAGTAACAAATGTATATTTAGTAGAATATTTAAGCCGAAAACTAAAAAAGTAAGTGAAAATATCCTTGTGAGGCCCAAAACATTGTAAAAATGGGGTTACACTGTCAACAATATCAATGGAAACTCTTACTTAAATTTTCAAAACTTCACGGTGAGGCGAAGGTGAAAATAAATAATTTGAACGATAATTTATGTACGAATTTGCAAAACCAACTAAAAACCGTGAATGTTAACCCACATTTTTTGGGAAAAATGCAATTTTTTTATTTTTACGAAATGATTTTCGTGAGCATTAGGGAAAACTTTACAATGCATTTGGAAATGGTTTTACGGTTTATTGAAGAATAAATGTATATTTAGTATAATATTAAAGCTAAAAGCTACGAAAATAAGTGAAAAATATAGTAGTGAGGCATAAAATATTGTTAAAATGGGGTTACACTGTAAAAAATATCAACGGAAAGTCTTACTATAATTTTCAAAACTTCACGGTCAGGTGAAGGTGAAAATAAACAATTTGAACGATGATTTTTGTACGAATTTGCAAAACCTACTAAAACCCGTGAGTCTTAACCCACGTTTTCTGTGAAAAATGCAAATTTTTTATTTTCGTGAAATAATTTCCCTAACCATTAAGAAAAAACTTATAAGGCATTTGGAAGCGGTTGTATGATTTATTGAGTAACAAATGTACATTTAGTAGAATATTTAAGCCGAAAACTAAAAAAGTAAGTGAAAATATCCTGGTGAGGCCCAAAACATTGTTAAAATGGGCTTACACCGTCAAGAATATCAACGGAAACTCTTACTTAAATTTTCAAAACTTCACGGTGAGGCGAAGGTGAAAATAAATAATATAAACGATAATTTATGTACAAATTTGCAAAACCAACTAAAAACCGTTAATGTTAACCCACATTTTTTGTAAAAGCTGCATATTTTTTATTTTTACGAAATAATTTTCGTGAGCATTAGGGAAAACTTTACAATGCATTTGGAAGCGGTTTTATGGTTTATTGAAGAATAAATGTATATTTAGTATAATATTAAAGATAAAAGCTACGAAAATAAGTGAAAAATATAGTAGTGAGGCCCAGATATTGTTAAAATGGGGTTACACCATCAAAAATATCAACGGAAAGTCTTACTATAATTTTCAAAACTTCACGGTCAGGCGAAGGTGAAAATAAACAGTTTGAACGATGATTTATGTACGAATTTGCAAAACCTACTAAAACCCGTGAGTCACACCCACGTTTTCTGTGAAAAATGCAAATTTTTTATTTTCGTGAAATAATTTCCCTAACCATTAAGAAAAACTTTATAAGGCATTTGGAAGCGATTGTATGATTTATTGAGTAACAAATGTATATTTAGTAGAATATTTAAGCCGAAAACTAAAAAAGTAAGTGAAAATATCCTGGTGAGGCCCAAAACATTGTAAAAATGGGGTTACACTGTCACAGCCCGTCCCGAAATATTTATTTTCGACGGCGTGAGATTACTTATTTACCCTTGGACGTTTTGTGTGGTCATGTGGGTGAAGTTTTATTTGGACCAATTCAA